>NC_090314.1:37745247-38070247 GCF_039906515.1 Pseudorca crassidens
GGTACATTTCTGGAGGGCAATTTAGAAACCTTGGCAAGCCTGAAACCTTAGAATCTGCAATTCGACTTCTTGGAATTTATCCTAAGGAAACATAGGAAGATGTGCCCAAGGATGTATGTGCAGGGATGTTTATCTCAGCACTATTTATAATGACGCCCCCCAAAAAAGGATGTGACATAATGATCTATCAATAGACAACTGGTTAAATCAATTATAGTTCATTCATATAGTAGAATATTATGCAGCCATTAAAAATGATGCACGTCCGAAATAAGTCAGAAAGAGAAAGACAAATACCATATGGTATCACTTATATGTGGAATCTAAACTATGGCACAGACGAACCTAGCTGCGAAACAGAAACAGACTCACAGACATAGAGATCAGACTTGTGGTTGCCATGGGGGAGGGAGAGAGAGAGAGAGGGAGGGAGAGAGAAAGGACTGGGGGCTTGGGGTTAGTAGATGCAAACTATTACATTTAGAATGGATAAACAACAAGGTCCTACTGTATAGCACAGGGAACTATATCCAATCGCCTGGGATAAACCATATGGAAAAGAATATTTAAGAAAGGATGTGTATATGAGTAAAACTGAATCACTTTGCTGTACAGCAGAGATTGGAACAACACTGTAAACCAACTAGACTTCAGCTAAAAATACGATGCACATCTGTGTCCACTGACATCAGAAGAGCCCCGTGATCCTTTAAATTTTAAAAAGTTACAAAATACATAGAGTATGCTTCATCTATGTTGAATTTTATACCTAGGTGTGTAGATAGGCCCAGGAGGTTGTCTGGAAGGATGGTCACCTGGTTCTGGGTGGTAGGAATAGTGGGTTCTGTGGGTTGTGCCTTCTTCGGGTAACCAGTGCCACATGGCCTTCTGGGCTTGCCATTGCCCTGCCTTCTCATTCTGGTGGAACTTAACTCACCCCAGGGTCAGAATGACCGGCTGTGCCCCTTGTATAGGCCCAAGGGGATTGATCATGGGGACCTGAACCAATCTGGATTGTTCTGGAGCTCCTGAGAAAGACTGTGTTACATAACAAAGCTCGCCGACAATTATTGGTGTAAAACAACAACCATTTAGGAATTTGGAGAGTGTGCAACTGAAGTGGCTTATCTCTGATCCATGAAGCCCGGGGCCTCAGCTGGGAAGTTGTAGATGACCAGAATGGCTGGAGGCTGGAATCACCTGGAGAGCTCTTCACTCACACGTCTGACACCTAGGATGACTTGAAGGCTGGGCTTAGCTGGAGCTGTTGACGGGAGCAACCTACTCATGGGCTGCACGTGGCTTGGGCTTCTGATGGCATGGCAGCTGGGTTATAAGGGGAGGGGAGAATTTGGAGAATACTTCAAGAGATGAAGGTAAAAGCTGCAAAGCTGCTTCGGTCTCAGCCTCGGAAATCACGCCGGCATCACTTCCGTCACATTCTATTGGTTACTAAAGCCAGCTCATATCCAAGGGGAGGGGAACTAGATTCCACCTCTAGTTGATGGGAAGTGCAAGGTCACATTGCAGAAGAGCAGGTGAGAGGGGAGATAGTGTGGGCTCTTGTGGAAAGGGCAGTCGGCCACAGACAGACTTTCTTTCCTGCTGGACTCAAAGTTGAGAGATGTGAGATTTGGAATAGCCAGAGCCACCTTGGAACCACAAAAAGGAAGCCTGGGGCTTCCCTGGTGGTGCAGTGGTTGAGAGTCCGCCTACCGATGCAGGGGACACGGGTTCGTGCCCCGGTCCGGGAAGATCCCACATGCCGCGGAGCGGCTGGGCCCGTGAGTCATGGCCGCTGAGCCTGCGCGTCCGGAGCCTGTGCTCCGCAACGGGAGGGGCCCCAGCAGTGAGAGGCCCGCGTACCGCAAAAAAAAAAAAGGAAGCCTGTGCAGGAAGCCACCTTGGACGAGAGCCAAGGGATGTGTGAGAGCCAGAAAGAGAGAGAGACAGAGACACAGAGAAAGGGAATATGAATATGAATATGAAAGGGAGAGAGACCAGGTCCAGAGGGCATCATGTGAAGCCAGACCCACCCCTGGCTTCTCAGTCTCAGGAGCCAATAATCCCCTTATGCTTAATCCAGTTTGAGCTGGTTTTCTATCTCTTGTAGAAGAAATGGTCCTAATCAATATAAAGGGATTTTACAAGAATAGTACTCCCTCTTCTTAATACTTTTTCATATGGTTGAATTTTCTACAATGAGTTTGTCACATTTTCAGTGTTTAAAAAATTAAACAGCCATTTGTGAGTCACCAATGGCAGCTACCACGACTTTAATAACCTCCCATTTTGATCGATCGGAAGACTAACATCCTTTGCCTTCCATGATCTTTTGTTTGTCGGAGTGCAATACCCACACTCCCATCCCACCATCCCTCGCTAATTCCTCAGTGTTCTCTGAGCTTCAAGCACCTTCCAGCTATCCCATCCAATGTACGGTTAACTGGTGGGAGGGTTCTGGTACAGCATGGTTCCTGGCCCCCAGGATTTCTCAGTCCAGGTAGGAGACAGGGGCAGGCAGAATCATTCTGATCAAGGGCTCTGCGTGCTAGGATGGAAGTACAATGTGCTGTGGGAGGAGATGGAGAAAAAGGGGGAAATTCTTACCAAAATGGAGATGAAGGGGGCATTCCAGGCAGAGAGACCAGCTTGAGCCTGGTAGTGAGATCATACAATGTATGGTTCACATGACACAAAGCAAGTGACGGCAAAATAGGGAGCATGATATGGGGGCTTCAGGGGAGACTTAGATGACCGGTTGGAACCTAAGCTGGGAGGACCTTGAATGCCAGGATAAGGAGTTTTAGCTTTATCCTGAAGATAATGGGAGACCCTGGAGAGATTTAAACAGACAAAGTGTCATGATCAGATTTTGAGATGGGATGGTAGCTCTGATGAAGGTGTGGCTAACAGGTGAGAGAGGCCTGAGACCAGGGAAGCAGCCATTGCAATAGTCTAAGTGATCAGTAGTGAGAGCCTAAGTCGCCTTGCATCCTCGTAGCTAGTCTGTCCAAGCCTCACCAAAGAGCAGGCCTTCCTTGCTGCCTATGCCCAGATCCTGGGTTGGGGGAGAGAAGGCATTCTGGTGTCCTTCAGAGTCACACTCTGACCTTGAGACCTCGTCCTGCCCAAGCTGCCTCCATACAGTTTCCCCACTCTACCCAGATCCTGGTTCTAGGTAGGGTGTGTGAGAAGCAGGGGGTGTTTGTATCTACCCTCGTTCAATCTACCTGACTGAGGAATACCCAGACTGGAGGCAAGTCTTCAAATCACAAAAGGTGAAAACAATAAAGACAAGAACAATGATCACGTATTGCAAGACGGTGTAAACACTTGACACGGATTATCCCATTTCCCCCTCTTGGTAAGCCTCTGAGGCAGGCCCCAGCGCCCTGTCCACTTCACAGATGAGAACATGGAGCCTCTGAGTCAATGCAATAGCCACTCACACTGGAGGCGCCCAGGCCAGGGCATTGCCTGAAGATTCTACCCCAGCAGCTCTGAGGTCCTTGGTCTTCACAAGTGGAATGCAGTGGCCCCCTTTCTCCTGCCACTCATCTGTCCAAGATCAACAAGGACGTCCCCTCTTCTAGGCAGCCCCCGACCACCCTGGTCCCATCCCCACCCACGCCAGTGGGGACAGGTTTCCTGCTCCCTTTCCACTGCCCCAGCATACATCTCACCACACTAATGGTTTGCTTGTCTGAACTACGGGGCCAACTTCCCGAGGATAAGCAGGCAGCTCTCACTCACCCTGTGGTCAGCATCCACCCAGAGCAGACTCACAGTAAGTGGTCAGACGTTGAAGGGAGGGGTAGGAGGTGCCCCCACTTCCCCACCAGAAGGCGATGGGGCCTTCTGGCTCTCCAGAGGGCTGGGCTGCCTCCCCTGACTCCCCTGAAACCTTCCCCACCCCTGCACGGAGGACCAAGGAGGGTCTTTCCGAAGTTATGTGTCCTCCATCATTACTACTGCTCCCCACCCCTTGCCGTTTCTTTTCCAAATAAGGGTTCAAGTTCAAGGACTGCTGATAACCTCTAAATGGAGAGAGGCTGGTCCCGGCTCAAGTCTCATATCCCGGGGTGCCCAACCCATGACCAACCTGGAAAAAAATGAGAGAGTAAGAGGGAAAGGGACGAGCTGGAGGCAGATGAAGAAGCGAGAGAGCAAAGTGTCTTCTCCTTTGGAGCCTCTTTTGAGTCAGGGATGTGGAGAAGCAGGGGAGGAATCGGCGCAGCCTTTAGCAGACAAAATTGAGCAGTTGTGGCATGCGGCAGCCTGTGGTACTTAAACACAATAGCTGATCTAATCGCCAGCCTCATTCTCTGGGAAGCTTTTTGCTGCATTTTAGCACAGAAAAGTGTTGCCTTTCTCTCTTTTGTGGCTCGATCTGCTATTTAAGAAAGCAAAAAAAAAAAAAAAAAAAAATCAATATGCCTTCTCTGGCTTTCAGTCTTTTTCCCCCAAAAGGTGTTTCTTTGGGGAGGGGGGAAAGGTGGGGGGGGGGGGGTCGAGGAGTGTTTTTGTCATTCATAAGCCATGGTGACAAATCCTTGACACCATCCGCAGTTCCTATCGATCAGCCCCATTCGCGGCACCAGAGGACAAATAGAAATCATTCGTCTGTCTTGGCTCCCAAACAGCCCAAGACAAAGGGCTCGGCTGGCAATCAGCAGCTGGAGGTATTAGCAGTGGGTCAAGTTCGGAGGTCAGAGGTCAAACAGGTTGTCATCAGTTTCTCACAGCTATCGGAGCAAGGACAGGGGAGGGGCCCAGTAAAACCCACCAACAACACAGCTGGCTCTTATTAGCCAAATCCTGCCTCCCTGTAAAGAGAGATGGGCCAGTCGGGTCCACAGCTACCCCAGGGACACCCCAGGGTGCCGGGTTTCATTGTGCAGCGGCAGGGCCAGGGGGTGGCGAGGGGCTAGGAAGAAAAGAAGTGAGATCTGAGCCCTGCCTTCTACTATTCATCCTTTCCACTCTCCCCGGGGAAACCCTGAGTTATTCTGTCCTGGGCCCTGAAAGAGACAGAGGGAAAGACCTTGGGTTTCTTTGGGAGTCTGAGCAAGCGAGTTAATCCTGTAAAATTGGAAGTGGCTTAGATGGCCTGGGAAACAGGGGATGCAGCCAGGGGATCCTTGAGTAATTTTAAGTCCCTGATTACACACCACCTGTTTTGGTTTCTCCTCCCACCCTTGGGAGGAGGAGACCCAACTCTTAGGGCAATTAATCCAGAGAAACATACGAACGATGAGCGTGACAAATCCAGCCTCAGGGGAGTGATACATTGGGTGGTGACTCAGGAGGGCAGGAGAAGCACGACAAATAGGATGGCCGCTAACAACCCTTCTCACTGAGCACTCAACACCAAGGTTCTGGGCCTACTGCAGAGGTGATCTCACTTAAGCCCCATCGAGAGCCCTGTCAGGGCTTATTGGTGCAATTTTACAGATGGGGAGACTGAGACTCAGAGAGGTTAGATCACCAGTCCCAGCACATACCTGAGAAGTAGATCTCCAGGAAACAAGGGTAGAGGCACCTTTGATGGGGTATATTCTCAGTGAACAGGAATCCGCCTGATAGGAATATGGTGAGAGCTCTGGGTCCCTGGTCTTGTCAGCTGCTCCTCTGGCATGACCCCAAATGCCCAAGGACTGTATTGTCTTACAAGGATGAAAGGACCCAGAACTGGAACTTGCAGCCTCAAAGAGGACCCCCACTCAGGGAGGGAAAGGTGATGTGCATGTAGATCTGATCGTTGTGAGCCCAGGCTGGACCGCAGGACTTGACTCCACCAATCAGGTGGTAAAGCCAGCTCTCAGGAGCCTTCTAATCAGGTAACAAGAATGACGATCCTTTTCAGTGCTACAGAGAGACAGGAATGGGCGGGTTTAGTGCCTGCCACTCAGAGGACTCTGCTGGAACAGGGGCCATTCCCGAGTCCAGGGGTCTCCAGGGGAGACCTTGGAGTGTTTGAAAGAAATCTCAATGATCCATTCAGTCCTTCTGAAACAGAAGACCTTAAAAATAACTAAGGGCTTTGTCTATAAAAGGGTAGCATGAAGGGTCTACAAATCTGCACATGGGATAAAACTGCATAGAACTAAATACACACACCCAACTGGCAAAATCTGGATAGGGTCAATGGATTGTACCAATGTCAGTCTCCTGGTTGTGATGTTGTTCTATGATTATGCTAGATGCTACCATTGGGGGAAACCGGAGGAAGGTACATGAGATCTCTCCGTATTATTTCTTACAACTGTGTGTGAATCTACAATTATCTCAAAAGGAGAAAAGGTATAAAGGCAAAAAATAAGAAGCATTCTGTTCCCTTAACAGAGTTCTAGTCTCTGCTGCTTGACAAAGAGACAGGGAAAAGCCGAGGGAGGAAAGAAACAAGCCCTTGATCCATGAGCTCTCTCAATGTAGAAGACAGAGAAGAATGACCCACATTATCTTTAATCACACATTATTATCCCATTTTTTTGGAGGGGAAAACTGAGGCTCAGGGTTGTGTACTCATTTGGTCTGAGGCCACACTGGCTGAGCAGGCATCTCAGTCCCGGTCCGCTGATTCCAAATCCTGGGTGCTTTCCACCACATCACCAGGTTGGTAGTGTTCCTATTCCCAGAGTCACAGAAAGTGTGCTCTCCACAGGTAGGCTTAGCCCAAGAGGAAAAATGTGTCACTTCCATCAAGTATCCATTAAGTACATTGCCACCAAGAGTATGGAGTTTTTTAAAAGGAGAATAAAACAAGACCCCTGTCCTCAAGAATCTATGGTTGTGTACAGGAGACCAGTGCACCTAGGGATGGGCTGGACTTTCATAAGATCAACACAGGGTCAGAGAAGGGGACATCTGTGGGGAGTGGACACATAGGGAGGGCCTCTTGAAAAGGGCAACTATGTCTTTTTTTCCCAGTTTTTTTTTTTTTTTTTTTTTGCGGTATGCGGGCCTCTCACTGTTGTGGCCTCTCCCGTTGCGGAACACAGGCTCCGGACGCGCAGGCTCAGCGGCCATGGCTCACGGGCCCAGCCGCTCCGCGGCATGTGGGATCTTCCCGGACCGGGGCACGAACCCGTATCCCCTGCATTGGCAGGCGGACTCTCAATCACTGCGCCACCAGGGAAGCCCCTCCTGGCTCATTTTTTTTTAATTTATTTATTTTATTTATCTATTATTTTTGGCTGCATTGGGTCTTCGTTGCTGCGTGCAGCTTTCTCTAGTTGCGGCAAGCGGGGGTTACTCTGCATTGTGGCGCGTGGGCTTCTCATTACAGTGGCTTCTCTCGCTGCGGAGCACGGGATCTAGGCGCACAGGCTTCAGTAGTTGTGGCTTGCGGGCTAGAGCGCAAGCTCAGTAGTTGTGGCACACAGGCTTAGTTTCTCCGTGGCATGTGGGATCTTCCCAGACCAGGGCTCAAACCCGTGTCCCCTGCATTGGCAGGCGGATTCTTAACCACTGTGCCACCAGGGAAGCCCCTCCTGTTTCATTTTTATTCTTTCAAAGATTCTGATCTTCTAATCTGCACTGTCCCTTTTACCTTTCTTCCCTAGTGTTTTGGAAAAGTTTTTATTCCATTACCGGTTAACTTTAAAGTTTTGTTTAACAATTCTTTAACTTGTAACCATTTAATATTTTTATTTTGAGATCCTTAAACTATAAAGAAATTAAGAAAAATATAACCAACATCTGTCTTCCCACCATCCATCATTAGTGTGCCAGTCACCAATGTATTGCCTCTTACCTCCAAATCCATCACTGTTTGCCCTGCTCGGTGATACTGGAGCTGGGCCCTGTAAACACTTTTCTTTTATCAGCTGGCATGATGTTAGGCTTTATGAGTAGAGGGCCCTGGAGGTGCACTGCAAGGCATAGCAGAGGAAGGGGCTTCTCTTCCTGGTTCCTGTGTGCAATTCTTCCTCCCACGGCAGAGCTGCTAGCAGCCTATGGGAGACCCAGTGGTGCTCACCCTCCAGCAGGTTACAGTGGCACCCCTGTGGGCAGCTTCCTGGTTGCCAGCTGTGGGCCAGCTCTGGTTGAAGCACCTCAGTGAACTCTGTGGGGTCCCTCTTGAGTCTGAACCTCAGTCTTGGGTTGGGGGGGCCCTCTTCCAAGTGTTTACATATTATTTGGCCGCTTGTGAACAATTGTGTAGTATGCATCCTGTGTATACACACACCAGAATCCTCCAGGGAACATACCTAGAAATTGAATTTTCTGAATAGGTCTTAGAGTATGTACATTTAAAAATGTTATTAGATGCTGTTTATTTGCTCTCCAAGTGGCAGTATTTACACTTCCACCAGCCCTGTATTACAGTATTATTTTCCTTACATCCTCACCAATGCTTTATAGTGTTAGACCTCTTAATGTTTCCCAATCTAATGGGTGAAAAATTGTATCTCATTTTCTTTTCACAGCTTTAGTGGCTATTTGAATATCCTCCTCTGTGAATTGTCTGTTCATATTGTTTCTCTACTTTTCTGTTAGGTTATCTTTTTCTTACAGATTATAGGAATTCTTTGTACATTCTGATAGATACATTATATATTGCAAATATCTCACAGTAAATTGCCCACCTTTTAATCTTGCTTGTGGTATATTTTGCCTTAGACAAGATATAATTTTAATAAAGTTAAATAAATCTATTTTTTATTTTATAGGTTGTTCTTAGGTTGTTCTTGTTTGAGAAATCTTTCTCCATCCTGGTTATGAAGAATATTTTCCTCTAATTGATTTTCATAGTTCACTAAAACATCTACATTTTATTTTTGTGAGTGACGTGTTACAGCTCTATTATCACATAGTCTTTCTTTTCCCTAGTGATTAGTGGTGATATCTCTAACACTGCCATTTTCCTATATATAGAAATGAATATGTTCCTGGGCTCTCTATTCCGTTTTATGGGTTTATTATCTATGCCTGTGTTAATTAGGATTAAAAAAAAAACAAGCTGATATAAGAAGAGTCCCAACAATTGTGTGACTTAAAGAACAAGGTGTATATTTTATGTACATAATAGTCCAAGGTGGGCTCTGCTCCATGGAGCCATTCAGAAACTCATGCTTTTTCCATCTTGTGGCTCAATCATTCCCTGTTGATATCTGGGTCACTGCCACATATGGGTTCCAGTCTAGGGGAAGGAAGAAGAGCATGGAGAAAACCTTCCTGCTGCTTTAAAAATTGTAGCCCAGAAGGGGAACATATCACTTCTGCTCAGATTCCATTGATGACAACGTTTTCTCATAGCCTCACCTAACTATAAGAAGGACTGGGAAAAGCAGTGCCCATCTAGGCCACCATGTGTCTAACTACCACTCTATGAGCATGCAAAATGGGAAAAGTGGAATTGGGTGGACAGCTATCATCTCCATCACAAACCTTGACCGATGTTACACTGATTTAATTACTATTCTGTCCTGTTAGTAGCTCCCTTCACGCTGGCAAACGGCTATCAGGGCTCCAAGCGTCCTATCCTTACGCACTGCTGGCTAGCCATCTATCGCGTCATTATGAATTACCCTAAAAGGTAGTGGTTTAAACAGTAAACCTACAAGTAAGATGACGGAGCAGAAAGACGGCATCACTCAGCCTTTGAATGAACTAATCCTGCCACAGAACATCTTATTACAGAGATAATAAATCCCCTTAAGGTTGAAGCTAATTTGATCAGGGTTTTCTGTAACTTAGTAGCTGAAAGTAACCTACATGATACATATTTTATATTTTTAAATACCTGCTGTATCACGCAGAATGAACTCAGTTATGCTACAATAATAACCAGCAAAATCCCAGTAGTTTAAAACAGTAAAGGTTTTTTTCTCTCTTATACTACCAGTCCATCACAGGTTGGCTAGGGGCTCTGCCTATGCCACGCTCACTCTAGTCTACCAGCTATTGGAGCAGCCAATATCTGAAATGGTGGTGGTTGCCATGGTAGAGAGAAAGAAAGCACTAGGTGGTTTTGTGCCAATAGTTAAATGTTCTACCTTGGAAGTGACACAGATCACTTTAGCTCACGACTCATTGGCCCCATGTAACCAAAAGGGACCAGGAATTCTCGTCCTACCATGTGCCAAAGCACTGGGAATATCTAGTGAACAGCACTAACAACCATGACACATACATTTAAGGTTATAAAATTTCCTCTAAATACTGCTTTAACTGCTCCTTACAATTTTTACATTGTACTTTCATTATCATCCTTAAATAAACGTTTAATTTTAGAGTAGTTTTAGATTTACAAAAAAATTGTGAAGATGCTACCTAGAGTGTTCCGCTAGACCCCACACCCAAATTTCTCTATGTTAATATCTTACATTTAGTGAGTTACATTTGTCACTATCAATGGATCACTATTGATACGTTATTATAAACTAAACTCCACACTTCATTCAGCTTTCCTTAGTTTTTAACCTAAGGATCCCATCGAGGATACCATATTACATTAATCATCATGTCTCCTCAAGCTCCATTTGGCTGTGACAGTTTCTCAGGCTTCTCTTGTTTTTCATGACCTTGACAGTTTTTTGTTGTTTTTTTTTTATTGCGGTACGTGGGCCTCTCACTGTTGTGGCCTCTCCCGTTGCGGAGCACAGGCTCTGGACACGCAGGCTCAGCAGCCGTGGCTCACGGGCCCAGCCGCTCCGCGGCATGTGGGATCTTCCCGGACCGGGGCACGAACCCATGTCCCCTGCATCGGCAGGCAGACTCTCAACCACTGCGTCACCAGGGAGGCCCCCGACCATGACAGTTTTAAGAGTATTGGTCAGGTATTTTGTAGAATATTCCTCAACTGGGATTCGTCTGATGTTTTTTCTCATGATTAGACTGGAGTTATAGGTTTTTGAGAGGGAGACCATAGAGATAAAGTGCTATTCTCATCACGTCATACCAAGGGTACATACTATCAACATGATGTATCACTGTTGATGTTGACCTTGATCACCTGGTTGATCAGGGCCCATCCAACCTCCCCCAGAGGCACCTGGCTTGTCAGATTCTTGTAAAGTTGCTCTTTCGTCTCCTTTCCACACTGGACTGTTTGGAAGGAAGTCACTATGCATAGCCCACACTTAAGGAGAGAGGAGTTATGCTCCATCTCACTGAGGGCAGAGTATCAACATAAATTATTTAGAATTTTTCTACACAGATTTTTCTATTCTCCCTATTTATTCAACCATATATTTCTATCAGTACAGACTCATGGATGTTTGCTTACTGTGGATTATAATCCAATACCACGGGGGGTTTTTGGGTTTTGTTTTTGTTTGTTTGTTTGTTTTGTTTTTTTCTCAAATTGTTCCAGCTTTGGCCACTGGGAGCTCTCAGTTGGCTCCTATGTCTCCTGAACAAACATCCATCAATGTGAGTTGTTTCATATTTGAGCACTTTCTTACTTTCTGGCAAAACAAAATGCTCTAGGATCATCTTGTATATTTCCTGCCCTAGTCCTAGAATCAGTCATTTCTCTAAGGAACTCTGGTTCCTTTCACTGAAGAATGGTATTAGAAACCAAGATCTGAGTACTAGGTGTGATCATTGCTACCAGGGTCATTGTTTCTAGGTCCTCTCAGCTGGCAGAGCAAGGAAATAGACGTGTGTATACTAACTCATGTATGCATGCATATCTATATAAGATTCTATATGTAACCATCTGTATCTTTTATTTATTTATTTATGGCTGTGTTGGGTCTTCGTTGCTGCACATGGGCTTTCTCTAGTTGCCACGAGTGGGGGTTACTCTTCGTTGCAGTGCACGGACTCAGTAGTTGTGGCTCACGGGCTCTAGAGCGCAGGCTCAGTAATTGTGGCACGCGGGCTTAGCTGCTCCACGGCATGTGGGATCTTTCCGGACCAGGGCTCAAACCCGTGTCCCCTGCATTGGTAGGTGGATTCTTAACCACTGCGCCACCAGGGAAGTCCTGTATCTATCTTAAACTAAACATAAATCCATTCTGATGTCTCCAACTCTAACCCATCACCACATGGCTCATTCTAGCCTCAATCTCTTGCTCATCCATAACTTCCCACTACAATAGTGAGAAACCCATCCATTAACTTAAATGTCTGAGTCCAGTGTACACATACAGTGGTTCAGAATTGTTCAGAATTAACCTTTTAATTATCATTTAATTATAACTAATTAATTTTCATTGATTTAATCTTTTTTATTGGGGTATAATTGTTTTACAAAGTTGTGTTAGTTTCTACTGTACAGCGAAGTGAAGTAGAGTTCCCTGTGCTATACAGCAGGTTCTCATAAAAGGGAACAAAATTGGGTCACTTGTAGAGACATGGATGGACCTAGAGACTGTCATACAGGGTGAAGTAAGTCAGAAAGAGAAAAACAAATATCGTATATTAATGCATATATGTGGAATCATTGATTTAATCTCTAACCACAAATTATTTAGAAGTTTGGCTTTCAGTTTCAAAACACAGAAGGTCTAGACAGATCTCTTTCTATGGTTGATTTCTAATCTTCTTGCATGCGGTCTGGAAACATGTTCCGTGTAATGTTGATTCTCTGGAATGTTTTGAGACTTCCTCTAGGATCTAATATATGTTCAATTTTGGTAACAGGTGCATATGTGATTGGAAAAAATGTATAAATTTTGGTACCTCTATGCCATTAAAAACATCATTATGAAAATGTAGAAAGTATACAAATGTTCGCGATAATGTGGAATGAAAAAAAAGAACGCTAAACACATGCTATATTTGCAGCCATGTAAACTATTCAGGCGTAAAAACAAAGACTGGAAAAGAATAAGCAAAAATGAAAATAAGTATCGACAAATAGTGGGGGGATTCTAAGTACATTTTTTTCTCTTCTAAAAAGAGTATTTAATGTTGTTTTATTGTTTCTATAATTTATAAAACTCTAAAAAAATCATCCCAGAAGACACTGGTTTGATAAATTAACAAAGGATCAAGAGTATTTTATTCTACAGACATTTTTTGAGCTCCTGCTATGTGTTGAGCACCATGCAGGATCCTAGCGATCCAGGAATGAGAAGTCAAGGTCACTTTCTTTAGAGACTCTTAGACCAAGAGGGGCACACTAGGCATAAGTACTTCGTACATGAGGCAGACAGTGAACGGTCCCAAAGAGGTCCAGACACAGTACAGCTGGGAGACAGAAACGGGAGAAATTAATTTAGATTCGGCAGGGAAGATGAGGTATGCAATGTCCTTGGGGGACCAGTGGGAACCAGAGAGGATTTCAAAGCTCTGTGTGTGGACACTGGGATGGACCACAGGCAAAGGTGAGACCTTGAATAATAATAAAATTTGATGTTTGTATAGACTGTAACTTACAGAATCTTCCAACACACACACACACAGACACACACACACAATCTCATTGCTAGTATCCTATCTTTATGCTCTTTATCCTGTGAGGCAGATATTGCTATTTTTATGCCCATTTTTTTTACAGAGTTGGAAACTGAGGTTCAGAGAGGGGAAGCAGCTTGTCCAAGGTTACACAACTAGTAAGTGACAGAGCCAGGACTCAGATCCTAGTTTTCTAGTTCCAGGTAAAGATTCCTTCATGTAAAGCCCCCTTAGAAAATAACTCCTTAAAAAAAAAAAAAAAAAGGAAAAGAAAATAACTCCTTTGCAGTACACTTAGAAAGAGCCCTAAAAATGGCTCAGCAATGCTGTCCCCCCAGCGAGAAAGGATATTATCAAATGTCTTCCCAAGGAGAAGCTACTGTGAAAACAGACATTGAGAGTCACACGAGGTGGGCAACTGAGCAGAGATAAGACCTAGTTGGGTGTTTTGTGGAATTAGACTCTTGTTCTTTGTTGACCACAGAAGGGGCCCATCCAACCCCCCCAGAGGCACCAACCCACAGTGGTGAGAGCTCAGAGCCACTAGCAGCCATGGAGCCAGGCCAGGGGTTCAAGTTGGGTTACTGTTCCATATCCAGTTGAAAAATGGTGTATACATTTTGGTATATCAGTGTATTAAAAGGATCATTTGAAACATCATGAGACTTGAAAGATGAAAAAGTTGCCCAGAAGAAGAGCATTCCAAGCTGAGGGAGGAGAGTGTGTGAAGGCCTTGGGCTAGAAAGGAGCTGAAGACTTTGGAGGATTGGAAGCCTAAAGCTGGCCGTGGGGCTGGAGCCAGAGAGAGGTGACTGTGGTGGGGAGAAGAAGGCACAGGTCAAGTAATAAATAAAATAGAAATGCGTATATGTGCAGAATCTAAAAAATAATACAAAGGAATCTATATACAAAGCAGAAACAGACTCACAGTAAACAAACTTATGGTTACCAAAGGGGAAAGAGGGGGGGAGGGTAAATTAGGAGTATGGGATTAACAGATACAAACTACTAAAATAGATAAGCAACAAGGATTTACTGTGTAGTACAGGGGACTCTATTCAATATCTTGTAATAACCTACAATGGAAAAGAATCTGATATATATATAGATAGATATATATAAAACAATCATTTTGCTGTACACCTGAAACTAACACATTTCTTAGAAAAAGAAATGTGTATAAGTGAATAAGAACCGAAATGCATTACAAGAGCCGATTGTCACCTCCAGGCTCCTACCTGCTTCCTCCCAAAAGTTCTGTGCAGCATACAGACTTCATTTTGAACCGATTTGGAGTCAGAAAGACAACTCAGAGGGCCAGCGCACCCTGCATTCCCCGAGTCCCCACTGCCATGCTGGATTCCTGGTGCCTGGCCTCAGCCCCAAGATCCTCACCTGGGGATGATATCAAGGTCAGAGTTCAGGGGAAATAATGGCTGGAAGGCCTGCCTCATAACAGGTGTGCACATGGGACTTCCCTGGTGGCACAGTGGTTCAGACTCCATGCTCCCAGTGCAGGCGGCCAGGGTTCGATCCCTGCTCAGGGAGCTAGATCCCGCATGCCCCAACTAAGAGTTTGCATGCTGCAACTAAGGAGCCCGCCTGCCACAACGAAGACCCAGCGCAACCAATTAAATAACTATATTTAAAAAAAAAACAACAGGTGTGCACAACGCCAGTGCCCTGCTTCTGGCCTCCTTCTCTACACTCTTTCAGCCCATTTGTGGCGCTCCTCAGCTGCAGTGTGCCGATGCCTGGGTGCGAATCCCACCACTTTCAGTTAGCTGTCCCTGGGCTGTGACTCCGGGTGCACCAGTGTCTGCACCTGTGAAAACGAGGACAATCGCTCCATCCACCTCGAGCTGCGGGGGAGGGGAGGGGGTAAATAAGATAATAAGGTACTTTACATACCTGGCATTGAGTTGAGCCTGGCACATTATAAGCACTCAATAAACGTGGTGTTATTTCTACCCCACTACCATGGCTGGGTGAATGATAACCAGGACGGACAGGGACAGGATGGTTGCGGGCCTTTGCGGGTGCGTCCCTCCCGCCCCGCCCCACCCCGCCGCCCCATCCCTCCGGCCTGGCCAAGGGCAGCACCAAGGGCGGACGCCCAGGCAGCAGCTGCCCGGGGCGGAGCTCCACCCCCAACCTCCGTCGTCTCACGGATCCTCCCGAGCATCCAACTTCATTTCCACTTCAATTTTATCAGCGGCCGGGGAGCCGAGCGGGAGATAGGAGACTGGCCCTGACACGAATTAGCCCGGAGATTGCCGGATACGCTGGCCCGGGCTCTGGCGCGCGCTCGCCTCCCTCGCCTCTCCTTTGTGTCGCCTTGCGGCTCCCGCCCAACGCCCTCACTCCGGCTGCGCCGGCCCCGGGGCCAGCGAGCTTGTTTGCATTTGGCCATGTTTACCAGACCGAGGCGGGCGGCGGCGCGGGCCTCCCACCCCCGCAGGGCCAGGCAAGGGCACCCTGGGGCCGTCAGGGCGCGCAGGGGCCTCGCTGCTCCTCCCCAAGCCCCTCACCTTCCCAGGGGCGGGGAGCGCCTGGGAGCCCAGGGGAGCGCGTCCGGTGGGGACGTCCTACCGGGGGACCTGTCTCTGTGTAGGGACTCGTAAACACCATCCTATTGAATCTGCCCAAGAACCCTGAGAAATAAAGAGATAAAGGGAAACTGAGGCTCAGAGAAGCAACGGTACTCGCCCAAGGTCACACTGTGCTTAAGGGGTCCGGCCAAGATTTGGACTCAAATTTGTTCCTTCCAGGAGCCTTGGTGAGGGGGGGTCTGTCATATTTACACAATCGGTATTCCGCCTTTTCCTACTGCACAAGTCACAGGAATTAATTATTCCCCCAATTTACTGCAAGAGAGTTAGGCCCTATAAGATGGAGACAAAAGAGGCTCTGGGGTTTCCAAAAGGGGGTAGGGTAATGACTTCCTTCTGCTTCTTCTGCCCTCAGGTGCCCCCACCGCGATACACCCCCTCCCAAGATCCCTCCCCACTTTACCCTACAATCCCCACCCTCACTCCCAGCTCGACCCAGAGAAACCACTTTGCTCTGTTCCAGCCAGGAACCGGCCTCTGGGACCCAGGGGGTCTCTCCCCAGACCATCCCCAGGGCCTGGGGGAGGGGAGGCGAGCCCTAACCGGCTCCCCACCTCTGTTTCCGGGGTGCTGCTGGGGAAAATTTATGACCCTCTCAGGTTTGGGAACTGTTCCCACACTAAAAAGAAAGAAGAAAGAGAGAAAGAAATGATTTTAATTTTTTTTAGGTCCAGAAATGAAGCAGAAGTGAGTAAATTTTAATGAAACGGTGCAAAAATGACATCATTTACTCAGAAATCATTAATTTGTCAGCATTAATATTTCAGCTACAACATTGCCTGTCATTTTGTGCCTGCAATGACTGATAAATCTATAAAAGCGTGCTGCTAATTTACTGAATATTTATGTGCAGTGTCATTTGCAGAGTAAGGATGGAATTTATTTCATGCCGAGTTCTGCAGGAGAACATTCCCCACAAACCTTCACCCTGGTGGGTGGGGGAGGGCAAGGGGAGATTCCAAACTTCCTGGAAAACTGATGACAAGATGGGGACAAAGAGGGTCCCAGGGCTCAGCCCCCCTCTCCGCCCCCACCCCCTCCCCAGCTCCAGCACACCCGGGAGGGCCCATCTTGCTTTCGCTCTGATGGTTTAAAGGCACTTTGGGGACACCCTTCCCTCCCCAATCCTGGCAAGTCCAAATTTTACCGTCAAATGTTCCTGCTCCCAGGAAGCCACCCTGGATTGTGCCGCCCCTGCACTACCGTGAGGGGGGACCACTGTTCAGTGGATGTGGGACTGGCCCTTAGTAGAGAGGATGGCAGGGCAGGTGGGCTTCAGGTCCTGGGTGAGTTATCAGAAGAGGCCATCAGAGAAGAGGTCAGCTGCTGGGTGTGGGATTCAGGCAGCCTGAATTCCGACTCCGGCTCTATGAATGGTCTCAGAAATCTGGGTCTCAGCGTGCTCCTGTGGAACGTGGGGACACTACCAGTACTTGTTCCTGGAGAGTCTGGGGATTGACAGACCTAGTGCAAGGAAAGCTTCTTAGCAGAGGACTTCGGGAAACATTAGCTGCTGCCTTTGTTGAAGGAATCACCACCACGGTCCCTGCTCCTGAAGTGTCCCTTTCCCGGGTCTGTTTCTCCAGATGGGAAGTAGGGGGCCCTGAGACCCCATCCCCAAGGGTCCTGAGAGGGACATGACCTTGCTCCTTGCTCCTGAATGTGGGTCTGGCTCCGTCGACCTCAAAGGAAAGCCCATCCCCTCTCCCCACTCCCTCCTCATTTCCACATGCTTGAGTGACCAAGAATTCCGGAGGATCTATCCAGAAGCAGCTTCATGGAAGCATCCAGCTCGTGTTCCCCCCCGGCCCTGGGAGCTGTTTGGGGAAAGGATGGCTGTCCTTTGAAATGCCTCCATTTTACAGAGACCAAAATCAAGGCTCTGAGAGGGGCACCCAAGCCCGATGACCCCTCACCCCCACTTCCCCATCCCCCATCCCAACAGGAGCACAAACCACCAGCCTTCGAGGCTGGCACAGTTTTGCTCAATTTCCTGCCTGAATGGCGCAGGGTCTGACCCTCTGCAGGTGCTCAGGAAATGTTCGTGGAATCGATAAAGAGCAGCTAAATCTCCCATCTCCTGAGAGCGTTGTCTCCTCCTCCCTCGTGCTCCCCACACTCCAGCAGGGGTGGGCTCCCATGGTGGTGGCGGTGTCCTCCTCTGTAAGGCCTCTCCAATCGTTCCTTTTTCTTCTCTGCTGCTGCCGCTACTCCAGTAGCATCCCCCATTAAGTCTTCCCCAGACCACTGCGATAGTCTGCACCCGGCCCTGCCTGCCTCCCTTTTCCTATTGCCACGAGGTCAGCACAGGGCTTGGTAAAGAGCAGCCCTGAGACTGCCAGTCAAAGGGCTCCAGTGGCTCCCGCTGCCTGGGGATGGCATTCAGCACGCCCTCCCAGGTCCTTCAGGCCTGCTCCTCTCCGCTCTCACAGACCCACCCACTGCTTAATATACACACCCTGTGTTTTCCGGTCTCCAAGGCTTTGTTGACCCTTCTGCCGAATATCCCTCCATTCCTCACAGCCAAATCCCATCTGTCCTTGCAAGCCCCATCACTACCAGGAAAGCTCTAGAAAGCTTCCCGATCCCCTCAGAAGAATTCCTCCTTATTCCAAGCAGGGCCGAGGGGCAGGGAGCCACGTTTCCTTCCAAGAGGGTCCTGGTATGGGAGAACCTCTCAGCTAGAGGAGGAGAGGGGCGCCCACTGTCTGAATCCAGGGGAGAACGCTGGATTGGTGGCCAGGGGACGTGGGCTCTCGTACTTACAGATGGACACTGTGTGGCCTTGACCTTCCCATACTCTATGAAATGGGCTGGTCCAGCTCTCTCCCGTCCATATGAATCGGTCATGTCCACAGCTGCATCCTGGCACCAAGCATCGTGCCAGGCAGACAGCAACTACTCAGGAGATACGGGCTGAATGCCCTCCATGCCGAAGTTCTGAGGTCCTGTGACCCAGTATAGGCCAGGCAGTCCTGGGGGTTCACCCAGGACAGGCAGAGGGGGATGCTTATGATACTATCATTGAAGAAGAACACACTTTCCCATAAATGATGTTAGTTAGCCCTCACAGCTTCCCTGTGAGCTGGACTTTCCTGTCCCCATTTCACAGATGAGGAAGGTGAAGGTAGAAGGTAAAGTGACCTGCTTGGGCCTCACATCCAGGCCCTTGACTCCAAATCCAGTGCCCTTCCTGCTGCTGCCTCCAAAGGCTTTCCTTTGCTCTTAGAATAAACCCTAGTCCTCTGTGGCCTATGAGGCCCGGCATGATGGGGCCCCTGAGACCCTCTCCAAGCTCACTGTCCCCCTGCGTCAGAACCACGCTGCCCTTCTGGCAGCTCCTTCAACACTCGAAGCTCATTCTTACCCCTGGGCCTTTGCACTTGCTGTTCCCTCTGCCTGGAGAAAGCTCATCCTCACCACCCAGCTCTCAGCTTGAATGTCACCTTCTCAAGAGGCCTTCTGTGCTCACCCAAACTGAAATGTGGGTTTACTTCCTTTCCCTCCACCACCTGACATGGTCTTATGCACCTGTGTCCTCCATGAGGGTAGGGACGGAGCTGCCTTACTCACCCCCGTAGGCCTAGCACGTGGGGCAGCGCCTGGCTGAGGGCGGCTGGTGGTTAGATAGATCCGTGCTTTGGGTGTGCGAGAGTAAAACTGTGAGCTCCTGTCTTCCAGGAGAACACGTGGGGGCTCTGGGGCTGGTGGGGTGGTAAGGGGGTCGGGGGGCAGGGATGTGGTCGGTCGGGGACGCCAGGAATAGAAGGTGCATCCTGCTCCCAGAAGCTGGATCCGAGAGAGGATGAAGCTGGGAGGCGCCTCCCCACCCTCATCCTCACCATCGCCCACCCGCCCCCACCCCCCACCGCCTCACACTCATTTCCTTCCCGGAGTCAGTCTCATTTGCTTTCCCTAAAAGCCGCTGGAGGAGCCAATATGTACGTGATGAATATTTCATCTCCTGAGCGTGGGTTTGCGGGAGAGCTGTGATCACCCGGGGAGGGAACGCTGCCCAGCCGTGCCTGGGAAGGAGGGGGCCTGAGAGGGGTGCTGGCAATAGCATCTCAAAGATGCAGGTTCTCCAGGGCCCGCCGTCCTGCTCCTGTGGACACCCTTGGCCTTGGGAGGCTCAGAGCAACTAGGGCAGCCATGAATCTGGGGCACAGATACTCCGTGCTCCCTGGGGCTCCCACTCCTTCCTTGGGGTTTGCCTCTGACTAGGGGCAGACTTGACCATAAGCTCAGAGGCTCACGTTGCCCAGGCTGGAGGTTTGGTTGGCATGGCCGTGGCCAAAGGTGTTGAGTCTGTTCTGGTCGTCGTGTAGAGTGGCTTCTCAACTAGGATCGTGCGCATCCTCTCACCCCAGGGACCGAGGCTGGGAAACTGCAGACTGAGGAAGGAAGGAGGGACAGATAAAGATAAAGCACTGTGCAGTGGGGCAAGGCGGGGGCTGTGAGCGGCCAGTCACTCCTGGGCCATGTCCACCCTCAAACCCTCCATCACGCTTCCCCGCACCCATGACTGCATTGTCCCCAGAGGGATGGTCAAACTGAGCTTCTCCAGCTCTGGAGTCTGGCGGTCCTGGCTGTCCGTCATCTGCTCCTTCACCAGTTGAGTGACCACTGAACCTCTCTGAGCCTCAGTTTCCACATCTGAAAGATGGTGTTGGTCACGTCACCTGGCAGGGTGATTCTGAGGGGCTAGCAGAGTGCCTGGCACGTAGGAAGGACTCAAAGGATTCAAGGCCTGCACTCCACACACACACACACACACACACACACACACACACACACACACACAGCACCACCATTCCAGTTCCGTTAGCATCCACCTCAGGTTAGAAAACAAAGGACCATCCATCCCCTCCTCCTTCACCCAGGTTCTCTCTTCTCTCCCTCTACCCTGTCCGCCCTTGCTGCCCACCTCACTCCACAACCTTGAGCCTCTGCTCCCTAATGAATTGAGGGGGGAAGGAAGGCACCTTGCTTCCTGGGCCTCAGCCAGCCCTGGGTCCAGATGACCCCTTGCCAGGGAATCCTCGGCCCCAGCTCCAACCGTCTGCAGCCAGCCCCTGTCCCTCCGCCCCTGGCCAGGAGCAATCCCATCCTTCTCGTCCCTACCCACCACATTACCCTCTGAATACTCTCATTATACCATTACTAATTAGGGCCGCTCGGCAAATTGGCGGCTGCATTAGAGGAAGACAGTGCATGGGAGCATATGGCATAATATCGTATTAATGAACACTCTAAATTCAAACCCGGGTCAGCTGCTCGCTTCTCGCCGGTGTCACCCACGCTAAAGGGAGGGAGGGGGAAAAATGCAGTCAACCTTTCCCTCGCTTTCCTCGGCTGTCTCCAAACACACATTCCCCAGCGTGGGCTGGGCTGCTGGAGGTTTTTATGATATCTGGAGAGCAAAGATTCTGGGCCTTCTCGGGGGCTGCAGAAGGACGCCCCCACCCCGTCCCAATCATGTATAAGCGTATGCTTAGCATGATCGGGAAAAATAATAATTAATAATAATACACCAGGCTGTGGGCCAGGCTTTTGAGCCAGAATATCTCTGGCTCCCGATAGCCCTTGGAGGGGGTTTAGCACAGACAGCAAACCAAGGGCTACGGAGGTCGTGGAGCTTTCTTAAGGTCACGTGGCAGCTGAGCTGGAAAGTCCAGGGGGAAGGGACGAGTCTCAGGAGACTCAAGAAGATCCCAGCACAAGACCCTTTCCCCCCTTTCCTCTCCAGGAGTCCAGTAGCACCGGAGCCCCAAGGTCAACCAGTGAAGTCAGGGGCGGACCTCAGACCCAGGTCCTTGTGTTTAAGCTGCTGTGTGATGCTGGGGGCCAGTTCCCTGTCCCTCCCCCAACAGGCTGAGAATTTGGCTTGTAGAGCTCAAATCAGCAAGCCAGGGGTGGACAGGGTCCTTTCTCTTCTCCTTCTCTCTCCCTCCCCTCTTTCCCGCGATCCTCAGAGGAGTGCGGAATTCACCGGCTGGTCTGTGAGTCTTGGAGTTGCCCTCCCGCCTCCCCGAATCCTGGCAGGAGGAGGTGAGGGGGGAGACACCTGTGAGTGGGGGCCAGGTTGGCGTCAGTCTGAGGAGGCCTCGAAGAAGAGGTGAGCTCTGCCCGAGGCTCCCGAGTGGAAGGGGAGGACCTGCACTAAAGCTGCCTCTCCCCCTCCCCCCAGCCCAGGGGGCAGCAGCCACCGATGCCCGGCCTGGGCCCGTCCAAGGCACCCTGACTCTGGCACTTCTGAGCCAGGCCTGAGCTGAAGGGGCCTCCCCGCGCCATCCATCTCGCTGTCTGATGGGGTGATGTCGGTGATCCTCTAACAGAAACTGGCTTCCTGAGCTCATAATTCCTCATTTCACCTCAGGATGAAGGGCTGTTCCGTTCCTGCCGCCTGCTGAGCTCAGAGCCTGGGAGGAGTACGGGGCTGGTCCACTCAGGCACAGGTCTCCCAGCCCCGCCCGGGCTCAGCCTCGCCCTGCTCACAGCATCCCTCCATACTGTCTCCTCTGGGAAGCCTTCCATGGCCGAGACCACAGAGCCTTGGCATCTGAAAGCGTCTTAGAAACTCATTTGATGTGATGGCCTCAACCGAGGACCAAGTGTCTCTGAGAGCCCGGCTAGACTCCAGACCAAACCAAACCAAACCACCCTCCTCCCTCCGCCCATCACACCCCGACGCTGGGGGCCCAGTTCCCTAGGAGGAGGCGTTATTTGTCTCAGGTGTGTGTAGGGGCTAGGAGGCAAGATGGATTTCAACTCCAGATGAGTCACAGTGCAAACCTATTCTAGCACCTACCCTGGCTGCAGTCTTCATGAATTCTCTTTCCTCACACCCTCCCTGTCTCCACCCACCTGCGAGGATGGGGACAGGAGGAGATGTGACCATCAGTGGATCTTCGTGGTCCGTGAAAGGGTGTATTAGGGCCCAGTGGACAGAGCACTGGAGCCCCCATGAGGAGGCCCTCCTCTCCCGAGTTCCCGTCCACCTCTGGGTTTCTGTTATGTATATGTGGAGCAGGGATTAGGGGTGGTAGGGCGCTGACCTCCTTCCAGGGCCCCAGTCTGGAATCAGGGAGCAGTCCCCTGGCCTTTAACATTTAATGTGGCTGCAGGACTTCGGGGAGTGAGTGCCTTCTCTGTTTACTTTTCCATTTGTGAAATGGGTGTACTGACATTAGCTTAGCCGAGATTGGGGGATGTGTCTGTGAAAGACTCACCGTCAGAGGCAGGAGGCTCTGGCCGAGGTGAGTACCGCCAGGCTCCTCCCCAGTCAGCTCCATCAAAATGAAGCGCCTGGACAAGCAACTGTCCCTCCCCGGGCCGTCCCAGAAGGATGGCGGCTGGGGGTAGCTCTGCAGCGCTGCTCCCTCACGCAGACTAGCAGGCTGCAAGGCTTGAGGGGCGCCAACAGGGGGTGCGAGAGGGCCCCTTCCCAGCAGACCAGCAGCCCCTAGGAGCGGCATCCCCCGACGGCAGGACGGGGTCGGGGTGGGGGACCCAGGTTACCGTATGGGGCCCTCCCCTTCCTCCGGCAGCCTGGACCATGGGGGCGCCCCGGCCGTGGACTGTCTGCGCGTGCGCACCGTGTACACCCTGCACCCCGCCAGCCGCCGCCCCGCCGCCACGCTGGCCCCAGCCGCGTCGCCCTCTCGCGTTCCTGCGCCCTGCCACTCACGCCCCCGTCATAGGATCATTTTCCTTTGTCTCCAGAACCCGTAGATCCTCTCCGTAGCTCTCCCTGCAGGGGAGCCCAGGAGAAGTAAATAATTGTCGCCCCTCCCGGCCCTGAGCAGCCAGGCGGAACGCGGGGGTGTCATCAAGCAGTGGATGCCAATTACTTTATCCGCCCCCACCAGCCATAACCACGGCACCCTCTGCAGCTCCCCAGCCTCTAGTAGGGGAGGCAAGCCTGGGAAAGGTGCTGGCTGGTCTCTGGATTTCCGAAGCAGCTTGTCTGGACTTGCCTGGGTGTGGGGACACCCCCGCTTCATCTCTCCAGAGGCAGTGATACAGCTCTGTGTTGAAGCTGTTGGCTCTGGGTGTGTGTGTGTGTGTGTGTGTGTGTGTGTGTGTGTGCGCGCGCGTGTGCGTGTGTGTGTGTGCGTGTGTGTGTGTGTGTCCCTGCAGTAGGTGCCAAGATTCCAAGGTTTGGCCTCTTCCCCAGGAAAGAGTGGCTGAGCTAGAAAGGAGCTAAGAGGTCATCTCCTTGGAAGCCTGAGCTTGGGACCCAGAGAGGTGAGGTGACTTGCCCAGGTGACAAAGACAGCAGGACAGAGCTCCAGGTCCGGATAAAGTGCACTTTCCACAAGTGACCCTCCTCTCTAGAGCTCTGTGCAGAGACCCCCTAAACAACAGAACCCCAGACTCACACTTTGCACACAGCCTTGTCCCACTGGCCCTGTGTCAAGGGCGAGAACAGGACCGACTACAGCATTTGGGGTGCCTAATGCACAATAAAACTTCAGGGCTCCTTGTTCCCAGTTAGTAAGACTTCCAAGACAGTAGCAGAACATTAAACCATTAAACCTTCTAACTGCGGGGCGCCGTGCACACATCACCAGCCCATGAACCCTGCCCTGGGCTAGGGCCAGGTCAGTCTACTTCCTCTGCAGCTGTGAAGGCCTTAAGTAAAATCCCCACACACATTCTAGAAGCTTCTCTGCCTGGAGTCAGGGTTCTACAGCCACCGTGACCCCACTGCAGCCCCTGCTAGGTGCAGTCAGCCCAGCAACTCCAGCCCAGGGAGGGGGAAGTGGGTCAGCATCTTGGCCTGGGCTGACCCCTAGAATCAGGGGGAGCTGACCTGGGGATGAGACTGGACCTGGCTCTTGCAGATGCAGTAGGCATAGGCTCTGGCATCTAAGGGAGAAGCTTCCAGGCCCTGTGGATTTTAGAAGAGGGCAGGGGCCAGGGGTTCTTGAGGGCCGTGCTTCCGCGGTGCTTGCATGTGTCTTGTTCTGATTATGGGCCGTGCAGAATCGTTCATTTCTGTGCCTCCCCAGGTGGCCCTTCTGTGCACAGGCTGCACTCAGAGCTTGAGAGCAAGGTGGACAGGCTTTACCCTACCCCCAGCCCCCAGCCCCGACCCGAGCTGCCCCCATGGGCGCCCTGGCCCCTGTTATGGTGGGTATGTTCCTATCCTCGGGCGTTCTGCATTGGAATTCAGGCCCTTGCCAGCCTGTTCCCTGCTTGCTAACTATAAACTATCTGATTTATATTCATTAACCAGTACTAGACAGTGGCAGGCGCAGCAAACTTCGGTGGGAGACATGCCTCCATCGACAGGCGGACTGCATTTCAGTTAATTAAGGGGCTGTAATTGTTGTCCAGGACAAGGGTCCCCAGGGCACAGGCTTTGTAAATAACTACCCTCCGCTGCCCCCACCTCTCACCCTGCCCCTCCCTCCCTCCTTCCCAGACCTCAGAAGCCAGGTAAAGGGAGCTAGGGCCGGCAAGAAGGCTGTGAGAGGTGGAGGTGAGACCTGGAAGCGGGGGGTGCCCTGCCGACATCCCAACCCCAGAAAGACCACAATCCTAGGACCTGGGGTGGGCTGGGGGGAGTCCTGGGCAGAGCACGGTGCGGCTGGGTCATAGGAACCTGGGTTTTACTGCCCAAACTGGCTTAGTCCAGGAAGGCAGGACCTGCCTGCGCACACATACACACACACACACAGTGCACGCGTGCTCACACGCACGTACACCCCACAAAGCCCAGTAGTTTGTGCTGTTTCCGCCTCTTCTGCCTACATACCCACCCTGTGAGTTCAACCCTGGAACCTGGGCATGGGGCAGGCTTTCTGGCATCTGTCAGGCACTGGGAGACTTCAGTGGGCCCAGCAGCGAGCTAAACAAACAGGGGGGTGCTATCTCACCAGCCCCAACAAATGGAGAGGGAATCTCTTACAAGGATCGAATGAGGAATAAAAAATTTTAAAAAAAAGAAGCAAATGAGGAAGGCTTGTCCCCTCTGGAACTCTCAGACCAATGGGGGGACCTGCAGTCTGATGGGGGCATGGGAGTGTGATCAGAAGATCCCACTCTGACAGGGGAAAGGGTCCCTCCTCTCAAGAAGTTCCTGGTCTGGTAGAGAGCGAGGAGTAGGGGGCAGCCTGGGAACACAAAAGTGGTGAGAGAGGCGCATGTTGAAGACACCCAGAGCAGCCAGTGTAAACAGACATCATGCAGGCGAGTGGGCCATCCCTGTGGATGACAGAGCAGGAGAGGCCTCCTGGGAGAGGGGTCTGAGCAGGGCTTTGAATGAAGGGTGATCGAGCTTCGAGGCGGGCTTCATCCAGCTCTTCTCTGCGCAGGTGTTTCCAGGTGCCCACAAGGTGCTGGGGACAAAATGGCAAATAAGACCAGCAGGTTCCCTGCCCTCCCAGAGAACAAAAGGACGGAGATGTGTGTGCACTCATGTGTATGCAGGCCTGTGTGCCTGCAGGGCATGTGTGTGCGTATGCATGTGCTATTTGGGCATATTTTCTAAATATCTATTGAGTGCTTGCTGCATTTTATTTTATTTTATTTTTAATTAATTTATTTCATTTATTTATTTTTGGCTGTGTTGGGTCTTTGCTACTGCACGCGGGCTTTCTCTAGTTGTGGCGAGCAGGGGCTACTTTCGTTGCGGTGGCTTCTCTTGTTGCAGAGCACGGGCTCTAGGCACACGGGCTTCAGTAGTTGTGACTCGCGGGCTCTGGAGCGCAGGCTCAGTAGCTGTGGCCCACAGGCTTAGTTGCTCCGCGGCATGTGGGATCCTCCCGGACCAGAGATCAAACCCGGGTCCCCTGCATTGGCAGGCAGATTCTTAACCACTGCACCACCGGGGAAGTCCCCTTGCTGCATTTTAAACCTATGAGACATGGGAGAAAACAGCCAGCATGACGGTGTTTCTGCCCCCGTGGAACTTGCACTGGCCCACGCAGATGTGTGTACACACAGGTGTGCAGTGAGTGCTCATGCTCTGTGTTCTCTGGGTTCTGTGTCCGTGTGTGCAGGTCCCAGAAAGGACTCACTCAGAACTTGATCCAGGATTCACATTGCTCTGAGACTGTACTACTTTGTGACCTTCCCCAACCTACCCTTAGAACTATCACCTTCTGACATTTTGAACCTGTGACCACTTCTGCTCACACCTCACCACCCCCGTCCCTTGCCCAGAGAACCCACCTGCGTTTTGCTTTCAGCCTAAAAAGGTATCAGCTGCTCTTGAATCACTGAATAATCACCTGAAGGCAAATCAGAATTGATTTTTTTTTTTTTTTTTTTTTTGCGGTACGCGGGCTTCTCACTGTTGTGGCCTCTCCCGTTGCGGAGCACAGGCTCCGGACGCGCAGGTTCAGCGGCCATGGCTCACGGGCCCAGCCGCTCCGCGGCATGTGGGATCCTCCCGGACTGGGGCACGAACCCGTGTCCCCTGCATCGGCAGGTGGCCTCTCAACCACTGCGCCACCAGGGAAGCCCAACCACAACCTTTAATGTGACTTTTGACAAGATGCTCCTGGGAGTAGGTATTTAACTTGGATCTATCGAGACAGAGTCGAGCAAAGAAGAGAAGTTTCTCTGTCCTCCCCCCACCACCTCTCCACCCCCATTTCCACCTATCAGCCCTTATCTGAAAGAAAAATTAGAGAGTTATTAGGAGTTTCATTAGGGGTGAGCAGGTTGGTAATGAAATTACATTTCAGCTCCTTCTCAGCCCCTGTAAGTATTAAGTGGTTTGATCAATGGTGTTCACACAATTAATTCTGCCTGATTGCGGAGAGTGGCTGTATTGACAGTTGGGTTTCACACCTCGAACTTTGTCTGTTAGCCAAAACGTGCCTTCAGGAAGGAAGCTTGGAGGGTGAGGGTGGGGACCCCTGTCGATAAAGGCCTTTGCTGAATGCCACATTCAAGCTCATAGATTATTTTTTTCTTTAAGCTTGTAAGGAAATTTCGGTATCACAGCACAATTACTGAACTCTAGACCAGGAGAGGTGATATGACCCGCCCTCGTTCCTCCAGTGTATGAAGTGGACGGGCACCGCAGGAGTCCCCACGCCAGTTCTCAGGCCTCCTTCCTGGGATGGGGAAGTACAGCCTCCTTCCCCCGGCCTCTCCTGCCTGTTATCCCAGGCTATCAGGAGAGCCTGCCTTGGAGTCCACTCCAATTTCTGCTGCTTTAATTTAATCCACTGACCCTTGTTGGGTCTTCCAGGGATACGGAAGGCAACTTTTATTTGGTCCTTTGTGAAACGACACTACCAACAATAAAGGTCGTGTTCTTGAAGATGGGGAACCTCCAATTCCTGGGACCCTGCCCATCAGGACGTATGTCCTTCCCATCACCCCCAGTCCACGTCCCTGCGGCCTCTGGACATGCTGCTCCGGTGAGGATGGGGGAGGCCCTCACACTAGGGTTTTGGGTTTGCTGTGGCTCTTTACACAATCCCAGAGTAAGTCCTGCTTCTCAGTAATGTCCCCCATGGGAGAGCCCGAGTTTACTGGAGGGGAAGGCTGTAAAAATGTTGGTGACAAGGATGTGCTGGGAAAGTGGTGGAGGGGCAGAGAGAGGAGATGGACAGACTAAGACTGGGACCAACAGTGACATTCTCTGAACGCTCACATGTGCTGTTTTACAGACATGGTTTTGTGAAATCCTCCCAACTGCCCCAGGAAGTACATTCTCTTTTATTCCCCTTTAGCAGATGAGCAAACTGAGGCCCAGAGGAGTCAAATCTTTCCCAGACTCCACCACTTGTAAGTGGTTGAACTTACAAGTTCCTGAGAGGATGGGAAAGAATCATGTCTTCCCTGCTCAGCTAGGCTCACCCAGTTGTGCCAGAGACCACCTCCACCTCCAAGAAGTCCTCCAGCAGAAGCAGAACGTGAGGGGGTTGCCCATACGCCTATCACTCATCCCTGCCTGCACTTTTTTTCTCAGCATCAAGAAGTCTTCTGTTTGGGACTTCCCTGGTGGTCCAGTGGTTAAGAATCCGTCTTGCAGCGCAAGAGATGCCGGTTCGATCCCTGGTTAGGGAACTAGGATCCCACATGCCGCGGGGCAACTAAGCCCAAGTGCCACAACTAGTGAGCCTGCACACCTCAACTAGAGAGAAGCCCACGCGCCACAACGAAAGATCCCGTGTGCCGCAACTAAGACCCAACGCAGCCAATAAATAAATAAGTAAGTAAGTAAGTAAGGTTTCTGCTTCCTGCTGGCTTGTCTGCCTGTGTATCCTGAATATTTCTGTTGGGTCACTTGTCCAATTCTGGCAGCAAAGGGCAAATCATAACATCTGGCCCCCAGTACTGCAGCATCAGGGCTTAACAAAGGACACCCTAGGAGGAAAAGGATTCTGTGCTCCCTGACTAGAAGGAGGTGCTAAGAACGAGGAGACCAGCTGATCAGAGCCTTGAGTGAGGGGCTCCTAGTCCAAGGAGTGGTCTTTCATCCACGTGGCTGAAAAGGAAAGGGTATGATTATTGGGCCCTTCTGGTCTTCATCGTAAAACTTCACTCCAGATCCCACCTCAACAACCATAATGACCAACAATAAAGGATTTAGGCCACCATTTTCCATACATTCATCTGATGGAATATTATGGGACCATTAACAGTACATAATAACACAGGGACATCAAGGGTGCGGGTGGGAAGCAGAATGGAAACAGTATAAGCCCAGTTTGGGGTGTATGCGTGTGACTCTATGTCAGGCCCTAGTGCTGGGCAGCGCCCACACCTCTTCAACCTAATCCCGTGGGGCAATAATATTATCCTTTTCTTATAAATGCGGAAACTGGGACTCAAAGCAGTTAGATAAATTACCCAAGGCTGCACAGCTAATAAGTGGTGAAGTCAGGATTCCATTCCAGACGCTCTGACTCCAGCACCTGTGCTATTAACCGCCACCCTGTGATGACCCCGTATCACTGGCCAATCCTTTTCACTCGACGAAGTGCTTTAATGTTTATGATCTTTATAAAAATATTCACAACAGCTCTATGAGGTGCCTATTAAAAAGCCCATTTTATGGGCTTCCCTGGTGGCACAGTGGCTGAGAGTCCGCCTGCCGATGCAGGGGACATGGGTTCGTGCCCCGGTCCGGGAAGATCCCACATGCCCCGGAGCGGCTGGGCCCGTGAGCCATGGCCGCTGAGCCTGCGCGTCCGGAGACTGCGCTCCGCAACGGGAGAGGCCACAACAGTGAGAGGCCCGCGTACCGCAAAAAAAAAAAAAAAAAAAAGCCCATTTCAGGGCTTCCCTGGTGGCGCAGTGGCTGAGAATCTGCCTGCCAATGCAGGGGACGTGGGTTCGAGCCCTGGTCTGGGAGGATCCCACATGCCGCAGAGCAACTGGGCCCGTGAGCCACAATTAATGAGCCTGCGCGTCTGGAGCCTGTGCTCCGCAACAAGAGAGGCCGCGATAGTGAGAGGACCGTGCACCACGATGAAGAGTGGCCCCTGCTTGCCACAACTGGAGAGAGCCCTCGCGCAGAAACGAAGACCCAGCACAGCCATAAATTACTTAATTAATTATTATTTTTTTAAAAGCCCACTTTATAGATGAAGAAACAGAGAAGTTAAGAGACTTGCCCAAAGTCAGTATCATTCCACGCTGGCAAAAGAAGGTCTCAAACTCAGGTTGTACTTGAAAAAGCCCTGCACTAGCTCAAGAACAGAAATAGACAAGAGAAGGCAACACACACGGATGTCAAAACAGACACAGCAGAGACCAGGAAAAGGGAAGGAAGAGCATTCTCCTCCCTTTGCCCGTCTCCACTCAAATGTAGAGGGGAAAAAATCATTTTAAGCAGGTGACTTACAGCCTTGAATTTAAGAAAAATCCGTGGAATTAAGTTCCTAAAAAAGCCGGGAAAGCTGAACCAAACCATCATTGGGGCTTGAAATGAGATTTTATGTTTTCCCATTCTGGGCACTGAGCCGTCAGTGGTGCCACGTGCCAGGCTGGTGAGGACCACTTGTTCGTTAGAGGCACCAAGGGTTGGTAGCCGCCGCCCAGCCTGGCCCTGCCCTGGTGAGTGCCAGCTGCTTGCAGGCCTATTGGAGGGCTGGGCTCAGAGAATAGACATAGGGGTGTTCTAGCCCCTTGCTTTTCCGAGTGTGGTCCACAGACTGGCAGCATCACCTGAGAGTTTGTTAGGAATGCAGAGCCCTCTCTACCGAATCAGAATTTGTATTTTAACAAGACCTGGAGGTGGTGTGTCTGCCCATCACAATTGCAGAAGCCCTGCTTTAGCTAAAATCTGAATAGAGGAAGGACAGGTCCAGGTCTCAAAAGCCCCTTCTCCCCCTGCCCTGGGTCCCCAAGTTCTGAGCAGCTCACACAGACCCTGGGATCCCTGAAGCCTGACAGCATGTGGCCATGGGCACAGGGGAAGGAGGGAGAGAGGAGGCCCTCCCCAACCTGAACCGCTGGAGGTGCCTGCCAGCCACAGCCAGAGAGGGTGGGGGTGGGGAAGTTTTTCTTTGTCAGCACATCTTTCTGGAAGGAGAGTCAAGGTGCCCCTAGTTTACCCCTCCCACGTGGGGACCGAGTGTAAGGACGCCGTGTGCAGAGATGGCAGGGCAGGTGGCCAAGGGCGCTGGGTTCACCTTCCCCAGAGGCACCAGGGCTCGCATGGTCTGTCCCTGTCCCTCCCAGGCCGGTACTCCCAGAGCTGGTCTCAGAGGGTCAGACCAAGGAGCTGCTTCTCTCCAGAAAAGGGGGGACCTCTGTCCCCTGCCTGCCTTTGGAAGGTTGCTTCCCTAGCTCCCAAAGAGGCACCTGCTCCGCCCCAGCCTGCTCCCCAGCCACCTGGCCAACCGGGCCCGGGCCCTCTGCTGGCTCCTTAAAGAGACAGCTGTGCCATGTTTCTTCCCAGCGTATCCACCCTGAGCACAGAGACGCAGAAGCTGCAGTCTGCAAGCCTGGGGAAGGGGCTGGGCTGTACCCTTAGCCCCGAGAACTACTCATCGTCTCGTCCAAGGGATTCTCAGCCCTGGCGCACACCTAAATCACCTAAGGAGCTTTAAGGAATACTAATGCCTTTGGCCCAGCCCAGGCCAATTAAATCAGAATTTCTTGGGCTAGTGGGGGAAGGGGGAGGGTCATTTTTAATATGTATTTAAATATTTAACTAATATATTTTTTAAATACCGACTAATGTGCAGCGAGGGTAAAGGAAACACTGAGCCAGTCCATCGACCTCACTTTCCTGATGAGGATGTGTGGCCCAGATAATCCAACAGTGTAGCTGCATCTCAAGAAAGGGCTCACTCCGGGTCCCACAGCAGCCCAGCCAAGACCAGAACATACCAGGCAACACACTGGGCTCTAGGCACGAACAAGTCTACCAACCTCAGGGCCGTATGACCTTGGGTGAGTTTCCTAACCCGCCTGACTCTCAATTTCCTCACCTATAAAATGGGGATAATGATGCCTAAATGATAGACTCATAGCAAGGGTACCTGACACATGTAGGTGCTCAATAAAATGTTGCCACATGAATGAAGGAAGGAAGGAAGGAAGGATGGATGGATGGATGGATGGATGGAAGGTGAATGAATTAACACTTAGACTGTTCCCTGGGATTGGCATGGGGTTCTCTGCTTAGAAATCTAAAATCTGCAAACCAATCCCAAGAGAATCCTGCCTGTCCAAGGTTCTAGAACTTTTGAAACTTCTACTGGGAGGGGTCATGGCAGAGAACCAGGCAGTGGGAGGCTTTCCTTCAAGAGGCCCCAGGATTTCAGGCCAAGGTGTGGGTAACTTGACAGAAGAATAAGCGCTTCATTCATTTTCCAGCCGCCTCCTGCCCAGCGCGGTTCCACTGGAGTGGCTCTGGCCCCATTGTGGGAGGGCCTGGATGCTCACCTGCCCCTTACCCCTCTCCCTCGCTGGAGCCCAGCCAGGGCACCTGTGGGGTCACAGAGATGCTGGCACGGCCGGCCCCTGGGGTGGGGAAGCCAGGCAGGGCCTCCCTTCCCGTGCTGGCCAGGGTGAGGTCTAGCCAGCAGAGGAAGACGGGGGTGGGGGTGGGGCCCTCTCAGGTCTGGTGACAGGTAAGTGGCCTCCTCAGAGGGCTGGAGGAGGGTGGAGGAGGGGAGGGGGTGATGGGACATCCCTCTCAGCCTCCCCTCCCCTCCGCTACAGGCCCCAGCAGGCACCTTTCTACCACCACTCCCAGCCAATTTCCTGGTTCTCAAACCTCTCCCGCCTGCTCTGCTTCACTGCCGCTGTTCCCCTCCCATTGGAGCCACAGGTCCTGGCCTTCCTTCCCTCAACTTCCCCACCCCCACCACTTGTCACCATAACCCCCAGGGCAGCCTGGCGCCCAGGTGAACCAGGACAGGGCCCACCCTAATCTGCTCCTTCATCACTGCTCTGATGAGACAGAAATCCTGCGGATGGAGAGATCAAACTAACTGTAGTGGGACATGAATGGGGGCAGGGAGTATCTCCTGGATCTGAGCTGCCATCCTGGGCAGGAGGGGGCACTGGCTTGTTTTCCTTCCTTGAGCAGGTACAAAAGAAGCCACATTAATACAGCCCTGCCTTTGAAGCTCACCTTTGAAACCCGGGTTCCTGGGTCTGAGCCAAGCAGGCTCAGCCGCTAGTGCCCTCTCCCCAGCCACGCCAGCCACCCCTCCAGAGATGCTTCGAACTGTGAGATCAAAGGGTCCTGGGCCCCTCCCCACCGTGCAGTTAGAGCCCTGGGTTAGGAGGGACTGTGGTGGGGCTTGGGTGCGGGGGGACGTGCTGTGCACAGGGTCCCCTGCAGGAGTGCAGGCCCGGATTTCAGGGCTCCAAGACACATATGCTCCCTAATAGGTATTGGGCGTCTACACACGTGGTTGGCCTCATTTCTTCCTCGCAGTTGTTATTGTGTCCTCTGTCCCATTTTACAGATGGGGAAACTGAGGTTTTGAGAGGTTAAATAACTTATCCAAGGAGTTAGGATTGGAGATCTGATCCCAAATCTAGGGCTATCTCTCCATTGGAAAGTCCTACTCCCACCTGAAAGGTAATTTTCAATTCTTGGTCACCAGCCCAGTTATATGCTTCAGTCCCCAAAGCCAACAGCTCGCAAAAGGCTGCCATTTTCCTATTTCAAAGTGGCTAATGTCAGGGGGCCCTCTCCTCCCTCCCCAACCTGCACAGGTAGGACAAACAGGCATCCAGGGCTCCACCACAGACCCCAGTTTTCCTTCTTCTGGAGGCACATCAGCGCTCACGTTGGCTTTGTGTTTGCTGCATGGCCGTGAGAACTGGAGAGCTGGCAGTGGGGTTAGCAGGGAACCCAGCCTCAGCGCTGAACTCTCCTTAAAATAAAGGAGGGGGCTTCCCTGGTGGTGCAGTGGTTAAGAGTCCGCCTGCCAGTGCAGGGGACACAGGTTCGAGCCCTGGTCCGAGAGGATCCCACATGCCGCGGAGCAACTAAGCTCGTGCGCCACAACTGCTGAGCCTGCGCTCTAGAGCCCGCGAGCCACAACTACGGGGCCCATGTGCCGCAACTACTGAAGCCCACGCGCCTAGAGCCCATGCTCCGCAACAAGAGAAGCCACTGCAATGAGAAGCTGGCGCACCACAACGAAGAGTAGCCCCCGCTTGCCACAACTAGAGAAAGCCTGTGCGCAGCGACAAAGACCCAACGCGGCCATAAATAAATAAATAAATTTATTTTTAAAAAAAGAATAAAGGAGGGATGGGAGGGGCTGGCCCCTGGGCAGGGACTCAGCTCTTTCTCAGGTAGAGAGAGCCCGGGTGGAAGGCTCACCCCCACTCTTGCCAGCTCAGCAGCTGAGTCTCTCACCTGACCACTCACCTGACCCTCTGCTTCCTCTCCTTCCCGCCACCCCTCACCTCACTCCAGACTACCTGATCAAAGGCAAGAATTGGGAGCCATTAATGATCTCCTCTTCCTCCTCCTCCCTCCGGTTCCCCTCTCCACCCCTCCCTCTGCTCTTCCTGCCTGGACACAAATAACTGTTTCCCAAGGTGGAACCAGACTGAGTCAGAGGCGGAAGGGCCTTCTACATCGGGCTCCTTCATTTTACAGCCGAGCAAGCTGAGGCCCAGAGAGGGTGACGCTCTTAAAGTCACAGAGCTCATTCGTGGCTTGGGACCAGGGCAATATTTAGGTCTTTGGAAACCTAAATAATGAACTAATTTTGTTTCTCCCCCAGCAAAGGTGTTTCAAAATAGAAACAACATTAAACTGTGAAACATAGGACTAATAAAAATCAGATAGAACTTTCTGCAGTGGTGGAAATGGCCCTGTGGTGGCCAGTAGCCACTTATGGCTCTTGAACACTTGAAGGGAGGCTAGTGTGACCGAGGAGGCGGACTTTTAATTTAATTTAATTTAAATGAATCTGAATTTACCTGGACATAGCCGCGTGTGACTACTGGTTGTTGAATTGGACATCTCTTCTTTCTAGATTTTCTGCTTGCAGAATTCTGGTTCAGTTTATTAAAGTGAGAAGTTGGGGGGTTGGGCTTTGTTTTAGGGGTACCCCAAACCACTAAGTCTGTCTGTTGAGTAATCCAGTCCTGTCTGGAACTCAAATTGGGGTCTGTAAAGGGTGATAAACGGTAAAATCAGATTCTAGAGAGGGATTTCCCTGGTGGTGCAGTGGTTAAGAATCTGCCTGCCAAGGCAGGGGACACGGGTTCAAATCCTGGTCCGGGAAGATCTCACATGCGGAGGAGCAACTAAGCCTGTAACCCACAACTACTGAAGCCCGCACGCCTAAAGCCTGTGCTCCGCAGCAAGAGAAGACACCGCAATGAGAAGCCCACGCACCGCAACCAAGAAGGAGCCCCCACTCACTGCAACTAGAGAAAGCCCACGCACAGCAACAAAGACCCGACACAGCCATAAATTAATTAATTAATTAATTTTTTAAAAAAAGATTCTAGGGAGTATCAGACGAGGAAGGGATTGCATCCAGTATGGGGGTAGGAGGACCAGTTGAGGGAGAGTTTCATGGAGGAGACATTGAGATAGACCCTGGAGGCAGTGGGAACAGCATAAGGAAAGACACAGAGGCAGTCAGTTCAGGGTCTGCTCAGGGCCAATGTCCAGTGCCCAGGAGACACAGAGGCTCAGCAGGACACACAGATTCCCCAGGCCCCTGAGCTGCAGTCCCCTTCACCTTGTCATGCTCTGACTGTTGCCCAGTTTTCCCAGGGAGACTGTGGTGGCCTTGCGTGCCGGAGGGGCGGAGGCCCGTCTGAAGCGATGGGAAGGAAAGCAGGGAACCAGATGGCCACTGGCTGTGTGAGAACTGAACAGTGATGGGGAGCCCGGGGCCTCCCCATCTGCATCCTAACTCTGGCAGAGACACCAGGAGGGCAGGACAGATGCTGAGGCCATTTAGAGTCACACCCCAAGGAACTGTAGCATCCCAAACTCGTCACCTAAGTTTCTGGTCCAGCGTCCTCAGTAATGGCCTTCTAATCCAGGGGCTTGTGGGTAAGGACGTGGAGTCTGACCTCCACGGTCAGTCTAAACATTTAAAAATTAGGGATCCAGAATATACAAACAACTGAAAATTAATATGACAAAAAAAAGAACTTGACAGAAAAAAAAAGGTGGGGGGGGTGCAAAGGATAGGAACAGGGAATTTACAGAAGAGGAAATGCAGATTAATGGTCAATTATCAGGAAAGAATAATCAACCTTGACACATTGTACACTTAAATTTACACCATGTTATATGTCAATTATGTCTCAATAAAGCTGTGGCGGGGGAAGAATAATCAACCCCACTAGTAATCAGGACAGTGCAACTGAAACAATCCTGTGACACCATTTCACATCCATTCGATTGGCAAAATTAAAAGTCTGGCAATACCTTTGTATTGGTGTGGACACCCAGACACCATTGGCAGGAGACTATACAAGGGTTGGGAGATTATAAACTGATACTTCCTCTTTGGAGAGCCATTTGGCAATATCTCATAACGTTGATGATGCTGTACTCTATTGTAGTAGGCTGTCATACTGGTGGTCCCCAATGAACTATACCTTGCTGGATCCACACCCTCCCTCGCTGAACTCTAGGCCTGTCCATGTGACTTGCTTTGGCCAACAGGTTATTAGCAAGAGTGAGACAAGCAGAGGCTTAATAAGCACTTGCACAATGTGGCTTGGAATCCTGGACCACCATGCTGTGAGGAAGCCCAAGCTAGCCACAGGAAGAGGCCACATGGAAGAAAACTGAGGAACACATCTGACAGCTAGAACCAAGGCCCCACACATATGGCCCCAGTTGAACTGTCCCAGGTGTTCAAGGGGCCCAGACTGAGACCTCAGACATTGTGGAAGAGATCGCTCACCACTGTGCCCGGTTTGAATTACTAACCCACAGAACTGTGAGCAAATAAAAGGGATGTTGTTTGAAGTGACCAAGTTTTGGGGTGGTTTATGATGTAGAAATAGAAAACTGATAAACCTGTCATCCAGCAATTCCATTCCTAGCTATATGCCCAAAGAAGACTTTGCATGTGTGCACAAGGAGATTTGTACAAGGGTACGAATCACAGCCTATTAATAAACGAAGAAGAAACTGAGGCATATAACTTCATTCAATGAATATGGCACAGAGCCACATGGAACAACAAGGATAAAATGAAAAAATGCTGAAGGAAACACCCAACGTGCTGAAGTTTACATACAGGATGTAATATATAAAGTTTATACAAAGTTGAGAAGCATGCACAGCCATAGAGTATAGTGCTTATGTATTGATAATCTAAAGTTAAAACCTGCTTGTAAAGAATAAACCCTAGGGCTTCCCCGGTGGTGCAGTGGTTGAGAGTCCGCCTGCCGATGCAGGGAACACGGGTTCGTGCCCCGGTCCGGGAAGATCCCACATGCCACGGAGCGGCTGGGCCCGTGAGCCATGGCCGCTGAGCCTGCGCGTCCGGAGCCTGTGCTCCGCAACGGGAGAGGCCACAACAGTGAGAGGCCCGTGTACCGCAAAAAAATAAAGAAAGAAAGAAAATAATCCCTAAGTTCAGAAAGGTGGTTCCCTCTCAGGAGGAGGAGAGGAGAATGAGCCTTGGGAGGAAGAGACAGGGAGTTTCCATGGTATCTATAATGTTTTGTTTATTTAGAAAATATAAATCTGAAGCAAAAATGGCAAAACATTAAGATTTAACAAAGCTGGGTAGAAGAGACTTGGGTGTTCATTATATTATCGTTTATAGTTTTCTCTGTGTGAGAAATATTTTATAATAAAGATAATTTAAAAAATAAGAATAGAGGTGGGAGGCTCTGAAGGATAATTTAACAGGAGATAGAGGCCTTCCCTGGTGGCGCAGTGGTTAAGAATCCGCCTGCCAATGCAGGACACACAGGTTCGAGCCCTGGTCTGGGAAGATCTCACATGCCACGGAGCAACTAGGCCTGTGCGCCACAACTACTGAGCCTGCGCTCTAGAGCCCACGAGCCACAGCTAATGAGCCCGCGTGCCACAACTACTGAAGCCTGCACGCCTAGAGCCCGTGCTCGGCAATAAGAGAAGCCAGCGCAGTGAGAAGCCCGCACACGGCAATGAGGAGTAGCCCCCCGGTCGCCGCAACTAGAGAAAGCCCACGTGCAGCAACAAAGAACCAATACAGCCAAAAATAAATAAGTTAACATTTTTTTTAAAAAAAAGAGGAGATAGATTTGGAGAGAGGGTTCTGATGCCTCCTAGGCATGGTCCCAGCTTCCCCTTTCCCAGGGCAGCTGCATTCCTGCCCATGGGTTCAAGTCCTCCCCATACCCTTATCACAGAGACCCTGTTTCTATGAAAATAAACAAACAAAAAAACTTCAAATAGTTAAGTTGCTTCAGCCTGCAGGGGGGGCGGGGGGGCATGCAGGGAGGGGTGTGCAGGGAAACAGACCAGTAATAGACACCTGACCAAGACTCAGGAGATCTGAGCTGGGGTCCCAGCTCTTTCACAACCCCCTGCATGACCTTGCACAAGGTCTCTCTCTGAGCCTCAGTTTCCTTATCAGCAGTGTGAGATTAGCGGATCAGATCAGGGACAATCAACCAGACAGAGCTATCAGAATCAACATTCCCCCTCCACACCCAGCCAAGGTGACCAGAGTCTCTCTCCATAAGGCAAGGGAAGCAGGCATTTGAAAAAGCCCCTGGGGATTGTGGTACCCACACCTGGGCAAGATGACCTCTCAGAACCCTCCAAGCCCAGCACTGTGGGAATCTAGGATGTGGTAGTCTCTATCTAAATTACGTTAGGATTGTCAGCAAGATTAATAGGGCACATCTGAGGTGTCCACTGTACACACATCCCCTCAGGCTAGTCTATCCATCCATGCATCTGTCCGTCCATCCACCTATCCATTCCCAAAACATTTGTTGAGTGCTTATTATGTGCCAGGCCCTGTGCAAGATTCTGGAAACTCAACAGGGAATGAAGTAGACATGATAAAAATTAACACATAAATATCAGCCACTCCAGAACACTTTACATTTATTATTTATCCTCATAAGAGCTCTGTGAAGTAGACACGATTATCCCATATTACAGGTGGGGAAACTGAGGCACGGAGTGGTTAAGTATCTCACCTACGACCAGCAGAGTGTAAGTGGCGGAGCCAGGATGCAGCTAAACACTCTGCACCATCCCCTTCTGCATCCTTCCTGGCCTCCCACTCGGGTCCCTCTTCCTGGGCTTTCCTCCCACACCTGTCTACACAGAAGAGCACATTTCTCTCAACCCCGACCCCTCACCTCCCACCGGGCAGGGAGGGGGGACTCTGAGTGACACAGAGCCAAGCGGGCCTGCCATGTGTTGGAGGCAAGTCTCATCCCTTGTGTTTGTGAAGTCAGAGAGGGCCACGAGCTCCTGCACAGAGGGAGGGAAGGCAAGAGCCTGGATTTCCAAGTGGCAGAGCCCAGGGGGTGGGAAGAACTGGCTTCACAGGAGGTGGGTGGGACAGGGCAACAGGGGATCCAGAAGCCATCAGCACAGTAACTACCATTTACTGTGTGTCTGGCAGTGATTCAAGGAAATGCTTGACAAACATCTCATTTCACAAACTCCCTTAGGTGATAATCACTACTCCCATTGTATGAATGAGACAACTGAGTGCAGAGGGGCCCGAGTGACAATCCCAGTTGCTCAACTGGAATCTGAACCCAGGCTCTCTAACAACAAATACTTCTTTGTAGGAGCCAGGCACTGTTCCAGGCTCTGAGGACAGCAGCGAGCAGGGTGGGCAAGCTTCCTGCCCTACTGGAGCTCACATCCTAGTTGGAGCAGGCAGGCGGTAAGTGAGCAAACAGATGATGATTGTTATTTCAAGGAATGACAAGTGTTATGAAGACAAAGTGCCCGAGAGGCTTCAAAGTGCACAATGAGAGTGCCCGAGGGACTTCCATTCCTTACAATACAATGAATTGGACACCCTGCCCCAAACTCCTAATGCAAAACACCTAGAAACCCAGAGTAAAATATACAAATATCCCATTACAGGGAGAGCCGAGGTGGCAAAAATTAAGGGAAATATCGGGGGTCAAAACCAAAGAAGAACCTGGAAATCTGAAGCTTCCACTGCTGGTTTTGGCAATTTTGAGGTTAATAGTCTTGGGAGGGACAGGAGACAAGGTGGGGAGATGGGAATGAGACACTCACCTCCTAGACACACCACTAAAGCCTAGACCCTTGAAAAGCTACACCCTCAGTAAAGAGGAGAACTTGGGGATTGGGAGTGGGGATCTACCTGCTCAAAGGAAATCAGCAGAGAAACGTGACCGTTCCTGTCTTCACCTGGACCCTGACTGCAAAGGAAAAAGCCTCTGGTGAGAATTCCATAAGCACAGGCCTGCCTTCAAATGGGTAGGGGTCTACTCTGCACCACTCGTGTGCAGCAGGAAAACCCAAGGCAAGAAGTGAACTAAAATGGACCTAAGCTGGCATTCGCCTTAGGGTTGAGGAAAGACAGACTGTCTCTGGAGAGACCTACCTCCAACCCAAGCCTCTCAGAAATCTTATAAATAAGCTCTTCAAGCAGAAGCCCACGTTCCAAACACATAGGACACATCCTACAAGGAAATCAGCAACCATGAGTGAGAGCCTGCCAACACAACGAGCAGCAGGTTTAGTTCCTGTGAATTTCGTCTCATGGGGTTCTCAGAGAACCCCAAATGTATATATTTAATCTGTCAAAAGAGGTATACAAGGGAATTAAGTATGACTAAAGAGGCAACATTGGACTGGTCGTCAGGGAAGAGTTTGTGAGGAAAAGACATATGAGATAAGACTTGAATGAGAAGGAGCTGACCTCCTGACAGGAGAGGAGCCTTCCAGGCAGAGGAGACAGCAAGTGCAAAGGCCCCAAGGCAGGACTGCCCTAGGCCTGTTGAGGAGCAGAAAGAGGCAGTGTGCTGGCTGGGATGACCTTCGGGGTGATAGCGGATGAGGTGAGAGAGCTAGGAAGGGGTGGGATCACACTGATGGGCTCTGCAGGTCCCGAGGAAAAGTCTGTTTTTATTGTAAACGCAATGGGAAGGCACAGGGCTTGAAGCAGGAGCATGCCGCGATCTGATTTGCATTTTTAAAAGATCCCTTTGGAAATCCCGTGGCAGTCCAGTGCTTAGGACAAGCCACGCGGCGCAGCCCAAAAGAACAAAAACAAAAGAATGAAAGATCACTTTGGTTTGCCACGTGGAGAAAGTAGGTGACGGGGTCCATGTTAGAGCCTAAGACTCCAGCTCTAAGCATCTCTAGAAGAAGACTCTCCTCGCCCAGAGAGGGGTCCCAGAGGAGTATATGGGGAGTAAGTGTGTGAGATGGGGGTGGGGGTGGGGTTTGGGGGAGAACCTGTTGGTCTGTAAACTCAACCACAGAGACAGAGATAAAGAGCTGAGACTGGGCAGCCCACTCTGACCAAGCGCCAGTGCCCAAATTAGTGACTTAATCCACTGAGTCACTTATTCAGTAAAATGCTACTGGGTGTATCCTCTGTGCCAGGAGTAACCATCGTCATCCTACCTGCTGGGGATGGAGAGCTGTGAGGCCCAGTCTCTGCCCTCCAGGAGTTTGCATTTAACAAAGAATGGCAACCCCTGGGGAAGGTTCTGGGCTAGGGAAAGCCTCTGGGAGCACAGAGGGAGGGTAAGGGTCTGTTCTCAGGGAGAGACAGTGTCAAGAATAATTTCTTAGAGGGGCCAACAGGAGCTGCTCCTCCCCTGCATCTCCCAGGACCCACCACATCTCCCGCTAAACATTTCTGCACCTGTCTAAAAGAATGGGGTGGTTGAACCTCTCCTACCAAGAGCCCTCAGCTGAAGGAGAACTTCCCTGTCGTCCACTGTGGAAGGAAGAGAGGAGACAGCAGCTAATGATAATAACCACAGGCCTTAGATCTGGGCCTCTTTCACTTCCATTCCCTTACTTGATGATGTCAGCCGGGCCGGGATCATTACCCCATTTCACAGATGAAGAAACTGAGGCTCAGTGAAGCTAAGTGCCTTCTGCGAGGCCTCACAGGGAAGGAGTGGCTGGGCCCACACCAGAAGTTAGTCTTCTGTTCCAATGCTCTTGAGAGGAAATGTCCCTCTGGCCTTCCTCTATGTCCACTGCCCTCACTCCTGGTCCCACCCAACTGCCCTCTGCTCCCCATCAGGGCCCCAGCAGCAGAGGTAGTGACAGCCAAGCTGCAGCCAGGAGCAAAGAAACTCGGGGCAGCCACACCAACTTCCGGGCCTGGGCATCCCAACTTCTCTGCAAGTTCCCCAGGAAGAGTTCCCTGGAATGGGGTGCAGGGAACAAACTTTATAAAATTCTCCACAACCAGCCAGGCGGAACCTATTTTCCCTCACAATGCAATTAACAGCACCAACATTTACAAAATATGATTTCAAGCGCTTTGGTTAAGTAGAGGAAAGTATATTAGATAGCAGCGAGGGGTTGATCTTAATGTGCATTTTTTTGAGAGACTTGCATTTTCTTTGTGCAAATAAAGAGGCCCTAAATTCTCCATAGGCACTAAAATCAATGCAGTGGAACCATGATAACAAACACAGGCTCCACTTTTTGCTACATCCCCCAATTAATTAAGCCTTTCACGGGCATGTAATTAGGAACATTAGCAAGTCATAAAATTGCCGTGAGTCTTTAAATTATGTGCTGGCCCTCAGCAATTTGTTTTTAATTCCTTCTGAAGACAATGGCACTGCGGGGCCCAATAGATCTTCCGAGCGGCCTACTGTGCTCTCCTTTATTGAGGGAGGACCGGCAGGCAGCCAGGGTGCCCCGACTTCGCTCCCAGGGCCCAGGAGTGCTGCGAGGCTCTTTCTTTCCCCCTTCCTTTCTCTTCTTTGTTTTTACTACCCCTTTAATTCTCCTTCCTCCCTCCCTCCTCACTTTTCCTTCTTTTTCTCTCTTCCTTTTTTGATTTTTTTTTTTGCGGTACGCAGGCCTCTCACCGTTGTGGCCTCTCCCATTGCGGAGCGCGGTCTCTGGACGCGCAGGCTCAGCGGCCATGGCTCACGGGCCCAGCCGCTCCGCGGCATGTGGGATCTTCCCGGACCAGGGCACGAACCCATGTCCCCTGCATCGGCAGGCGGACTCTCAACCACTGCGCCACCAGGGAAGCCCTCTCTCTTCCTTTTGACCTATTTACCTCCTCCACCTCCTCTTTCCTTCTCTCCTTCCTCCTCCTCCACCTCCACTGCTTTCTTCTCTCTCTTCCTCCTCTGTCTTTTCTTCCCTGCTCCCCCTCCCAGCCCCCACCCCAGCACCAGGCTCCTCCTTGCCCTTCCCATGATCCCTCAGGAGCGCTGGGCACACAGGACTGCTTCCCCTCCCCTCCCCTCCCCTCCCCTCCCCTCCCGCAGGACCCTGCCCCTGGCCCCTGATTCCCATCCACGTTGTAAAGGACCATCAGAGGCCATCTAGCCTAACCTGCCGCCTCTGATTTATAGCATCGGTTACACTCCTTGGGAGCCAGACACTGAAGCAATCTGGAGGTGCTGGAGGGTTGAGGGGCAGGGGTTATGACCCCACCCCCACCACCCTTCCTCCTCTGAGGGAAGGGAAAGTGGGAGGCAAAGCTGAGGGCTGTGGTGTCCGCCTTGCTGGCACAACGCCCCTGAGAGGGTCTCCATTGGCCTTTCACTCATCTACCGGGGCCCCCGGGACCCAAGGGAGTTGGAGAACCCTGCTCCCCATCCCTGCACCACCCCAAATCCCCTGCCCCCCAGACTGTTACCCTTCCAAGTTTACAGCCACCAGCTCCAGGACTTAGGGGAATTAGGTCTTTGCGTTTAGGGCTTCTAAACCAAGCCCTGCCCTTACATCCTCCACCCAAGGCTTCCTTTTCTGTCAACCAGAGGTTTCTGAGTTACGAATCAAGATCTACTAGAAGATGATGTGGAGCCTGGAATGGCAACTCCCCAGGCCTAGTGGCACAGTCCAAGCCTCCTCCAAGGTTTGCTGAAACTCTGGCTGGGCCCCCCTCCCTTCCTCTGCACTATCGGCATCCCCTCCCCACTCCTGGAGATCACAAGGCTTCTGGGATATCTTGGAATCCGCACAGTTTAGAGCGGGGAGGAACATTACAAAGGAGCAAGTGAGGAGCACACCAAGCAAGAGGTCAGGAACAAAAGACCTGCTTGCTCAGCGGCCAACCACTGTGACCATCTCTTGTTCACAGCTGCCATGGGGTCGGTGGCTCCTCTGCTTCTCAATCTCTTGTCAGCTTCTCTTCTCACTGAGAACCAGCTCTTTCTCTCCGCATTTCCCAAGTACGATAGACATTGCTAGTGTTCAGTGGTATTCTCGGTTCTGCTTTGCCTTCTGGGCAAGATTGTATTCCTGGCCCCACTGAGGTTAGACGAGGCTATGAAACTTACATGGGCCAGTGAAAGGTGAGCAGAAGGGGTATGTGTCGCTTCCCGGTAGAAGTCTTTAAGAGCCCATCTTCAATTCTGTGTGTCTTTTTACCCGGCCTCTATGGAAGCACTTGCTGGTATGGAGGTGCTATGGTGGAAGTGGCCCGAAATGCTCAAACCACACGTGGTGGCAACTGCTCTGGAGAGCTGCCCAGACCCAGCAAAGAATTCACATGAGCAAAAAGTAGATCTTTGTCGTGTTAAACCACTGAGATTTGGGTGATGTTTGTTACCACATTGTAACTTAGCCTGTCCTGACTAATCCACCAAAAAAGAGCCTCTGCCTGGTCCAGCTAAGACCTTACCTGAGCCAGTGTGGGGGGTTAGTTGCCTTTGGATCAAATGCATAGCTTGCCTCAATCCGGGAAAACAGTTCTTCAATTCATGTTTCCTATTCTCAGCAGAATAAACATTTAACTTATTTGCAAGGCTCTCGGTGGGCTGACCCCTGCCTACCCTCCAACCACATTTCCTGCGACTCCCAGCCCTCTTCCACATCTAAGGCCCAGACACACCAAGCTCCTCCTATCCCCTCAGCACATCAAGCCATCTCTTTATACTTGCTTGTTCCCTTTGCCTAAAATGCTTTTCCAGTCACACCTCCTCCTGAGGAGATTCTACTAAGTATTTTAAGGTCCCAGGTCAAGTCTTATCTATTCTTTGAAGGCTTCCCTGGTCCATCCTGACGTGTACCCCTCATGGCACATACGTCTATCGTAGACTTCTCACGTGAACTTTTACTTATTTGCTTATCTGTCCGTGTGCTCAATCCTCCCTAGACGGTAAGGTCCTCGCAGCGTGACTAGCTCCTCAGTCATCACTGGGCCTGCCCCTCCCTCCCACACACTGCCGCCAACCACCAGCACAACGAGGCCAGCGTCTACTGATTGCCTACCACTGCCCCGCCTCCGCTACACATCGTACCTAGCTGACCTCCTTGAATGAGTATTATCATCATCTTCACTTCACATCCTCCAGAACCTCTCCATCCTACGGCCTCCCCTTATGGTCCTGCAATTTCTCAATAATACTCTGTTGAATGAATGAATGGTTGCCTGCATGAAATTAATGAATGAATAAGTGAATTCTGACTTACACACACAGAGGCCAGGTCTTCGTGGGACATACCTGTGAAAGCCCGCCTCCTCCCCGAGTCACATAGGCCTGCTTTACAAACTGCCCGGGCTGCTGTTCACTTGTCTGGGTTTTTTTGTTTGTTTTGTTCTTTTGCCTGGGATTTTTTTTCATTGAATTTCTAAAATTCACCCAACAAAGTTTAACCATTTCAAAGTGAACAATTCAGTAGGTTTGGTACATTCACCTTGTTGTGTAACTATCACCTCTATCCAGTCCCCAAACATTTCCATAACCCCAGGAGGAAACCCTGTACCCTTTGAAGCAGTCATTCCTCATTCGACCCTCCCCCCATCCCCCCTCCCACCCCCACTCCACCCCCTCCCCAGGCACTTTTAAACCAGGGAGTCTGTGGATGGGCAGGGGTGTCCCCAGGGGGAAGGACATGCATTCCCGGGCCCCCAGGAGGCACACGCAGGCATTCCTGACCTGAGCCAGCAGCCCTTGAGATTCCTGCTAGCTCAACCCCAAGGTAGGCCGGGTGCCCCAGGACCCCAGCCCAGGGCTCTGCTGGGCTCATTTTGAGGCAGCCACATTCCCCAGGAGAGGCAGCTGTGATGGGGAGCCTGGCGAGCAGAGTCTAACCTTGAGTAAGTGTTTTCTTGTTGTCATCCGCAGATCTAACTTGAAGTCTGCCGAGAATACTCGGCGGGGACATATATTACACCCAGAGCTTTTTATCTCGCACACGTGACCCTGCCCATCCTGAGCTGTGCGTTTTATTCTCGCTGGTAGGACAAAAACCACCTCCCACTGCAGCATATATCAAGGCGAAGAGTGTTGAACTTTCTTTGCATTAATATAAATAGCTGTTTAGGCCTCGTTCCCCACCCCAGGACCCTCTGTGCACCTGTCCTTCATCTACTCTATTTGGCATCTGGTTCAAGTTCGGTTTATTTAGAGCCCAAGTTGGCAGGCTTTTACATATTAAAGGTGCATTTTAGAAGAGCGTTTTCTATTCTAATTTGGGGGAGCCAAGCTCTTTAGGGCTTTCAGGAGCGGTGTCCACCTGATTTACATTTTCCGCACTGGAGCCGAGCCATCGAAGCACACTAGAGTGTAAATAATAGTGATGGAGACGTGTATCTTTAGAGATCCATTTTCTCTCCATGTTTTCTCTCTTTGCGGGGAGGGGACAGGCCAGGGAGGAATGGAAGTACCCAGGCTGTGGGGACAGAGGAAAGAAAGAGGAAGGAGGGAGGACGCAGTGGGTTCCTTGGGAAGGCTGGCTCCGAGGGAGGAAAGGTTGCAGTTCAGGGGGTTGGGATGGGGCCAGGGTTTCTGCAAGATGGCAGTCAGCAAACTTGGCAGGGCCAGTCCCTTCTCAGTCTTGGGAGAGGCTACTGTGCTGTAATTAAGCCAGTATTCAAATATTGGTTCCTGTGTGACTCTGGAAAATTCACTTTGCCTCTCTGTGCCAGAGGACACCTATCAGGCGATGGGCATCATCATAATCACCCCATCCAGGGCTGGCATGAGGTATCCATGAGATGACACCTATAAAACACAGGCATAGTCCCAGGCACACAGTAGTTGAGCAACTTAATACATGTTAGCTCTTGTTTATTATTATTTCCTTTGTACATTTTGTCTTCTATGCCAAGCCCCAGTGCCCTGCACATGGTAGACACTTGATTGGCGTGTATTAGCTGGACTCCCCATTCATTCGATGTCAAAAAATTTACCTGGGGAATTCCCTGGTCGTCCAGTGGTTACAACTCTGCGCTTTCCCAGCTGAGGGCCCAGGTTCAATCCCTGGTTAGGGAACTAAGATCCCACAAGCTGCGCGGCGAGGCCAAAAAAAGAAAAAAAGTGGGAAATTCACCTGGCTCCTACTCTGGACTATGGACATGGCCCAAGGCCCTGGAGAAAGATGATGACTGAGGCCTGGTCCCTCTTCTCTACCCACCTGCCACTCCCACAGAGACTCCCATCTGACCTACCTCTTCAGGTCCCCATCTGAGCCATGCTCTCTCTTACTTTCAATACCTTCAGTCCAGGACCTCCTCTCCTCTGCTCTTCACCTGAATAAATCTCATTCACCTCTTCCAGGAAGACTTCCCAACTCTCCAAGCTAGGTGAGGTGCGCTCTTCCCTTCACTCCACCACACTGCTTACCACCCTGTAGGATAACACTTTTGCGGGTCCATATGCCATATAGAGTGTAAGCCCCAGGGGGAGAGAGGAAGAGTGTCTGTTCTGGTCATCATTCTGTTCCCAGCCTGACACACAGTAGGCGTTCAACAAATGTTTGCTAAGTGAAATGATGAAGTTGATGCTTTCAAGGCAATCACAATCTCGGCAGGGATGGACCCACATACAAGTTGTTGGCCACATACAAAATGAGTTTGGAAGGGGCAGCTGGGTGAGTCAGGAGGGCTTCCCAGAGGAGGTGACAGTTGAGAAGTGTCTTGAAGAATAAGTAGGCGCTGTTCCAGAGAAAGAGGGAGAGAATTTGAAAGGAGTGAAAATTTGACAAAAGAGAGACCCTGAATGAGTACAAAAAGAGGTAGAATTCATTTCTGGGTTTTGGACCACCTCTTAGAGGTGGGATGGGACCCATCTGGGGGGTGTTTCCCAAATGTGGGCACTAGGCAGATCTAATTGCAAATGGCAAGGAAAGGGTGGAGGCAGCAGGGAGAGGATGCCCACCTGCCCTACCCCCCAAGCCGGCTTAGGCCCGGGGCCAAGACAGTGACCACTGAGGAGGAGGAGGTGAGAAGAGGAGTCCCTCCTGGCCTTAGTTTCCCCATCCCGGAAGCTCTGGCTGATGTGCAGGGGAGAAAGCCTGGGGCCCTCGTTCATGAGCTATCTTGCGGGTGGAAGGCCGGTGGAGACATGGAAAGAAACAGGAGAGGGGAGGGAACGAAAAGAGAATCCAGTCAGGTGCTGGAAGTGCTCTTCATCCAGAGAAACAGGAAACTATGGGGAGGGAGTGGGAAATGGGAAATGGGACAGCAGGGGCGAGGGGCTGGGCAGAGAGGGGTGGGGGTCGGGGAAGAGCCTCCTGGGGAGGTTTGACTGTAGCAAGTGCTGGAACAGAAGGAGCAGGGAGGGAGGGAGGACAGGAGGCAGAGAAGGAGATGAAGATGTCCTTTCATCTTCTTCCTGGAGAGAAGGGGCCAGGTTGTGATAGGGAGAATGACGGAAAGTCTCATTGGAGCTGTTGGTTTGAAAGAATTTGTCTTCGGAACAAGCTTTTTATCAGTCAGCCTTAAAGATCAGGATTCCTCAGAGGCTGCTGCCTCTTCCCCTCCCTCGTTTCTCTCTGTCTTACCCTCCTTTCCCGTTCCCTCTGGCTCCCTTCGCAGCTCACGTCCCCGTTTTCGGCCGGTGTCTATCTCTGTCTGTGCTTCTTTTCCAGGTCCTGGGAACCCTGGCCATCTTTCTCTGCCCGGCCTCGCTGCTGGCTGACAGCAGGCCAGGCCCTCCTCAGAATCTCAAGGGGGCCGTGGGGCGGAGAGGGCAGCGGGCAGGGCCTAGGCTGGCAGAGACTCCTTCCAGGTTGTATGTCTCCTTTGGCCAAACCATGGAAGCTCTCTGGACCTCTGTTTCCTCCTCTATAAATGGACAGGATCAGACGCTGTGACCCTTAAGACTGAGGTGGTGGGTACGCAGGTATGACAGTCCTCAAGGCGGGGAGAGCCTTGCGGCTGTCCAGGAGAGGGGATGCCTTAGAGCAGGTGCGCCTTTACCTTCCTTTACCAAATGAGGTCCTGGGGCGGAGGGCTGCCCAGGGTCTTACAGTCCTGTGCTGGCTAACCTCCAGACCTCACCCGGGGAGGGGGAAGGGAGAGGTCTGGGCCTGTGATGGGGGGCAGGGGGCATCAGGGCTACCTTAAGACCTTTAGGTGCCCCTCTCCAAATGTAATTGAAAAACCCACCAACTCAGCGATAAATAGGTATAAGGAAGGCCAACAAATATGATTCCCCCATGTTACTTTTATGCTTTCTTAGGAATATTAAATTCTTCCCCAAACCATATTTTGGTGGTCCTACCTTGCTGGTGCTCTCGGCCTGCCTGCTGTGTAATCCAGCACAGCCCACCAGGACACAGCAAACCTAGAGATCATGGGCGAGCCAAGGTCACAGCTACAAAACCCCCTTTCGAGCTGTACTTCAGACAGTGAGGTTGGGGCAGAGAGGGACCGGCCTCTCCTGAGGAAGATGCGCTCTAGGCCAAGCTAGGAGGTCCTGAGTCCCAGGGAAGAAAGGGGTGGGGACAGCCTCCCTGCCACCACTACCACTCCAGCCAAAGCTAGCTTTCCCACCATGGCCCACTATCCAGGTGTGACTCTCACCTTTGCCCTGTGTCCACGGCAAAGGCAGGTTTGAGGAGCGAAAGGAGAAGCTATCCTCCGCCCCCTGGACTCACCAGCAGGCCTCAGAGGGGGTGGATGGCAGGAGCTGGCTTGGAGGGAGTTAGTTAAAGAAAAAATACTCCGAACACTCGGTAAAGCTGGTTAGGCAGTCTTGAATCAGGGCCATCACAGTAAGCATAGGGACCACTGCAATGGGGTCTTGCAAGGATTTGGGGCTCAGCTCCAGATACAGCATCGGCAAGTGGGACTTTGTAGCCAAGGAGCCAGGTGGGGGTCAGTGGATGGAAAATTACTAAGAGGAAACATCAGGGGTAAAGGGGGTTACCGACCCACCAGAATTCTTGCTGAAAACAGGCCAGGGCGATCAGACATCCCCTGGGGGTATCAGATACGGGGTGAGGGAGCTTTTGCCAAACTGACTTAATAGGGTTCTTGCTAAAACTGGATTTCACAAAGAAGTGCACAGATGGGCCTAGGAGAAGGTTCGGGAGGCTGACTAAAGTTTGGTCAAGCAAAGAGTCTCTGTCAAAGAGAGGGGAGGAACCAGCCTGGGTGGAGTGTTGACAGTGTGCCAGGTGCTCTCCCCACAGGAGTGGAGGAGTCTCAGCCCCATGTTCCCCAGGGGACATTGAGATGTTTGCCCAGTGTCACATGGCAAATGGCAAGCGAGTGGAACCCATGCGGAGTCCATGGCAGGAAGGGCACTACCTCGAAGGCCAGAAGGAAGCCAAGTCAGGGAAGGTGGAGGCCTGGGCCCCTGCTTTATTCCACTTGCCTCTCCTGGAGCGTTAACATTTTAGGTTCCCTACCACCCTCGTCCAAGATAACCTGGCTCTATCTGCGCCCTGTCTGGTAGCCTGGAGGACTCTCATCTCCTGCCCCTGGGTGTTAATGCTAAAATGTTAATGATTTGTTTTTCTTGGAAGGGATAGGGTGTGGGGTCAGGGGTTTCCTGGGAGCTACCAGGGGTTTCCTTCTTCCAACTCGGACTCTGCGCCTGAGGCCCCCCAGCCCAGAGGGGTGCGTGACCCGGGGAGGAAGAAGGAGGATGAGCAAAGGGTGGCCTGGGTGTCAGGCCCGAGAGGCAGCTCCAGTAGCCCCACCTCTGGGTCAGCGACTCTAAGCCACCTCTTTGGTGCCCACCCTCCAGAGTTTGGAGGTGACCCTCTGGGGCACCCAGGTCCCCTCCCCTTGCCTGGCCCTGCTTTTCCCAGGCGCCTGGGATGGGAGGGGGCCGGGCTCGGGGAGGAGCAGGGAGCGGCCAGGCCGTGTGTACAGAGAGGCCTCAATTTCACAGGGCTTGCTCCTGAGTGAGTTTCGCATAAAAGGATTAAGGCGAGAGGAAGTGCAGAGGAAATGGGGTGTTGGACACCTTGTTAAACGGGCTGTCAGGGCTCCCAGAGCGTGGGTGCTAACTCTATTCCCTGCCTGCGTCGGTGCAGGCCCAGCCATCACCTGAGCGATCAAAGATAGGGCCGCGGAGCCCAGCCTGGAGGACGGAGAGGCTGGACCGGCCAGAGGAGGGAGGCCCGGGCCAGCACCCCGACCCCCAACACGCCCCCTCCTTCAGGCCTCATTCCTGAGGGAATTCCACGGGGCCTGGCCGGGGAGAAGGGGAAATGAAGGCTCAAAAACTCTTCTCACCTGGGCCTGGAGAGATCTCCGCCCCAGGATTAAATCACAGCATGTTTGGGGCGTGAGGGAACGGGGCCCGGGGGCGCTGGACCTAATGATGTGTGGAGTATCATTTCCTCCCTTATCTAACACCAAGGGACATTCTTTTTACTGAGCCCAGGGAATTGGCTCCGTTTGTGAATGAGTCTGATTGGATCAGCACTTTTCCTGAAGAGATAAGGGGGTTATCGGGATGGGGGCGGTACTTCCTTGAGGGAGAAGGGCTGCCTGAGGACCTGAGATGTGTGGGGGGACTTGCTGCGGGGAGAGACCCCGAGGCCTGCGGGCAGAGGCAGCCACCCATGTGTGCAGGCCATCCCTACCTTTGTCCGTGTCTGTCCCCTGCCCTGTCTGGACCATCTTCTGCCCACTTCACCCAGCCAATTCCTACTCATCCTGGTTCAGGGTTCACAGCCCTGGTTGAACCTTCAGATCGCCAGGGAGACCTTAGCCGTGCCCAGGACCCACTTGAGACAGAAGGAACCAGAAGTTCTGGGGGGCTCATGTATGGCATGGTTTTCGAAGCCCTCTGGTGAGTCTGAGGAGCTACCGGTGTTAAGAGATGCTTGTCCAGGAAGCTTTCCCTCAGGCCAGGCTGGGTTCGGCTCCCACCCCCTCTGTCTCCTCCGCTCCCTGGGGCACATCTTCACAAGTCACACCTACCACATGCTGGTTTTCTGTTTACTTGTCCGTCTAGACCTTCCACCCCAGACTGTGAACACCTGAGTGTCGGGTCAAGGGGCACTCACCATTGTCCCCGGGGCTTCTTCCTGCACGTTGTGGACCATCGATACACACAGCCCTGAAGACCCGAGCACGGAAGCAGGACTTAGTCATCTTTCTATCGCCTCTGTCGCAGGGGTTGATTAGAGTTAGTGCCCGACAAAGGGACACCTGTGCATTGGCTGCATGAGGATCAGTTTCCGCCTCTGAGATGGGGGCACGTGGAAGAGTTAGCAGACACGCCCTCATCTTGCCTACGGTTGGAGGGGGAGGGGGCTTCAGGATGATGCCTCCTCTGTTCCCATCATCGCCACCACCACCGATTGTCTTTTATTTATTTTTTTAACAATTTTTAAAATTTAAAAAAATTATTTATTTATTTATTCGGCTGCATTTGGTCTTAGTTGTGGCACGCAGGATCTTCTCTGAGGCATGCGGGATCTTCTGTTGCGGCGCGTGGGCTCTCTCGTTATGGTTCGCAGGCTCCAGAGTGTGCAGGCTCAGTAGTTGTGGTTCGCAGGCTCTAGAGCACAGGCTCGGTAGTTGTGGCGTGCGGGCTTAGTTGCTCCACGGTGTGTGGGATCTTAGTTCCTTGATCAGGGATCAAACCCATGTCCCCTGCATTGGAAGGCAGATTCTTAACCACTGGACCACCAGGGAAGTCCCCCGATTGACTCTTAAATGCTTTCACCTGGGGGAAATGAGAGTTTAGGTCTGTAAAGGGCCAGAGAGTAAATATTTTGAACTATGTGGGCCGTTTCTCCCTGTCACAACTACTTCACTGTGATACACAGAGGCAGCCACGAACAATACATAAACGAGCGGGCATGGCTGTGTTCCAATTATACCTTATTTAAGGATGCTGAAATTCGAATTTCATATCTTTTTCACACGTCACAGAATTTCTTCTTTTCATTTTTTCAACATTTTAAAAATCATACTTAGCTTGTGGCCCAAAAAAAACCAGGGTGGAGCCAACTGGATTTAGCCAACGGGCTGTAATTTGCAGATGACAAATGACATCTATGCCATCTGATTTCTATGACAGTATTGGTGGTGATTTCCCAAGTCCAAGCTTAGAGCTGAACACTGCTGTCTACCCACGCACCTCTGAGGTTCCCAGGGACCTGGGCCATGCTAACTGCCCCTCAGTAAGATAGAGGTGTAGGGCTTCCCTGGTGGCGCAGTGGTTAACGCCTGCCAATGCAGGGGACACGGGTTCAATCCCTGGTCCGGGAAGATCCCACAGGCCGAGGAGCAACTAAGCCCGTGCGCTACAACTACTGAGCCTGCGCTCCAGAGCCCGCGAGCCACAACTACTGAAGCCCACGCACCTAGAGCCTGTGCTCCACAACAACAAAAGCCACTGCAATGAGAAGCCCGCGCACCACAACGAAGAGTAGCCCCCGCTCGCTGCAACTAGAGAAAGCCCGCGCGCAGCAACGAAGACCCAAGGCAGCCAAAAAAACAAAAAGAGATAGAGGTGTGTGTGAGGGGACCCAAGCAGAAGCCCTGATCCCTTCAGGGTTGGGGGAGGGAGCGTGAAGGCGATGAATCCCAGAGACACTCTGATAAGTAATGTGGTTTCACTTCAGGTCATTTCCTGAAAGTCAGATCCACTTTGCACGTGAGGACGAGAGCAGGGAGCTTCAGAATTCACTCTTGGGGCCTCCAAATTAAAAGCCAAATAGGATGTAGCTTTTGCCTGGGCTGCATCTTCATCTGTCGAGAGCAGTTATCGTCATCGTCCACCACTGGGGCCTGCGGCTGTCATTCAGCCCTGCCCAGCACCCGCTTTGTTGTCTCCTCCACATGGAGCAGCCCAGTGGGGAGAGGGGTCCACTCATGCGCCCAAGATCCCACTGGTTATTCAAACCAGGAGGGAGGTGAGATTGGGGGCCCCAAAGGGAGGACTCACCCAGCTGGGTCTTTAGAGAAATCTGCCACTTCTAGCCCAAACTCCTAGCCAGAGCCTTGCCACTTGGAGCCTGGGCCAGACTCCTGGAGTTTCTCTCTGGGGAGAAGGTTGGGAATTCTCTATAAAGGCCCAGCTATCTTAGAGGAGAGTGGCAGAGTCTGATGCCCAGAAACTTCCAGCTCCAGGCCCTGGCATCTCTCCATATGGGAAGGGGGGTGGGAAGGTAGATGGGGACACAGAGAGGACCCAGAGAGCAAGGGTCTCCGAGTCACACAGTTTTAGCCCCAGCTCAGACCTTTACCTGCTGTATGACCTTGGGCCAATCGCTTCACCTCTCTGAGTTTCAGCTTCTTCAAGTGGGATAGTCTTACCAGCCATGAGCCTCTCAGGACTGTACATTTTAAGGCTAACAAGAAGCCCAAGAGAGCATCATGGAGGCCCCGAAGCGTCGTTCCCGTTCAGGGCTATGAGTCAGCGCGTCCTGGAGGACAGCCTGGGAGCAGTGGGCTCTGCAGTAGGACCACTGAAGTGATGGGGGCCCTTGTTTTCTCCCTGCTCTCCTCCCACAGCTGTTTTTGGGAGGGGGCTTGGAAGCTGCCTTGGGGTGTTCCTTTGTCTCCCTCGTGAACCAGAAGTATCAGACAAATTGGCATCATAAAAAAAAGACATTCTGTAATCAGAAGACTTGGGTTGAGATTCATCTCATCGCTAGTGTGATCTCTGGTAAATTAGCCTCAGGATTCCCATCTGTGAAATGGAAATAACATCTCACTGGGCTAGGGGTGACAAGTGCTTAGGAAAGTACTTTGTTAACCTAGTGGGCTGCACACGTGATCATACAGATTTATGGGTCCCCTCCTCCCTCCAGCCAGTCACAGGGGTCTCCCCCAGTCCTACTGCCATCCCTAGCCTTGTTCTGTTGACACTTCTACCCCACCCCACCCCCAGGACATTTGTCAGTGCTGGAGCCTGCCCTAGACGTACTACACTTGATTCACTGCAGAATAGTGCTCTTCACCCACTGACTCGAACGATCTCTGGGGTTCCCTCACCCCCTGTGGCTGAGCCAGACCAGGATGAAGCTTCCAGTCCTGCTCTCCCGCCTAGTGGCCCTGGCCCATCACCTTGGACCCCAGCCCAAGGCATCCAAGGCCTTGAGCCTTGACCTCCCTGCCTTGCTGTGAGAATCCCAGGCCCCAAATCCCACGCACTCCAAGTTAGGGTGCCCATCCAAGGCAGCCATGCCCTGCACCCAGTAGGTGCTCAGTAAATGTTGTTGGCTGACCAGTTGAGGGCATATTTCCTCGGCCTTTGGTATAACCCTGTTGAGAGCAGTGAGACCGTAGTTGCCTTGCTCTTGAGGGACCAGCAGGATTTAGATGTCATTAGGGGTTCAGATATTAAGATGTGGGGTGGGATGACTCATGATCAGCAAAATAATGATCCTTCTAATGACAAGATGAAGATGGGGATTCTCAGGCCCCGTTTCTCCACCGGGACATGGCAAGTGATATGTTGTCTCGCTTGAATGGAATTTTTTTCATTCATTCATGCCCTTGGCAAATACTCGCTGAATCCCTACTGTGTGCCAGCCCAGGGAGGGGGATGTCAGCAGTGGAGAGGAAGGGCACTCGAATAAGGAAACATGGCTTCCCAGCTGTTAAAAAATCAGGACATTTTCTTGGAGGAGAAGGAATGCGAGTGGAGGTGTGGGGGTGGGGAGGGCAGGGCACGGGCTGAGGGGCTGGCTCTTTCCGGCCGGTGCAGAGCAGTGAGGCCAGGTGCTGCGGTTGCCACTGAGCGTGAGGGGGGCTTGGCCTGAGCCCCCCTAACCCACCTTCCTCTCCCTTTGCTCACCTTCCACCCAGGCCGTGGTAAGAGGAGGGCTGGTCCGGGGGCCCCTTGGCACCCAGCTCCTGAAACCCAGTGATACTTGCTGGGAGGGTGGGAAAGGACTGTTTTGACCTGAGCTGGCCCCTTCAAGGCCGGGAGATGGGTGGGGGAAGAGGAGGGGTTGTAATTAAAAAAAAAAACAAAAAAACACCTTTGTGACTGAGAGTTCTCAACTGGAACAGCCCGACAGCTGGGCCCAAAGCCAGGAGGTAGGGCTACAGGCAGGTCCCGGGATCTGGTGACCCTTCGGTGCCCTCAGGAAGGTTTTGGGCAGGGGAGGGGGAGACTGCTGCTTCCGTCACGCCCACCCCTCCCCCAGCCAGCCTCCCGAGTTCCACCTTGTCTCTCTTCCTCCAGCCTCATGTCTCATTAGTCTGGGGTCTCGAGAAAGAGAGGGCCTAGGTATAGAAACTTCCAGAAGGGGAGGGGTGGTGAGCTTTCACTACATGTACCAGCTAGGCCTCAATGCCTACTGCTCCTGACCTCTGCCAGGCAGCCCCAGACCAGTTCAATGCCAGCGTGAGACACTAAGGATGCCAGGACAATAAAGCAGGCCCTGTCCCCTGTGACCTCAGCAGGGCACCGGAACTGCTCAAGACTGTGCGATCAGTGCCGTAGTGGTGATATCTGTGGGTGCTGTGCAGCCTCAGAGATGGGAAAGTTTCCCTCTGCCTGGAACCAGAGAGAATAGGGGGTATCCAGAAGGGTCTTTATGGTTGAGTAGGAGTTGGTCAGGCAGAGAAGCGGTGGGAGGGCATCCTTTGCAGAGGCGAAGCATGAGCAAAGCATGCAGGGTAAGGGAAGCTGGGTTTGAGAAACTGAGGCCGCTTTGCAGAACCGGATCCGAATGCCCGTGTTAGAAGTCCAGCTCCACTTTCTAGCTGGGTCACTTTGGGCAGTTTGCTTACCCTCTCTGTACCTCCATTTCCTCATCTGTTACAGGTGTTAATAATAGCTGTGGTAGTCATTAATGCTATTTACCACTCTTGGCTCTCACCCCTTCCAGGCACGGGTGGGAGGGATTTTCTGGCCCCGCTGTGGTTAGGTGGGGTCTTGTGTCTAGTCTAGGCCGACGAGCTAGTGAGCAGAAGTGTCATTTCCAGACCTGGATGTTTCACGGTCGGCGGGAGGGCCTCCAGCAGCTTCTGGTTTTCTTTCTGGCCCAGGGCAGTGCCCAAAGGGGTTAGAGATGTGACTGCACGATCTGTCCGAATCTCCAAGTCTCTCCGATGAGTAGAGTCCCTGAGCACCCACACTAGACACGTACTTTACTAGACGACCTTGGTTGCTTAAGTCACTGACACGTGCGAGGTGTTTGTCACCACAGGAGAACTTAGCCTGTGCTCACGGAGGGCTGTGACCGGGATGCCATGAGCTAGTACAGGTAAAGCATGGGACCCATGGCACTGACATTTCACGTTCCATACATGTGAGCTGCTCTCATCATGAGTTTTGTTAGGGAGGCAGAGAGGAGTGGCCATGGAAAAGGCTAAGATGGGAAGCAGAGCCTGCTCAGGGAGCATCTTTTTTTTTTTTTTTTTGCTGTACGCGGGCCTCGCACTGCTGTGGCCTCTCCCGTTGTGGAGCACAGGCTCCGGACGCGCAGGCTCAGTGGCCATGGCTCACGAGCCTAGCCGCTCCACGGCACGCGGGATCTTCCTGGACCGGGGCACGAACCCGTGTCCCCTGCATCGGCAGACGGACTCTCAACCACTGCGCCACCAGGGAAGCCCAGGAAGCATCTTGAACACCAGGCTCAGAAGCTCAGGATTGAAGGCAGCAGGGAAGCAATAAAGATTTTTTAAACAGAAGAATGGCATGCTTTACAGACAGTTCACTCCAGGACTTGGCAAACAGCAGGCATTTAATAAATATTTCTTGAAGGAATGAATGAATGAATGGAGTTTGGAGGAAGAGGGACCAGCGAGGACACAGCCTCAGCAACCGGGTATCCCATGGAGAGGGCTGGACCCAGGGCAGGTGCCATGCAGTTGGGTGGGACCCACAGCCAGGCACCGGGCTTCCGAGCCCACCCTCACTTGCCCACCCCCAGCACCACCCAGGCAGGCAGCTCCATCGGCACCGATGCTGGTGTGCAGCGCGCACCACCACCTCATAACTCACTGTGTCCATGATGAAGCGGAGCGGTTGTTTGGGAAGACAGCCACTCTGATACCCACCAACCCCCAGGGCTGGTCCTGACGTTTCTCCTCCACCATCCCCTGGTTAACACGCCAGCTCTGTCTCTCACACCCTGCTCCCCACACCCCCATCAATGGCACCGATCTCTCCCGGCATACACAACCCCCCTCCACCCGCCTCTCCAGGGCTGCAGCCAGAGGAAATTTATTGCAGCCCCAGACTGCTATGGGCAAATACTAATAAAATGCTGTTTTGCTGCAATTTGTTTAATTGGCCACAGAAGAGACGTCTTGAGCATGTGCAGGCTCTGCCTGCACCCGCCCGCCTGCCTGGCTCACAGATGCTCTTGGCTTCCTGTGCTTTGCCTCCCTGGCTGTGACCACTGGGGATGGGATATTGGGGAAAAGGGGAGCGAGGGAGAGGGGAAGCAGAAGGAGGCCGCTGGACTGGAGAGGGAAGTAAGGAGCCCAACTTCCAGATATTCTTTTTTTTTTTTAACATCATTATTGGAGTGTAATTGCTTTACATTGTTGTGTTAGTTTCCGCTATATAACAAAGTGAATCAGCTATACATAAACATATATCCCCATATCCCCTCCCTCTTGCGTCTCCCTCCCACCCCCCCATCCCACCCCTCTAGGTGGTCACAAAGCACTGAGCTGATCTCCCTGTGCTATGCGGCTGCTTCCCACTAGCTATCTATTTTACCTTTGGTAGTGTATATATGTCCATGCCACTCTCTCACTTCGTCCCAGCTTACCCTTTCCCCTCCCTGTGATCTCAAGTCCATTCTCTACATCTGCATCTTTATTCCTGTCCTGCCCCTAGGTTCTTCAGAACCATTTTTTTTTTTTAGATTCCATATATATGTATCAGCATATGGTATTTGTTTTTCTCTTTCTGACTTACTTCACTCTGTATGACAGACTCTAGGTCCATCCACCTCACTACAAATAACTCAATTTCATTTCTTTTTATGGCTGAGTAATACTCCATTGTATATATGTGCCACATCTTCCTTATCCATTCATCTGTCAATGGACACTTAGGTTGCTTCCATGTCCTGCCTATTGTAAGTAGAGCTTCAATGAACTTTGTGGTACATGACTCTTTTTGAATTATGGTTTTCTCAGGGTATATGCCCAGTAGTGGGATTGCCGGGTCATACGGTAGTTCTATTTTTAGTTTTTTAAGGAAATTCCATACTGTTCTCCATAATGACTGTATCAATTGACATTCCCACCAACAGTGCAAGAGGGTTCCCTTTTCTCCACACCCTCTCCAGCATTTTATTATTTGTAGATTTTTTGAAGATGCCCATTCTGACCGGTGTGAGGTGATTGTAGTTTTGATTTGCATTTCTCTAGTGATTAGTGATGTTGAGCATCTTTTCATGTGTTTGTTGGTAATCTGTGTATCTTCTTTGGAGAAATGTCTTTTTAGGTCTTCTGCCCAGACGAAAAGACAACCCTCAGAATGGGAGAACATATTTGCAAATGAAGCAACTGACAAAGGATTAATCTCCAAAATATATAAGCAGCTCATGCAGCTCAATATCAAAAACACAAACAACCCAGTCCAGCTATACTTATAACACTTCACGAGTGTTTTCACCCACAGCCCTCGGGATCCTTGTGATCAGCCAGGCTGCCTGAGTTCAAATCCCACCACCTCCTCTTCTTAGCTGTGTGCCCTGAGACAAGCTACACAACCTCTCAGTGGCCCCAGTTTCCTCATCTGTAAAATGGGAATGATAATAACAACATTCTGAGGATTAAATGAACTAATCCATACCCAAAAAAACCCTTAGAACGACACCTGGCTTGTAGGAAGCACAAAATCAATGTTCAGAACTTAGATTGCTTGGGTTCTAATCCCAGCTCTGCCACGTGCCAGCCGTGTGGTCTTGGGCAAGTTACTTAACTACTTTGTAGCTCAGTTTCCCCATCTGTGAAATGCAGATAGTCATTACAGCTACCTTATAGAGTTGTGCAAAGATTAAAAAGTTAATGGTTGTAAAGGGATTAGAACAGAGCCTGGCACATGGTAAGAGCCCAGATGTGTGAGTTGCTATTACTCAACAGCCCATGGCATTTCGGCGAGCTCAATACTCTGGTTAGGACATTTGGGAAGTCTTTGAACCGCATGTTCCTTCACTGGAGGAAACTGTAGGGCAGGGATGAGTTCCCAGAGATAGGAATTCCCAATGGCAAAAAGTTCGAGCTGGTTTCAGGCTATCTGGCATGGCTGGTGGGGTAGGGGAAGACCCTTACTGTCGCCCAGGGGTTGGGAGAGGCAGTGACCCTGCTGCAGTTCCCCAGACGGAGCCCTGGGGCTGGGCTGCTGCTTGTGGGGTCAGCCCAGCCCCCCAGCTGCTCCCCTCTTGGCCCCTGGCACCCAAACCCTGGGAGCGGGCACCCTGCCACCCACCAGATGGTACCAGCAGAGGCTGGGGCATGGGGGTGAGTGAGGGGGGTTAGGCCAGGCTACAGGATCTGGGCACCCAGGTCTTGAGACAGATGGGCTTGTGTCTGTCCCCAGCACAGGATGCCTGTGGGCAGGGTAGGGGCAGCCACCTCCTCATGACAAAGCTGGGCTTCAAGATTTCCCCATGTCGTTGCCAGAAGAGTGTGAGATGGGAGTTGGGAGTTCCCAGGCAGATCCGTTCCCTTCTCTGAGTCTGTTCCTCGTCTGGGAAAGAAGAGGTTGCCTAGATGATTTATCTGATTACCCAGGTGAAATAAATGGTTAGCCCGAAGCCCGGAGCCCAAGAAGTCTTCAGTGCCTGTGTTATTATTGTTATTACTTCACAACAGGGCAAAGGTTGAGATTGTGGACTCAGGAGTCAGATAGCCTGCATTCAAATCCTGACTCTATCACTTTCCAGCTGTGTGACCTTGGGCAAATGACTTAACCTCTCTGTGCCTCGTTTGCCATCTGTAAATGGGCTAGTGATAGAAGAGGGTTGTTGTGAGGATTAACTGAAACAGTATTGGACCCTTACTTTGTGCCCTGTCAGGTAAGTGCTATTTTGCTTCATTTTTCTGGTGATGAAACTTAGGGTCAAAGAGGCAAAGACACTGGCCCAAGATCCCACGACCGGGTAAGGGTCAATCTGGAGGCATTTTCAGCCACTGTGGCTTAATGCCCTGTATCTAATCCTGTTTCCCTCTTAAATGAGGCTCCAGGTTGCTGGCTGGCTGATGCCCACACGAGGCAGTGCACACACACGCACGCACCTGTATGTTCTATGTGTTTCTGATAGCCTTGTTTCAGTTGGCTCAGGAACCTTTGTCCAAAGAAAACTTGCCCCTCCAGAAGAAAGCTTCCACCCTGACCTTCAGGTCATGAAAGCTAGGGTGTGCCCTGGGTTACAGAAGGCACTATAGCCTGCATATATTTATTTATTTATTTTATTATTATTATTTTTTAACATCTTTATTGGAGTATGATTGCTTTACAATGGTGTGTTAGTTTCTGCTTTATAACAAAGTGAATCAGCTATACATATACATATATCCCCACATCTCCTCCCTCTTGCGTCTCCCTCCCACCCTCCCTATCCCACCCCTCTAGGTGGTCACAAAGCACCGAGCTGATCTCCCTGTGCTATGCGGCTGCTTCCCACTAGCTATCTGTTTTACCTTTGGTAGTGTATATATGTCCATGCCACTCTCTCACTTCGTCCCACCTTGCACTTCCCCCTCCCCGTGTCCTCAAAGCCATTCTCTACGTCTGCGTCTTTATTCCTGTCCTGCCCCTATGTTCTTCAGAACCTTTTTTTTTTTTTAGATTCCACATATATATGTTGGCATATGGTATTTGTTTTTCTGTTTCTGACTTACTTCACTCTGTGTGACAGACTCTAGGTCCATCCACCTCACTACAAATAACTCACTTTCGTTTCTTTTTATGGCTGAGTGATACTCCTTTGTATACATGTGCCGCATCTTCCTTATCCATTCGTCTGTCGATGGACACTTAGGCTGCTTCCATGTTCATTGCAGCTCTATTTACAGTATAGCATTTACATACGGCCTTAAAGTCAGATCGACATGAGATGGAATTCTGGTGGGCAAGTCGCCTAACCACTCTGAGCTCTGCTTCCCTCGCCTGTGGAATGTGGAGAATGTATTTGAGGAGACAGTGGCCCTGAGGTGTCTTTCCCGGAACTCCTTGGGGAAGAGGCAGGATGGCACAGGGGTTGGAAGGGCACTCCCGGGCCAGAGGACCAAGCTTGAATGCCAGCTCTTCCCCTGGGAATTCAACTGGATGCTCTTGGGCAAACAACCTCATCTCTCTGTACCTCATTTTCCTTATCTGTAAAATGGGGGTGATGACAAGAGTACCTACCTCAGAGGGGTGTTGTGAGGGTTAAAAATGAATTAATATCTGGGAAGTGCAGGAAACAGGGCGTGGCACACAGGCAGTCCACATATCCGGGCCACTCAACTGCTTCTGCCCCGTGGTGGTTCCTGTTGTTGCTATGCTGGGCTCTCTGATGGTCGGGGCAGAGGCTTGCCCCTTCCCTGGCATACGTTAGGCAGGCAGGCAGGTGATCAACATTTGTTGGCTGGTTGGCCAGATGAGTGGCTGTGCGGTGCCCGGCCTGCCAGAGTGGACGGGTTGCAGGACGGCACCCTCCGCCCACCCTCTGCAGCCCTTGGCCCTCCTGGTTCCTTAAGGCCGGTGCTGTTTGCAGCACCACGGAAAGCCCCGCCCTGCCCTGCCCTGGGGAGCGGGTCTCACAGTGCAGCTGTGGCCCAGGTGCTCTGCGCTTCCCTCCCTTCTAGACTCTTCCCACAGCCTCCTCCCTTTAGCCTCCCAGCCCCTGACTGCTCCCCTACCCGCTTCAGGCATCATCTCCAAGCAGGGCTCCACTCCTGTTCTCCGGCCTGCCAAGGCCCTTCCCCAGAAGGTGAGGGCTTTCCCAAAGCAGCCTACATCCCATTGTACAGAAGAGAAAATGGAGGCCCTACAAGGGGGAATGGTACCACCTCTCAGAGTCCTGAGTGAAGGCATCCAGCAGAGTCAGGGCCCAGGAATGCAAGAAGGAAGGGAGGAGGGGACGCCATCAGTCCATCAGTCCAGGCCTAGGACTGAACAAATGTGTCTTGTCCCCAGCCAGGAACGTTCCCAGGTTCTCTTCACCCTCACCCAGTCTCGGGCATTAAATGGAGTGGGAGGAAGGGGAGGGCACAGCCTGCCCTCCCCGGCTCTGCAGAGCCTGATGCAGCCAGCTGTGGCAAGCAACAGCTGGATACACACACCAGGATGCACGGTCCCACGCCCTCTGCCAGGCTGGGCAGTTGGAGAGCAGGGGGAGGGCCTGGATCCAGACAGCTGCTGGGGAGGGCAGTGCAGCAGCTCATGAGGCTGGGGGGAGGGTGGAGAGGGGAAGGGGAGGCCTGGGGAGCGCTCAGCCAGCCCCCGAGCCCCAGGTCTCCTCCAGGCAACCACACCCTGACTCGTGGGTGGATTTAGGGGTTCTGTAGAGGCAGCCCTGACTGGGAACCTCGTTCCCCACTCTCCATCTCTGGGGAGTGGGCTGCGGTGTGGCAGCAGGAGGCTGATAGGAGGTCACAGGACAGGACAGGTCCCAAGAATGAGTGGGGAAGGTAATCTTTAAGAACAACCCAGTTGTAATAGCCCAAAACTGGAAACAACAGAAGAATGAATACATAAATTGTGAAACAGCATATAATACCACACATGCATTAAGGAGGATGTATCAACGTGGGTGATAGATGATGTTTAGTTTTAAAAAGAAGAAAGTCACAAATGTATCCAGAAAGTATGATTCTAGTTCAATAATATACAAAATTAAATTGTATATTGTTTAGGATTTGTCCATATGTGATAAAACTATAGAGAAAATGCAAACGAAATTTTAAAAATTGGTTACCTCTGGAGAGAAAGGTTAATGCGATATGATAGGAGCTCAACAAGCTTTGAAAGTTTTGGAAATAAACTCTTCTTAAACTGGTATGTGAGTACAGGGTTATTGTTTTATTATTATTATCATCATTCAAAGAGTATATGTATGTTATTTACATGTTCTTTTGTACAAATGATACGCTTCATTTTAAAAATGAAAGTTAAAGGCTTAAACTGTATATCAAAAATATCACAAACATTAAAAGGTAATTAACAAAGCAGAAAAAAAAAGAAAGAAGAAAAACCCAGGGTGGGCTCCCTGACCTCTGTTCCCTGTACCCTAGAGCTGTCTGCTCAAGTCCCTTTGAGGAGTTAAAGGGATTCAGGAAGAGCGAGGGTGTTGTCAAGCACTTGTTCCTTCACAAGTACTCACTGAGAACCAGCCTCCGTAAACGGGAACACGGGCCTTGGCTTCACGGAGCTCAGAGTCTAATGGAAGAGACAGACAGCAGGCAAGTTCACAGGCGATTCCCAGTCTGTGTTTTAAGGGCCATAATAGGTGTGTGCAAAAGCTTGCGTGGACAAGTGGGCACCTAACTGGTAGGGATCGGGGGAGGCTTCCTGGAGGAAGCGACCCCAAACTGAGACCTGGAGAATGAGGAGGTACTCACCATGAAAGGAGCCAGGGCAGGGAGGAGTACTCCTGACAGAGATGTGTATGTGCAAAGGCCCAGGGCAGGGTGAGGGGGACATTCTGAGAACCCCAGAGTTCAGTGCAGCCAGGAAGGGCGGCAGGTAAGGCTGGAGTGGTGGATCAGAGCCAGCTCTTGGGGAGTTAAGACATTTGAACTTCATTTTGAAGGCCTTGGAGGCCCTGGAGGGTTTAAGCAGAGGAAGGACAAGCTCCAGTTTGCATTTGAAGAAGAGGACTCTGATTGCAACTGGAGGCAGGGAGGCCTGGTAGGAGGCTGTTGCAGTAGTCCAAGATGGCGGCCGGGTCTAAAAGAAATGCGTAAGATGCAGAATTGGTGGTGGTTCCAAGGCAGGGAGTCAGGGGTCTGCTTGGCCCAGTCATGGCTGTGGTTTCAGTCACCAAATATGGGACAGCAGGGTGTGAGCAGCATTGGCTGACGTGGATGGAGCAGAATCTGGGTTCAACTTTGGTCCTGGAGAATGTGAGGTGCCGACCCCTCCCACTGGCCCTATCCCCTACGGTTCCTCCTTGCCCAGTGCTCCAAGCATCAGATCCAAGTCTGAGCTTTTGCTTACCAAACATCCTCAGCATGTCAGCAGTGCAGGGAAAACACAGAAATATCCAGCCACCTGGTTCTTGCCCTCCAGGCCCTTCCAGTCAGCAGGGGAGGTGGGCCACGTGCACAAATGGCAGCAACACAAGGTCTGGTCTGAGCCAGAACTTTATTGCTTTTGACCAAGGCTGTCTGCAAAGGCAGTAAATGATTAAGGGCCACATGAGTGGTGTAGATGGTAATGACCTCAGCAGGTCAGAGAGGAGAGAAAGCCCTCCTTGTTAAGGCCTTGGGGATGAAGAAGGCCAGGGCTGCTGGATGACTCCGAGCCAGGGCAGTGGGTTCAAAGTCCCAGCTGTGCCCTAACGTGGGTGACTTTGGCCAAAGGGCTGTATCTCTCTGGGCCTCTGTTTCCTCATCTGTAGAATGGGAACAAGCAAAAAGTTCAAGCTATCTATTCCCAGGCCAGTGTGGGATCAACAAGGTTAATGGACCCAAACCATCTCTGGAAATGCTAAGTGTCACTCCTTTGCAAAGGGTTGAGGTCCACTCTGCCCTGGTCATGGAGTTTGTTCTGGGGGCCAGTGCTTTTGGAATCAAGCAGACCAGGGTTCAAATCCTGGTTCTGCCTGGGCACCTTTAGGCAAGTGACATACCTGTCCAGGCCTCAGTGTCTGTAAAATGGAATGGATTCTCCTGCAACCAGGGCGAATGAGATCGCCATCTATGCCTGGCAAGGGCTCCAGCGGTGACACCAAATCTCTGGGACAAGTTGCCCCAGGGCCCTGGCCACTCTTAAGCACACATCTTCCCAGCCACACAAGAGGTCCTCATCTGCCCCTCCCTTGCCATCCTGCCCAGTGGAGTAGGGGCCCCAAGTCCCCAGCAGCTCGAGCCCAGATAACACACACGCCAACAGGGACCCTGTGGAAACTTCCCAGATAAATGCTGCCACCCCAGATAACCGGGGCCTATCAGCCTGTCATCTTGTTTTCCAAACCACGTTGCTGGTGATAAAGGGATTGTGCATCTGCCCGGGCCCAGGAGGGAGCTTCTCACAGGGTTTTTTTCTCTCACTCTTATTAACGACAAATGTTTGGCCTCTTCCGGGACAGACCAGTCCTCTGGCAGCCAAAGTCTCCCAGCTCAGCTTCCCCTCCCTCTCCGTCACATCTTCGCAAGAGGGCCATTTGTCCCCTTTGTCATCCTTCCACAGAAGGAGAAGAAGGCAATCAGAGATGGGATTAGGCAGCGGCAAACAGGCAAGTTCTGTTTAGGGGTCTGCGTGAGTGGGGTGCCCTTGTGATAGCACTTAACTATGGATGAGGTATAGCTCATCGGATCCCATGGGAGAGGCCTCCTGTCTCCTTTGTTTCCATTTCACAGGTAAGGCAACTGAGGCTCAGGTCACAGACACAACTGATAAATAAATCTGGAAACGAAGGTGAGGGCTGAAGGCCCTGTGCTCTTGCCCTCTGCACCCTGTTCCCAGAGTCGGCCCTGTGCTTGGCCATTTCTGGGGCACGGAGAGGAACAGGTGGCTGCTCTCCTGGGCACAAGCAGAAAGCTCTAAGCCACACCTGGGAGCTGGCTTTGGGCCAAGGCTGGGGTGCTGGGCTGGAACCTGGGCCTCATGAAGTCTTGCTGGCCCCCCAACTCTCAGGTCTTCACATCCCAGGGCACAAACAGCCCTGGAGGTCCACTAGAGCAAGGGTCTCACAGGACAGATGGGAAAATGGAGGCAAAAAGGAGGGATGTGGCGTTCCCAGGAGCGTCCAGGGAGTGAGTGCTTGGTTTGAAGACTCTGGCTTCATGTGGTCCCAACTCATTGATTTTACAGATGAGGAAACTGAGGCCCAGAGACGGGGAATGACCTACAAAGGGCTCCGTAGGTAACTAAAGCAGAGCTGAGAATCGAATCGATCTGCAGCGCAGGGCCGTTTCCACTCTCCTGTGTTAGTCACTCACCACGAGGCGCAGACATTCACACAAAAACATAACCAGAGACCCTCATGGATGGAGACTCAGATGCACAAGTAAGGGCCCACCCAGGTGGGCAGGAGACTCACCCACACTGCTAAGTACACACGCTCAGGCTGACACTCCCATGACACTGTATGGGACCCACTGTCCTCCTCCCCTGCCCCAGGACCTGGAGGTGACACTGTTTACTTGTTCTCACTCCACCCCCTCTCACGCCCCACCCCTGACAACCCCCAACCTCCAGAACAACACCAAGCCCAGGAGCTCCACGCTGGGCTTAAAAAGGGCACTTAATTTTTCATTCTTAAATGCTGGGATGCTCTTGTCTTCTAGCTTCACCCAAACCCCATGGTGGAGATGGATGGGGGCGCGGAACACAGTTATCAGAAAGATTAAGCCGGGACTTGTCATTTTTTTATATCACGAAGAGCAGTCAGCCCTACGAGTGATGTCCTCCACTCCGCCAGGATGAGTCCAGAACCTTTAGTGCCAGTAGTAAAAAAAGACTATAAAAAACACCATCGGAGAAAGGGTAATGATGGCATTTAACTGCTCCCACTCACACACCTGGGGTCTGCTCACCGCGGAACCAGGGGTTCAGTCACATCATCCTTTACCGCTGTGTCCTTGTCTCGGAGTTTAAGGTCCTTCCGCTGAACCAGAACACTCTGTCCACTGCTGGGACCCTGTGGCCCGTCTGCCCCACCCTGCCCTCCCTGGCCAGGAGCGCAGAGAGAGGGAGGGAGCAGGACAGACTTGGTCCTGGGAGGCCTTAGGGACTGTTGGCTGGCAAAGGGGTCATGGGCTGGATTTCCCAGGAGTCCCGCTGAGCTGCAGGTGCTATTGAAAACTGGTGTGAGACTAGGCTGTGGTTGGTTCTCATTTTATTTCCTTCCTTTCTTCTCTCCCTCCTCCCTCTTTCCCCCTTCATCTCACTTTTATGTGCCAAGTCCTCTGTTACATCCAGCATGGGTACCAGGGTCTTCCATTGCTCTTAGGACACAGTACTCTGCTCATCCAATTCCTAGCCATCCCCGCTCTGGTCCCTCTAGACCCACAGCCCTCTGCCACACTGCCTCTTTATCCCTCCTAATGCTCTGTTCTAGCATATTGAATTTCTTCCAAATAATTTGCTCTTTCCAGCCTCTGAGCTTTCGTGCGTGCTGTTCCCTCTGCCTGGAAGACTCCTTGGTTGACTCCTACTCATCAGTGGGTCCCAGCTGTAACTTCCTCCAGGAAGCCCTCCCTGCCGTTCTCCAGGTACACCTTAGGCTTCCTTGCTAAGAGCGCCCTCAGCTGACTGCACTGCCCTTCCAAGCCTTATATCATCACAGTGTATTGTCATTGTGTGTTTCACTGTAAGGTCTGTGATTCTGGGTCTGAGGATTTAATGGTGAACAAAACAGACAAGATCTCTGGCCTTCAAGGAGCTTACATGCCAGTGGAGGTGGGTGAAACGGGACCGTCTGTCTTGTTCAAATTTTGTGGATGTGTCACTAAAGCCAAAGTTGAGTTTCAGCCTCAAAAGCCCCTGTGAGGGAGGTGGTATCATCCTGCCTGTACAGCCAGGAGTCCTTGGGTCACCTAGCTGGAGAACTGCAGCCCTGAGGTTCAAGGCCAGCTCTGACGGCGCCTGAGCCACGGGGTCTCCATTGCACGATCTGCTTCCTCTCACTCACCCTGCTCAGGCCTCACTGGCCTCCTTGCTACTCCTTGGCATGCAAAGCATGTCCTTGCCTCTGAGCCTCGTCGCTGCTGTTCCTTCAGCCTGGAATACTCTTCCTGCAGAAAACCTTAGGCTCAGCCCCTCACCTCCCTCACGTCTTGGCTCAGATGTCATCTTCTCAATAAAGTCTTCCCGGACACAACTGCACACACACACGAACACACACACTCACGCTCCTATGAACTCCCCGCCGCCCATATTCTGTATCTTACCTATTATGTCTACCTGACTAGAGTGTTAGTTCCCTGAGGGCAGGGATCTTGCCGATTCTGTTCACTGTTGTATCTCTAGCACCTATAATAGATGCTCAGGAAAGATCTGCTTAGATGGATGGTTGCGGGGATGAGCAGGCGGATGGAAGAGACCCAGAGCTGAATAAGGCTGGGTCGCAGCCCTGAAAGGCCTTGAGGTCCAGCCAAGGCAGAGGGACCGTCTGCTGAGTGAGAGGCGGTTTTTACCAGACGTGTGTATACAGAGAAGCAGCCACGCACCCCAGCCCTCGTCCCCTCCCCGCCTCACGACAAGGTCCTCTCCTGAGACTCAGCCTCTCCCTGAACACCCAGGCTGTCGGCTGCGGGCAGAGAGCACCCCAGTTGGCCCCAGGGCGGGCAAGCTGGGAGGGGCTGTATGAGCTGGACCCTGGCACAGCCCTGGCGCAGTCTCTCATTTCCGGAGCATCACTGGGGGAGCTGGGGAGAAGAAGCAAGGAAATGGAGCCCCCAGCCCTCTGACGTCTGCTGCTCCTGTGCCCACAGTGCCTGCAAAAGGCCTTTCCCAGGACCCAGGAGGCTCGAATGCCAGTCCAAGACCCCACCTCTGGGGAGGGATAAATTAGGAGTTTGGGATTAAAATATACACACTGATATGTATAAAATAGTCCAGTGGTTAAGACTGCACGTCCATTGCAGGGGGCACGAGTTCGATCCCTGGTTGGGGAACTAAGATTCTGCCTGCAATGAAGCATATATATATATTATATATATAATATATATATAATATGTATATTATATATATTATATATATATATTTTATATATATATAATAGATAAGCAACAAGGAAACAGGGACCTACTGCATAGTACAGGGAACTATTCTCAATATCTTATAGTATATATATGACTGAATCACTTTTCTATACACCTGCAACTACTACAACATTGTAAATCAACTATATTTCAATAAAAATGTTTTGAAAAGAAAATCATAATAACATGGGGAAGAAAACAAGACCCCACCACTGACCCACCAAAGGGCCTGGAGCAAGTCACCTTCCCTCTCTGAGTCCTCCTGTTTTCTCTTCCATAAAATGAGAAGATTTGAACACACGAATCGCTCCAAACCTTTTCAAGTACGAGGATCCCCTTCAAAGTATTGTATTGGAGCATCATGTACGTACAGAAACGTACACACATCGTATTCAATGATATTTCACAAAGTAAACATGTTCATGTGACCTGCACCCTGATCAAGTAATAAACATGATCAGCTCCCCAGCAGCCTCCTTGGGCCCTTTCTCAGTTCCTATCTCCCCCAAAGGCAGAGACTCTCCTGGTATTTAATGCTATAGGTCATATTTGGCCTGTCTTTGAACAACTCAAGGATCCGCTTTTAACCTCTACAAAATGCTCTTTTGATTTCAGTATCTGTGGTAGCCAGCCTCTAAGGTGGCCCCCAACGATACTTTCCGGCTGGTATTCACACCCTTTGCGGTCCCCTCCCACACTGAATCAGGGTGATTTTAGTGACCAGTAGAGTATGACAGAGGTGACACTCTATGGCTTCTGAGGCTGGGTCATAAAGTGCATAGTGGCTCTGCCTTGCTTTATCGGATCACTGGCTCAGAAGAAGCTAGCCCCCATGTTGTGAGTCATCCTGTGGAGAGCTCCACACGTAGAGGAACTGAGGCCTCCCACCCACGGCCAGCACCAATACCAGTCATAGGAATGTACCATCTTGGAAGCAGATCTTCCAGCCCCAGTGAAGCCTTCAGAGGGCTACAGCCCAGGCCAACATACAATGTAACCTCGTGAGAGACCCTAAGCCAGAACTGCTGGCCAAGCCACTCCTGAATTCCTGACCTATGGAAGCTGTGAAGGCTAATAAATGTTTATTATTATTTTAAGCTACTAATTTTGGGGGGGAGGGGGCATAATTTGTTGACAGCAAAAGATAAGTAATGCGGTATTCATTGACTGAGCAAATACCCAATGAGCCAAACCTCCTAGGCTTTCAGGAACCCTTTAAAGGAATCCCTTCTTAAATTTATTTATTTTATTTTATTCTTCTGGCCACGCCGCAAGGAATGTGGGGATTAGTTCCTCGACCAGGGATCAAACTGGCGTCCCCTGCATTGGAAGCACGGGGTCTTAACCACTGGACCACCAGGGAAGCCCTGGAATCCCTTTTTAAAATTATCTTAATAGTAACCATTCACACTTGAACAAAGGGCCTTCCTTTTGATGCATGACAAAGACTTGGTCAGGCCAAGGACTGCAATGACCTCAAGGGTCTGAGGCCCCCAGGACTGGGCCAGGGTGGGGAGCTATTGCTGACTCAGTTCACCTCTACAGCTCTTTTCCTACTAAAACTCTGGAATCAGAGACTTTCAGGAAGCCATCGCCCAGTTCTTGATCCCTCTACCTCATTGGGTGGTAGAACATGATAATGAGGACCCCAGACTTGGGATTTAAGCAGTCCTGTGGTCAAATCCTGGCTGTTCCTCTTCCAAATCTGGGTGGCCTCACACAAGCAGCTGTACTTCTCTGAATCCCGGTTTCTCATCAGAGAATTTGGAGGCCAGATGCCTCGCTTATAGTTTACTGTATAAAGCAGAAATAACACGTGTCTCATCGTGCTGACACTTTGGAAACACTCAGGAAGCCCAGCAGCTGTAACGATCATCAAATCACAGACCGGCAGGTGCTCCCAGGGGTGTCGGGGGACTGTGGTCTCCCTCTGGCCCAGGTGGAGGTTCGGTCCTATTCGGCTGCCCCACGTGCTCACGCCCTCCTTGCTCATCCACACCCCGGCAGCGAGTTTGAGGAACCAGGTGAGCATACAGCCTCGTGACAGGACTCGGTGGGAGACGGGTCTGCTTCCTCTCCCTCGTTAGCGTCGCCCGGGGGGCCTGCGCTCTCCTTAGCAGAGGCCTGGATAACGAAGGCCACAGCCTATTAATTGCGGTGACAGTGATAAAGGAAGAGGGGGAGGCTGCTATTTGTCTTGCCCGTAACCTCTCGCATCACTCCAAGATGAATGAAAACTCATTTTCTGCTTTGATTCGGTCTAATTTCCCTGGGCCCCCTGGGCCTGGTTGGGGGAAGGGACTCACAGCCCCTGCTGAGAAGGAATGGAGGGGAGGAGGGGGAGGGGTCAGAGGTCACAGAGGGAGGAGGACAGGCTCCATCCACTAGGGAACCAAGGACGTGTGGCGGGGAGGGGTCGGGGCATTCATTCACGAGGCAGCAACTGTATGGGGCCTACACAGGTGCCAGCCGATTGGACTCGCAAACAATCCTGTAAGGAGGGACTCTGCCACCCATTTCACGGATGAGGCGGTAGCGGTGGTGGAGAGAAAGGGGCTTATACGAGGGCACACAGCTGGTGAGGGCTGAAGTCTGGCTTCAGCGGGAGGGTCTGTCCAGCACCATCACCAGCTCTTTCCTGACACTCACTACATCACCTGCACCTGGATGAATGAGCGCTTTCATCAGAATGGAAGACCCTAGAGGGGAAGGACCGTCCAGGTCGGGGAGCTACCACCCACCCAGGGGACAGGAGTGGACGGGGAAGGAAAAGGGTGGAGGGGGGTAGACCTTTTTTTCCATCAAAGAGCAGAGACTGACTGGGGTCCTTCTTGGCAGAGCCATTCTCTTTTTTGTAAGATGGAACCAGCAGTGCCTCCCTCCCGGGACTGCAGGGTGGCTGGAGAGGGGGGATGAGTATGTGTATGAAGGTGCTTCACACCTGGTACTTCTTCTCTGTTTGTGGAAAGGGAGAAGGAACCAGTAGTTCCCCACGATTTGAGCTGTTTTATCCCAGACGGATTAACTGTATGTCCGGGGGTCACCTGCCTGTGAGTCCCTGCACCCACCCTGCCTGGTCACTTGCTGCATCACCGGGGTCCCCTCTGATGATCCAGAGGTCCAGTGAGGCCCAGAGAGTAAGAGGGGCCTGGGCCCCATGACCTGTCTGCTAAAGTGGCCTCGCGGCCCCAGAGAGCTGCATGAGCTGTGAAGAAGGTAGGAGACGCCCCCAGGTCTGGTTCACAGCAGAAACTCAGCAAAGCATGTTGAACACACTTCATACAACAGCCTCTTGGGGCTTTGGGGCAGAAGGTGGAGGGGTTGCAATTGGGAGGAGGTTTTAGGTGGTGCGAATGCATTAATAAGAACGCGGGTTCCGCCAGGCAGCCTGGTGTGAATCCGCTGACTACGCACGTGCCCTTGGGCAAGTTGCTTTGCCTCTCCGGACCTCACTTCCCTTACCTGTAAAATGGGGTAATAATGGTATCTCCCTCAGGATTACCACTTAGCTCATGTAAAGCACCTAGAGCGTTGCTGGGTACAGGTCAGTGCCTGAGTGGTTTTATGAGGGACATCGGGCCGGAGGGGCTGGTCTGGGCTTGGGATGTGTGTGAGAAGTGAGGCAGCTGACTCCACTCGTGTCCCACCTCCCCCGACCTCCTTCAGCGATGTCCTTCCATCTGCCCCAGATCTGAATTGCAAATGGCCTTCCCTTCCCCACCACTCCAGCTCCAGCTGGAGCCAGGACGGAGTCCAGTGAAGATGTGTTTCTGCCGCTGCGGGATGCCCGTAGCCTGGCTTTGTCTCAAAGGGTCTGCAGGCGGAGCCCTCAGACCAGCGCCCCTTTCCCGCAGTCTGGGTAAGGGGAAGCCAGGCCCAGTTCACAAAGCACCTAGCCTGACATTCAAGGCCTTCACAGCTTGCTCCTACCCTGCTTTTGTAAGAAACCTCTGTCCCTTCCTCCCCCTGCCCCCTACCTCCAGCCTCAGCTCTACTTCCCACTACCTGATGAGGTGTGCACTGCTGGTCGTCCCATTCTACAGATGGGGCCACTGAGACTCAGAGAGGTTCACAGCTGACAGGTGGCAGAGCTGGGATGCACAACGATATCTTGTTCACTCCGGAGCCCAGCACTTCACTGTGACCCTGGCCTGCCACAAAGCAGACTCTTCAATTCTCCATACAGGAGAAGTGAAGTCAGGGAGTCGGGAACTGCCGTGAAGGTATAAAAGGAGCTTCTACAGGAGGTCGTTCATTCATTCATTTGATATTTACCAAGCGCCTCCTTGGTGCTGGGCACTCAGAGATAACAATGATGTGATGAGAATAGCATCAATGATAACAGCAACATTAATGACAGTAATAATGTGACAGCAGTTGCTGAGATTTCCCGAGCTCTTACTATGTACTCGGCACTGAGCTAGGTGTTTTGTATGCAGAGCCTTAATCCTCATAGTAGTCCTGCAAGGCAGTTCTATTTTATTTTATTTTATTTTATTTTAATGACGTATAGTTGGTTTACACTGTTGTGTTCATTTCTACTATGCAGCAAAGTGATTCAGTTATACATATATATTCTTTTTCATATTCTTTTCCATTGTGGTTTATCACAGGACATTGAATACAGTTCCCTGTGCTATACAGTAGGACCTTGTTGTTTATCCGTTCTCTATGTAATATTCAAGAGTTTGCATCTGCTAATTCGAAACTTCCAATCCTTCCCTCCCCACCCAACCCTCCCTGGCAACCACAAGTCTGTTCTCTATCTCTGTGAGTCTGTTTATATTTCGTAGACATGTTCATTTATGTGGTATTGTAGATTCCACATATAAGTGATATCATATGGCATTTGGCTTTTTCTGACTTACTTCACTTAGTATGATAATCTCTAGGTTCATCCATGTTGCTGCAAATGGCAGTATTTCATTCTTTTTTATAGCTGTGTAATATTCCATTGTCTATATATACCACATCTTCTTTATCCATTCATCTGTCAATGGACATTTAGAATTATTATTACCACATTATCGATGAGTCAACTGAAGCTCAGGGACCTCAGATGTCTAAGGTCACACAGATTTCATGCACCTGAGCAAGAATTGAACCCTGCCTGTTTTGAATAACAATGACAACGATGGCGACCACTGCCTAGCACATACTGGGCACTTTCCGTGGACCAGACAGTTTGCTAAGCACTCAAAATGAGAACGTAACCTTGGGGAGGAGTGACAAGTTTAGACTCAGTAAGCTGATTCATTCACCTGCTTCCAGACTTACTGGGAGCAGAAGGCCTGGCCTCCGTCTCTTCCTGCATAATCATGGGCAGCCTGCAGGGTTAGGCAGGTCTGGGTTCTACGAGGATCTGTGAAATGGGAAAATGCTACCCAACTCACAGGATGGTTGTGAACATCTGCAGCATTCCTTATTGGGTAGGATTGACACTTTCTAGCCTGAGAACAGGCCTCCCAGCCAAGGTATCACAGGTCCCAGCGCAACCCGTCCTCCTCCCTCCTTGTCCCACCTCCACCCCTTGTGGGGCCCTTTGTCCCCTCTGTCTCCCTGAGAAGCTCAGCCACTTCTGCAAGGGAGCACCTGCTAGATTTTTTTCTTCCACCAAGTTGTGGGTGGTGACATAGCAGAGACACTTGGGGTTTCAGGTAAAGGGAGGGTCTGAGACTCAGAGAGAAAAGTGGGGGAGGGGAGGAGAAAGGAGGGAAGAAAAAGAGAGATACCAAGAAGGAAAGAAAATTGAGGTAAAACGGCAAAGCAAAACAAAAAGACCAGAATCGAAAGACTAAGACACCAACGGACACCACGGGGACAGAAAGATGGAGACAAAACAGAGAAAGGGCAAAAAGAGAGAGAAGTAGCCGAAGCTAGAAAGATGCTGCCGGAGAAAAAGTGAGTCGGAAGGGAAGGGTCCCTCAAGCAGCTGGGCAAGGACAGGGACAAAGCTATCCACCTCGGCCCCAAGCTGAGCAAGGCTTTTAGACTCTAGCATCCTGCTGCTGAGAGAGAAAAGCCTCTTCTCCCACATTCGAATGAGTTTGATATTCAATCAATGGAGATTAACTCACCGAAGGTAAGGGGGTTTTACATCCATAAGGAAGTCAAATACGATTATGCAGATGAGAAAATTATCCTGAGATGAGGCACATCTCATATATGATAATTCCGGGAAAGGGTGGACTCCCACACTGATTAGCATATCTTCAAGACCAGACCGAGATGGGGAGATGAGGACCCAGAAGTGGGCACTTAGGGATGCGCTGACCAGGAATCCCCCTCGAAGAAAATGGTCAGAGACGTCTGCTCCCTGATGTCCTTTTCTGGAAAAGAGGACACTCGGCTTCAGTCAGGGGAGACCTTAACGAGAGCCTCGACCCTGCTGTGTCCATTGAAACTCTTTGAACCTCAGCTTGCTCTGGAAACAACAGAGCGCTCCAGAGCAGGTCTTCTCAAACTTTAGAATGAATACAAATCACCCGGAGATGTTGGTTCTGATTCAGTGGGACTGGGGTGAGTGTCTGCGTTTCTAACCAGCTCCCAGGGGATGCTGACGCTGCTGGTCTGCAGGCCACACCTTAGAGGGCCCAGCTCAGTGGTCCTCACCACTGAGTGACATGTTGGAATCACTTGGGGAACATTTAAAAAACTGCCAATGCCCAGGGCCCACCGCAGACCAATTAAATTCGAATGTCCTGGAGGAGAGCCTGGGAGCTGGTATTTTTTAAAAGATGATTCTAATAGGCAGCCAGGGTTGAGAACCTCTGGCCTGAATGATGCCTGGGTTCATGAGAAGTCTGTGGATCTATTCCAAGTCTCCAGGGACCCTCATGCCCCCAGACCCTCAGAAGCCACAGATGTGGGCAGGGCTGTGGAAGACGTAGGGACTGAAGATGGGGTGAGTAACCCAACATGGGATGGGCCGAGGACACTCTCCTGGGCCTGCTGGGGAGCCCTGATGGTAACTGACAAAATCAGCCCTTGTGTATTAAATACCTACTCGATACAACACATATAGCCTCTACTACATATATTCTACTATATATACACATGTATTCTCTCCAGCCCTTAAGTGGAGATATTATCATTGCCATTTGACAGATAAGGAAATTAGGCTCAGAGAGGCAAAGCGATTTTCCCAAGGTTGTAGAGTCAGGATTCGAACCCGTCTTTGTCTGACCCCCGAAGCCCCATGCTCCTTCTACTCTAGCCATTGCCTCCCACTCACTGGGTCACCTTACCCAAGGGAGTTAGCGGCTGGCCTCTGGGCCCTAAGGCCTGACTGAGCCAGGGAGCTCCCACTCTGCCAGCTCTGCCTGGAGTAGGCCGACCTCACGTGGTAGAGGTGGGTGAGCAAGGGCTTGGCAGTCAACAGCCCTGGGTTCAAATCCTTCCCTTAGAGCTGTGTGACCTTGGGCGAGTCATTTACGTTCTCTGAGTGACAGACAGGCTCCTCGTTGGCCCAATAGGGATAATGAGATCAACTTCCGGGCTTGCCGAGAGAGGAGATGAGGTCCGCTAACACGTGTGTGACATGGAGCAGACACATGTAGACAAAGTGGACCCACGAGTGGACAGAGTAGATTTTCCCCTTGCGAGGGGATGGAAGCTGGTTGAGCCAAGGCTCAAAGGTCCTAGAACTCATGACTCTTCACTGCCATCCTCAGAAGCCCGAGAGCCAGAGCCTTGGCCGAGTGACCACAGGCCCCTCCTCCACTCAGTTGGTGCGACACCAACATGGACATGAACCCAGTGCTTCGCAAGTGATGCATCAGGGCCCAACCCCAGGCTGTCTGAGCCGCATCTGGACTTGTAACCACTGTCTCCACAATACGAATGGCTGGGACTGGACCCTCTGCCCAGGAGCCCACCAGGGCAGGTCTCCTCTGCCTCCCCAAGGAAACTTGGGGTATGGCCCCCAGCACCTCTCCCAGAGCAGGTGCCCCATTACCTGCTGGTGAGCAGGGGTGGGGGAGTTCTGGTCCTTGAGTTCCCCCTGTAAAGAGAGGCAGTGGGCCTGGGCCGTCTCCAAGGAACCTTCCAGCACCAGACAGCCTTCCTTTCCTCTCCCAGGAATTTGCCTCGGAGAACCGTCCTGTGTCCGGGACTGCTGAGTAGGGTTGCACCCTTCACCAGGGGCCAAGTAGGGCAGGAATCCAGCCCCCGGTCCTCACCAACCTGTGCTTCTTTTGCTAATTGTCACGAAAATACCCCGTGTGTCGTTGGGGAAGAACTTACCTCTATGGGCCTCAGTCTCCCGGTCTGCAAAATGCAGCCAGTAACGGTGCTCCATGAAGGTTCGATCCCTGCCTACTTCCCTCTGGCTTTGCATCCCTACAGCCTCCCCTCACTGCCAACCACACCCAACACCCCTGGCCTCCAGGTCCTCTAACAAACAGAGACCTGGAGCAGGGGTGCCCTGGGCAGCCAGCAGTGGATGACCCAGTCCTCATTCGGTTTCTATCTCCGCATCACTCCCCAGGATCTCCCCCAGCAGCCAGGGCAAGTGAGGATGTGGGCGAGGAGAGAAAGAGAGGAAAGAGAAGGGAAAGGGTCCGCAGCGGGGGAGTTAACAGCTGCCTACGGGCTCACTGGTTTCTCTGTTTTCTGTGCCCTCGACACTATATTGTCTGTCTCCGTCCATGTGTGCTGGGTGCTCGTCTGGGCACCCGTGCGTGTGCGTGAGTGTATCACTGTGACTTCCTGCCTGTGCTTGTCATAGATCTCCGCGTGTCTCTTGCTCTGTGTGTGCCCACCTGTCTCTGTGCCTAATGCATGTGTGGGTCTGGATATGTGTGTGAATCCGGCGGGGAGCGGCTCTATGTACGTGTGTGTCTGAACGGGAGTGTATAGCGTGTAGTGTGTGTGCACACGTGTGTGTTCGAGTGAGTGTGTGTCAGTAGGTATGGGTGTGAGTCTCTGCATGTGTCTGCGTGGGTGCACATCACAGTGGGTGTGAGGATCTGAGTGTGTGTCCAGGCGAGTGTGTATTAGTATGGAGGACGAGTGTCTGACTAGGGTGCATCAGCACCTGTGTGTATCCGTGTCTACATCGGTGTGGGTGTATATCGGTGTGTCTGGTTGTATCTGTGTGTGGGGAGGTGGGCGTGTATCTGTGTGTGGTAGGGCACGAATCTCTGGGTGTGTGTCTAGGTGGGGTTATCAGCTTGGAGGGTGAGTATATGCGTGCATATCACCATGTGTATCTGCTCATCTGTTTACATGGTGTAGGGTATGAGAGTGCACGTGCGTCGGTGTGGGTGTAGATGGGGTGTGCCAGTGTGTGGGGACTGTATATCCTATGTGAGATCAGGTGAGTGCATAGTAGTATGTGGGGTATGTGTATATGTGCGTGGGTGTAGCAGTGTGTGGGGTGTGTGTGTGCCCTTGAGTACATCCCACAGTGAGCATACCTCTGTGTGGCTCTGAATGGGTATGTTTCAGCGCGTGGGAGTGTGTATATCTGTGCATGAATCACTGTGAGAGTGTCTGTGTATCCATTTCTGGAAAGGAGGGGAGCGTGTATCTTTGTGTCTGAATGGGATGTATCAGAGCGTGTGAGTGTCTGCGTGCGTGTCTCTAGCTCTGTGTATCTGTGTGGGTCTGTACCTCTCCAGCTTGGCTGGGCCCAGGCGCTGCAAATCCGTCAACTCCACATGATTTTGTCAATCCTGACAGCTAACTTCAACATGACGACAAATCTGGCCCCAGAGGATATTAAGCAAAGACACGTGAGCCTATAATTTTCTGCTTCCACGTGTGAGATGCTATAATAATCAAAAGAAAATGAGTTTCTAACTACCCAGCTCTTTGTGCTGTTGCCTTCATGCCGGCTGCACTAATTGAATCACCCGGCACCACTGTATCAATGGTAACTTGGGTATTGGGGGGTAATCAGGCGTGTGGGGGGCACCAGCTTGGAGAGGTGCGGGGGCTTTTGTGAAGGTCCCATCTGCCTCGTGCACCAAAGCCGCCCGCTGCCCATCAGCATTTGGCTGGACAAGTGAGCGACTGAAGGGCAGCCCCTCACCAAGGGGAGGGTCCAGGAGGGAATGCCTGGGGGAGGGGGCACCTGTACCCAGATGCTGTGGCTCCAGCCCCTTGGTCCCAAAAGGAGAACTGTGCAAAAATAATAAAGATTCAGACTCTGGAGATAGGCCTACCTGGGTTCAATCCTGGCTGAAGGTCCGTAGGTCATTTGACCTCTGGGGCTTGGTTTCCTCGTGCAGAAAACGGGGTGACCTGCCTACCTCACAGGGATAAGGGAGAACACACAGATTAAGCACAGAGGAGGCACTCAGGAATCGTCATTATTTTTGTTGTTACCGATGTTTACAGTGCTTTACCATGCCTTACCTTCACAGTGTGAGACAGGGCTCATTATCCCATTCTACATCTGAAAAAACTGAGGCTCAGAGACATTAAGTAACTTGGTCAGTTGAGACACAGCTCTCTCTATACAATTGTGGGGTTTGAAGCGGGTCGTATGTGTGTGTGTGTGTGTGTGTGTGTTTTCAAAGAGGGAGGAAAATAGTTCCTGGTGGCTTCTGGAGGTCCCCCACCAAACAGTCCTGTGACTCCATAAAAATAACAGCTGCTCACCCTTGTATAGCACTTACCATGGGGCATTTACTGTATATTAACTCCTATAATCCTCATCCTGAGTTTATGAGGTAGAAATGCAATTATCCCTGTTTTACAGATGAGAACACTAAAGTACAAAGAGGCCGAGTAACTTGTCCAAGGTCACATGACTGGTACGTGGTAGAACGGGGCTTCAAGCTAGGAAGTCTGTCTTCACAATCTTCATTTTAATCTACCACCTGTTCTTTTTTTTTTGTTTTTTTTTTGCGGTACGCGGGCCTCTCACTGTTGTGGCCTCTCCCGTTGCAGAGCACAGGCTCCGGACACGCAGGCTCAGCGGCCGTGGCTCACGGGCCCAGCCGCTCCGCGGCATGTGGGATCCTCCCGGACCGGGGCATGAACCCGTGTCCCCTGCATCGGCAGGCGGACTCTCAACCACTGCGCCACCAGGGATGTGCCACCAGGGAAGCCCCACCTGTTCTTCTTAAAGATCCAGCTGTACTCTCACCCTCCATTTTGTTCCTCAGAATCTTCTAAACTGAATCCTTCATTTGCCTCCAAGAAACGTCCTCTCTGCCCAGCCAAGGGACCATTCCTCCTGAAATGAGCTTCCAGAGTGGGATGGAAAGTTCCCCATCCCCAAACCCACTGTGCATCCCCACATCAAGGTGGGAGATCACCCCATGTCACTCTCTGGCTTGGGCCTCACCACTTCCAATCAAACAGCAAGTTGTCACCAAGCAGCTGCTCTGCACCTGGGACAGGGCAGGGAACTGGGTGGTGGGAAAAGGGCTAAAATAGGAAATTATAACTCCATAGTTTTGTACAGCACTTTACTGTTTGCAGAGCTAGGAGCAGTAGAAAGGGAAAAGGCTTTGGAGCCAGGCAGATCTGGGTTGTGATTTTGGCACTGTCACTGACTAGCTGGGAGCCCTTGGGCTTGTTACTGAACATCTGTGACTCAATTTTCTCAACTATAAAATGGGAACAATCTTCCCCAAAATATCAGGAACAAGGCAAAGATGTCTGCTCTTACCACCCCTACTTCACACTTTACTGGAGACCCTAGACTGCAGTAAGACAAGAAAAAGAAAAAAAAAAAAGACACAGATTGGAAAAGAAAAAGAAAAACCAGCTACTGGAACTAATGAATTTAGTAAAGTTGAAGGATACAAGGTCAATCTACAAAATCAATTGTATTTGACATACTAACAATAAACAATTGGAAATTGAAATTAAAATGGGGACGTTAATCCCACGTCACAGGATTGCTGGAAGGAATAAAATGAGGTAATATTTATCTTGAGGTATCTAGCTCACCTACTTTCTCATAAATTTCTTTAGAGATGTAAAGAGAAAGAGGCTGGTAGAGACTCTCACCCCACATCCATCCCCTCCTATCTGCACCACAACACCTGGGAGGAGTGCTTCAGATATGCCCTTAGTAGTTCTGCCAATTACAAATCTTAGGGCTTTATTTATCTACAAATTTGGGAGAACAGGTGGGTGGATAGGTGATTCATCAAAATCTGGGGGCTCCTGGGAAACGTATTGCCATGTACACGTGAACATTGTCCATCACGTGGGCTGCCTAGAGGAGGCACTGAGAGTCACAGCCTGTATGCACTCTGCCTCTTCTCCCTCCATCTGCCCTTCTCGTTTTTCTATTATTCAATATTTCTGCTGAGCCAGGCCCAGGATGTACAATGCAACCTGGATAGTTCTTAGGTCAATCTCAGCCTGGGTCATATCCAAAAGGAACCCAAAGAGCTTCCAAAAGCACTGATTTGCAACAAAATATTTACCAAACTCGCTTGGACAAGCAGTAAAGTGAAGAAAGAAATTACATCACACAGCATACAGCAAAACTCTCTCAAATCCTTTTTAGTCCTGTCTTTCCCCAAAGTCTCACACGGCTTTTTCCTTTGTCTCTCCTAAAACTTCAACTCTACTCTTTTTGGCCGCCACCACTTACCAACCACATGGATTCTATTCTGATCCAGCTTTTACTGCTGATAACTTTATGCTCTTTTTTGGGTAGGAACTCTATGGGAATCTGTACCTATCCCCTGATCAGCTCAGGTGTGGGAACGTCGGAGCAGGATTGGAGGAGAATGTAAGTATTTACAGGTAAGGTACACCTTAATATACTGGTTCCTGCTCATCAGAAGCCCTCAAATCACTCACAACCTTGTAGGGGGAAGATGAGTATAGACGGTTACAGCACACACAGGGACACTCTCCGAGAGGCAGGTCCAACACACAACAGATGCAAAGAGGTGGCTCAGTTCCTTCAGAGTGGGGGCTCAAGAGGAGGTGGCGTTGACCCAGGGCTTGAAGGACAAGTAGGCATTCATCTGACTGGAGGACGGAGAGGAAAGGGGAAAGGAACTGGCAGTTACGCTTCACCTCCTGGCGCTTGGCCTTCATTATCTTCTTTATTACCCACCCACCCCAATAGTTCTGTGAGGTGGGTGTACCTTAATATTCCCATTTTACTGATTTGGAGATTGAGGCCCAAGAGGAAAATGAACTTGTCAAAGTCACTCAGAGAGTAGTCGACACAGGTAGGATTGAATGCTGGTCTCCATGGTTTCAGAATCTTTACGGTGGGCAGGTGGATGGAGAGGACGAGAATTTCAAATATCCCCCGTGTGTGGAGGGCTAAGAGTGGAAAAGGAGACTCTGGTCACCAAGTCATAGTAGCAGAGACAGTGGGGTGCAGATCAGCGTGAACAGTACACCGCCCTTGGTGGGAAAGGCGGGAAAGGCTATGAATGTGTATCTGCTTATTTTTGCATAACGGATCTCTGGAAGGATACCCAAGAATTGGGGATGTTGATTGTCCTTGGGATGGGAACTGGGGGGTGGGGGAGCCCTGGGGGATGGGAGGGAGCCATTTCACACTCCCTTTTATGTTCTCTGAAATTTGAATCGTGTGAATGTGTTACCTGTTCGCAAATAAACCAAATTGTTCTCAAGAAAATGTGCAAACAAGTAAGAGAACAAGCGTTATGCAGTCATATTAAAATTCAGAATAAAACAGTGGCCAGACATTGACCATGCACTTGAGGGAGCATGACATGGGTCACCTCTGGGTCCAGGGCTTGGCCCTGGAGGAGAAGGGATGTGCGTGGGAGCCCGGAGAGGAGAGCCCCGGTGAATCTGAGTCGGCAGTAAGGCTCTCTCAGCTCGCTGGTGCCATGGTTGTTCCCTCTCCAGCCTGACGGGTAGGGGGCTGTCAGACCGAGGAGGGGTTGCAAGAGAGACGTCCGAGATGGGGTGGGATATTTGGGCAGTTGGGGCCGATTTGTTGCCATTTTCACGGGCAGACTTGTGAATTAAGTGGCATGAAATTGAGCACAGACCAGGTTCCCCCCTCCCCAGCCCCCGCCCCGAGACAGGGCAGCCCTCACCCAGGCGGGGAGCATGCTGAGGGGGCGGGAACAGGAGGGGTGGCCGGGCTCCACGCCCGGCTGCTCCTGGGTGCAGATGGAGGGAGAATGGAAGGGGGCTGGGCCAGCTCCTCCTCCCGGCCCCTCCCCACCCTCCTCTCCCCTCAGACAAGCAGAGGGTCTGCCAGACCCCAGCATGGGGCTGAGCCTGGGCTGGCTTCCTTGTGCCCAAGGACCCCTGGGAATCAAGGTGGGGGATTGTGGCCAGGCAGGAACCCCATTCAGGAGGCCCCTCAGACCTTCTTGCTTATCTCAGCATCTCTCTGCTGCCATTTTTGCTCAGTGCCCAGGAAATCGGGAGACAGAGAATCTGCCCCCTCCTCCGGGTGGGGAAGAGGTGAATGGGACAAAGCATCTACTGGAGAGCTAAGGGGGACCTAGGTTCCAGTTTGGGTTCCAGCAGTGTGGCCTTGAGTGAGCTACTTATCTTTTTCTGAGCCTCTGTCTCCTTACCTGTGAAATAATATTAACATCCAGCATATATATGATGTTGACCATGTGCCTGGCATTGTTCTAAGTGTCTTGTATTCTCTGTGGCACTTCATTCGATCTCAGAAATAAATACCTGGGTTTCCCTGGTGGCGCAGTGGTTGAGAGCCCGCCTGCCGATGCAGGGGACACGGGTTCGTGCCCCGGTCCGGGAAGATCCCACATGCCGTGGAGCAGCTGGGCCCGTGAGCCATGGCCGCTGAGCCTGCGTGTCCGGAGCCTGTGCTCCGCAACGGGAGAGGCCACAACAGTGAGAGGCCCGCGTACCACAATAAATAAATAAACAAATAAATAAATACCTTATCAGGTGGTACTGTTATCAGTTACACTTCCATTGTACAGATGAGAAAGCAGGTCATCTGGCCAGTGAACGGTGAATATGGGATTTGCTGTTGAACATTCTGCTGCTTTCGGGAGTCAAGGGGAAGATGAAATGAAACAGTGAACGTCTGTAGTTTAACCCATGGTCCATATGTAACCCAGAGCTGCTGGCATCCCTGCTCTGTTTGCCCTTCATGGGGGGAACAGGAAGTTCAAATGCAAAACATTAGAACCGGAAAGGATAGTCCGAATCACCTCGTTTGCACTCTCATGGGATGGACAGATAGAAAACGAGGCCCAGGGAAGGGAAGTGACTTGTACAGGGTCACACATCAAGCTGGGGCTGGGCTATGACTGACAGGGTCAGTGACCCAAGCCCTTGCTCTTCTGGGGTCCTGAGGACAGTCTGGGCCTTTGGGAGGGAGGCCGACTTTCTTTCCCAGGAGGGAGAAGCATCAGCCTGGAATTTCCAAACCCATGGGCTCTGTGAGCTCTGAGTCCCCCCTCCCCAGGTGGAGTGACAACCCCAGGTAAGGGGAGCAGACAGCCTCAGTCTGCCAACCTGGCTGCCTTCTTCTGGGCAGAGCTGTGCCCTACAATTAGGAAGGCTGTGTTTCCCTCAGCGCCGGGCCCAACAAGCCCATGAAAGCCATGAGGAGCCCGGCAGGTGGCCAGGGGGAGGACAGGCCCCATGGTGCTTAATAGGACCTAATCTCTGCCAGCGTTGTTGGAAATGAAAATGAAAACAGCCGCGATTTTGTGGTTTAAAAATTAGCATGTGTGCCTACATCGTAAGCCCCTGGCCCACATTACCATACAGATTTATCCCAGGCCCAGCACGCGGCCAAAATATGTAATTACACACAGGCTCAGGTTGGCAATGTCACTCCTCTTCCCTATCTCTATAATATGGACTTCTAAAAATGAGAGCTCGATCTGGAATTTTCTGAGGACCTACTTTATGAGGGATGCTGCCTGTGGTGGATTTGGGAAGACGGAGGGTCTCAGCCCCATCAGCAGTATGTGAGGGGGACACATGGATGTGTCTGTCAACTTAAGAGCCACCTCCCTGGGCCAGGAGAAAGGAGGGCAGGGAAGGGAAAGGTTTGCTATAAAGCACTGTCCTGTCTATGTTCCGGGTCCCACCCAGTGCTCCCATACATCCTCTCCCTTCATCTGCACAGGAAGCCTGAAAAGTAGGTATCTTTATCCCCACTTGAAAGATGAGGAAACTGAGGCTTACAAATGGTGAAGCCCAACGTTCAAGCTCATGATTCCGGAGTCTGTGCTCTTTCCAAAGTGCTACATATGACCCCCAACTTCACTAGGCTCTCTTCATCTGACAAGAGACCCTAGCTGAAGTCACTGCTGGAGGAAGAATGGGGTGATGGATGCAGGAAAGTGGGTCAATGTTCAACTATGAAGATTGAAGGGGGATCAGGGTCTTCACGTGGGGGCTGATGGTAGGCAGAGAAAGAAAAACAAAGATGCCAACCGCTAGCACAAAAACTGACACACAGTAGATACAACAAATGAACGATTGAGGGAATGAATGGACCAAAGCCCTAAAATAAAAATCAGTGTCTTTATTCAGCATTGGGTAGTGGATAATGTACAGATACTGAGAGAGAAAAATAAATCAGCATCCCCAATGTGGGATCAATGTCCCCATCTGGAGCTGGATGGGAAAGGGTGTCAACATTCCAATGGAGGGATCAATACCTCAATGAAGATTTGGTTGAGGTAATCAGTGTCCCATGTGGGGATCAATGTCCCAATACAGAGTTGGTTGAGACGAACCAATATTCCACCATAGGGATGGGTAAGGGAATCAACAACCCAATATAGAGATCAATGTTCCAATTCGGAGTCAGTTAAGGGGAATCAATGCCCCAATATCAGGATCAATGGCAGTCAATGTTATACAAAGATGAGTGAGACAATGTCCCAATGAGATCAATGATGGCCAAAGTTCCACTCTAGGGATGGATGGGGGTTTATGTCCCAGCACAGACACCAGCTTGCCAACATGGAGAACAGTAGGGTAGCTATCCATGCCCTCTAGGCTTCCCTAGGGGGCTCTTGCTTCTCTTATTTGCTCTAAAGGGACAATTCCCAGACTCCCTGGCCCTTTTGACCCTCTAGCTAAGTCTTCCACTGCAGAAAAATTGGGGATGGGGTCAGTGTTCTTCCTGCAACATGGCCCAGCCTGCTTTTCCACAGCAGTTCCCCTTGGAAGGCTCCTATTTCCTAGCCTGTCTCCAGAGCCAGCTTGCAAGTGTGTCCAGAGAATCCCAGCAGCCTGGAAGAGGCTACTTACTTTCCAGGGATTATTTCCTGCAGGGAGATCAGGCCTTGGGCTCTTCCAGGCTTAGCACAAACCAGTAGCAGGTAAGATACAGTCACAGCCAGTTGGTTCTTGCCTCACGGGACTGATATGCATCTAAAAACCAGTCATCCGTGATTTTTAGTGTTACATCTGTCATTTGAATGATTGCTTCTCCCCATTTAACAGATGAGAAAAGCGAGGTCCAGAAGAGCAAACTGACTGACCACAGAGAAGTGGCAGAGATAGGACTAGAAGCCTGGTTTCCAGCTTGCCAGCTCAGCCCTTTTCCAGCTGCATTAGGTTGACATGACAGAGTACCCCTCCCAACCCCCTGCCAACAACCGGCAGGTGGGTTGGGAGTTCTGGGAGTTTATCCCAGAAAAAATAGGTGGGTTCTGGGAGTTTAGGTGGGTTCTGGGAGTTTATCACACAGTTTAGAAAAGAGAATTGAAAGCATCTCTCCACCCAACCTTCACTTTCCTGCATGTTCCCCATGACCCCTCCAATTCCTAGAAGCTGGGGGACAGGACGAAGGCCCCTGTTGCTTTCCAGCATTGGAGATGGACTTGGAGCATGAGATGGGTAAACCACCCAGCCTCGGCCCCCGCAGGGGCTTAAGGGGAGGGTGTGATTTTTCTCTTGCTCAGACAAAGGCCGAGCCATGGCATCTGTCGCCTGACTCTTGTGTCTCACAGCTGCTCAACAGTCAGACCCAAGGCAGGTGCCAGTTTGGGGAGGGAGGGGAACATGGCTGCGTGCACTCACACCCCAATACCCCCTCTCACAGCCACCCCCCACCCCACACATGCAATGCCTCCTGTTGCCCCTTCCACCCCAACAAGCCCACACTGTGCCCCCGAGACCCAGCACTTTGGGAAAGGACTCCCATCCCACGTGGGCTCACTGCCCTTCCCCCATATACTTGTCCGGCCGAGCCTGCTGCCAGCGCCCTCGGGCCTTTGCCCAGCCAAGGAGGAGCTCAGAGGAGGGGGTGTCTGGTGGGAGGCGGGACCTTGTGCCTGATGGGATGTCTCTCCCTTAAGGTTCTCTGCCTGGGGTCGGGGGCTTCCTGAAGATCTCTTAAGAGGCCGGAGGCTCCAGTTCTTCTGGTTCTTCTGGGAAGAAGGGAAGGGGGAAGGCCAGATACACAAGCTCACAGAGGTGGGCAGACACGTATCGTCAGACCACGTGAAAAGAGCAGAGTGTGTGTGTCTGTGCATTAGTGTTACACACGTGAGAACACACCCAAATACACAGGCGTATTCATCCTCATCCATTTTTGCGCGCACACACACACACACACACACACACACACACACACACACACACACGGCTATGTGACAAGTTGGAAAAGTGTTTCAGATGCCCAAACAGTCAGCGTTCTGTGCTCTCCAACTTTTCAAAAATGTTTATTTACTTATATACTTATTTAAGTCACCCCACTCCCAATCTGAAAAGAAAAAAAAATTTAAGGCGGCAGAGACTCCTCTATTTAGGCGACTAACTGTAAAATCTATTTTATTGTCCACATATTTTATTTTTAATTCTACGGGCAGAGGAGAGTATGGTAAGGGCAGCAGTGGAGGGGGGTGGATGGAGGGGGGTGAGGGTTGCAGGAGGAAAAGAATATTTCCATGAAAGCTGCTTGGACGGAAAAAAAAAAAAGTATAAATTTTATACAGAGATGCTTCCGAGCCCCTCCCTGGCGCGGTCCTCCTGACCTCTTCCTCCAACTCCCAACCTCCCAGCCGCCTCCCTCTTCTCCTCCCTGCCTGCCCAGGCCTCTCCTTCTCCCCTTCCTCCCTTCCCCCTCCCTCCCTCGCAGCCCCCACCCCTCCCCAGGGCCCCCTCCTCAGATGCAATCCCCCTGCTGTAATTTCTGGGGGAATTGCTTCATCTCGGGTGCAGATATATTTGTGTCAAGGTGCAGCTGCACAGATAGCCTTCCTCTATGCATAGTAAGAGGGTTTCAGAGAGAGAGGTTATGCCCAGAGCAAGGCCTTATCAGAGCAAGCTGCCTGCCATTTATCTGATTCCCCATCAAATAGGAAAACGGGCCTCAGGCTGCTGCTTCCACTTTCCTTGGAAAAGCCATGGGGGGAATAATAATTTACTCCAATCTTTTTGTTTCCAGCACTCACCTTCAGCCTGACATAGCCCGGGGTCTCTCTACCACCCGCCCTGCACCCAGCAATGCCAGCCTGGGGGTACAGACCCCCAAGGCCCACCCCCCAGAAATGCCCTGGATGGTTGAGTGGACCTTCATAATGGATTGGCATGAGCTAGAGAAGATACCCTTTGGCATCAGGGAACAGAGACACAAGGGAAGGGAGGCAGGGACCCGGTGGGCTGCAGGGGAGGCTTGGCCTGGCTGCAGGGGGCCTGGCTCGCTTCCCAGCCCCCCCACGCATGCAGATTCCCCACGAACACTCACTCGGTGTGTGTGTGCACGTGTGCGTGCCTGTGTACACACGCGCACGCGTCTGTCAGACCTGACCCTGTGAGCATCCTTGCGTGAGGGCCTATCGGTACCTTTATCTGTGCGTGTCTGTCCATCTGTCTGTCTATCTGTGTCTGGGGCAGAGATGAATGGAGCACTGGGGGTGGTTTCTGTTCCACAGCCTCCCGTCTCAGTTGTCAATCCTAACAGCCAAGAACCAGCCCAAGACGGGGTGCCAGGGACCGCGCGAAAGCGGGGCGAGCAGTGGTGAGGGAGGGGTCCCAGCCAGCCTGGCGGCGGTCATCGCATAACCCTCCCTGGTGGAGCTGGCCCATCTGGTCCAGGAGCCGTGGAGAGGTGGGCAGTGGAGGGGGGGGACCGCTCCCCACAGGTCAGCCATAAATCACAGTTATGTGGCCGGGGGCGGGTGGGGGGCAGGGGCCAGGGGGCAGCCTCAGCAGCATACGCGGGACTGGACCGAGAGGCCAGGGTCAGGTGCAGCTGTAAATCGTCACCTAAATGCTTCCAAGCCAAGTCTAATCAGGGCACAGTGACAGACCACACCCGGCCCCACCTGGCCCCAGTGGGCACACTCATGTCTGTGCAAGCATATACACACTCACAGCTACAAAATCACGCCTGCCTATGGTCTGCATACAGAGCCGTGCAGGCAAAGGTGTCACACCCACACCTGGATACCCGATGACACAGGGGCACACCCAACTTACTGCTGCCATGTATGCGTGTTCTCACACGCACACACATACAGAGGCAGCTCTGCACCCGTGTTTGTTCACACCAGGGACACAGAGATTATCTAATACACCCCGCGTGTGCACACACACACAGGTGGGCAGGCGAAGTAGTGGGTAGACTGTTCAGCACCCAGGGCAAGTACAGCTCGGAGGCCAAAGCCCCGCAGGGAGAGAGGGGAATAGGGAGAGGTGGATATGCTTAGTGGGTCCCACCGCCTGGTTTCTCCTCCCAACACCCCTCCCCCTCCCCGCTGGGCCCTCTTCCGGTTCAGCAGCCCTCCTTCAGAAGTCCGTCTCTCCTTTGCCAGGAGCTCACACTGTTTGCTCTCTCCCTGCACCGGTGCTGGAGTCAGACTCATTCATTCACTAGCATTTATTAAGCACCTACTCCGTCCCAGGCACTGTGCTAGGCTCTGGCGGTAGGATCCCTGCCCTCAGACTGAAAACCTAGCGGAGAAGGGAGAGAAATGAGCACACAATTACAGCTTGTTACAAAGAGAGGCTATAGCCCAGGGCTGTGGAGGCACCCCATCCAGTGTGGAAGAGGACAAAGAAGACTTTCTGGAAAAAACCATGTCCCAGATGAGGCCTGATGGCCAGCGGGAGCCAGCCAGGTGGAGAAGTGGAGTAGAAGAGAGGAAGCGCCCACTCCACTCCACTTCCCCACACCCCACCCTGGGCATGGCGTGTCGTTGGCAGTGGGTAAGTGCTGGAGGGGGCCCTTCCCCACGTACGGCGCCCCACAGGCACCCACCTTGGGGACTTGATGCCAGCAGGGAGACCCAGTGAACCCCCTCACCTGGACCCCACTGGGGCACCCAATTTCATTTCCCAGGGTTTCCCTAGGGACCCTTGCATTTGTTCAGGGAGAGAACTGATAGCTGGGCCAAGCCTTCCCAGAAGGTACCACAATCAACCTGCACACAGGGTGAAGATGGGGGGCTCATGAGGGGGACAGACAGCAGTGCCCACTAAGCCTGAGGACAGGGACACTGAACCCTCCCCTCAGCCCTCCCCCCTGAAAACCTGCTCAGTGTAGTTCTCTGAGTTCCTGGGAGCCCTTCCTAGGACCAGCGGTGGAGACGAGGGGGTTGAAAGCAGGAGTCTGGAACCCCCCAGGCTCAAGGCAACCATTTATCTGCTCACCCTACTGGACTTGCAAACAGGACCTCATTTGAACAAAGGACTCCATGTGTGAAAACCATTAATCCACAGGACAAAGTCCAAAGTCAGCTTGGCATTCAGAACCCTCCCAGCCTCTCCGTCGCCAGCCTTTCTCCTGTGACGCAGCCTGATGGTCCCTCCACAGGCCCGAGCACCCGACTCCTCTCATTCCCTCCACCCCTTCCACGCACACCAGCCCCATCCCACCCGGAGTCCCCCATCCCCCAGCCAAACTCTAACTCATCATTTTCATTTTTTTTTTTTTTTTTGCGGTACACGGGCCTCTCACTGTTGCGGCCTCTCCCGTTGCGGAGCACAGGCTCCGGACGCGCAGGCTCAGCGGCCATGGCTCACGGGCCCAGCCGCTCTGCGGCATGTGGGATGCTCCTGGGCCAGGGCACGAACCCGTGTCCCCTGCATCGGCAGGCGGACTCTCAACCACTGGGCCACCAGGGAAGCACCATCATTTTAATTTTTATTTTAATCATTCCTTGAGTGCCTGCAACACAGCAATAGACACATGGTCTTGTTACATTTCATTTCCTCTATGAAATTCTGAGAGGTGTAGCCTCATTTTACTAGTGAGGAAACTGAGTCTCAGAGAGCTTAAATGATCTGCTCAAGGTCACTGTCACCTTGGGAAAGCTAAGGGAGAGATCATTCTAGGGCCACCCTGAGCCTCCAGGCAAGGATCGGGCTCCTTTCTTCCCTCATATCCCAGAATGACAGTGGAACAGGGGCCTTCCCCCCTCATCCTTGCCCCAAGGCAAGAGCAGAAGGAGTGGGTTTCGGGGGGGTCAGTGGCCAGAAGGAGAGAGAGAGGAAGAGGAAGAAGAGCGGCCAGGCATCCTCAGAAGTGGAGAGTCCTGGCTGAGGACTGGGGAGCCCAAGGGCAGTTGTTGGGGGAGGGTGTGCTTGTGGGTCACATGGTCATAAATGGAGGCCGTGCCAGGCCACTGTGGCTGTTTACATCTTCAGGCTTGTCTGGTCTCCTGCCTTGATGGGGTGGCTCCTGGAGGCTGGGTATCGGCGCCTTAGGGAGGCAGAAAAGGAGAGGAGAGAGCAGAGGCTCTGGGCTCTGGATCATGCTTCTGAACCTCCTGGAGCCTCAGTCTTCCCATCTCCTAAATGGGGATAATAATAATATCTGTCCAGGACTGTTGATTGAATTGAAAGTGACTCTGCCAGGAGGCTGCACGTAGCAGACCCCCCACAAATGCCAGCAGCTTCCTCCTGACCTGAAAGCATGGGATGGGCTGCGTGCTTCTTGATTAATGGAAATGGCTGGAGTGGGGTAGCACATCCTGGGGTTGCTGGGACTGAGAAGGGGCTCTGTTCTGACCTGGCTTGCACGCGACATGGTTGGGTGAGGGCAGGGAAGTAGCTCATTTCTCCTCCTCCCTTCCCCTTGGCTGTCCTCTCTTGCTCCATGGAAGGACCAGTCCCCTCAGTTTAAATAGATAAAGAAGATAAAGAACATTGAGGCGGCCCTTTTCTGGTGGAGTTTGGCTGGGGAAACAGTCTGTGTCGGGCTGTTCCTTTAGCCCCACCCCCACCCCACCCCAGCCATACAGAGGCCTCTGATCCCCCTTGCTGATCCCCGGCAGTGGGAGCGAGGCTCTCCATCACCAACACAGACAAGAGCCGGATACGAATTGGCAGGCAAAGGAGGGAGCAGTCAATGTGGATTAGAAGGAAGGGCCTCCCCTGACCTGGGGTCTGGGGCTGCCATTGATCAGCTTCTTGACTGAAGACGTCAGCTTGGCCGGTGGCCACCGTCCCCCCAGGTGGGGGCCCGGCCCAGTCCACCGCCTCACGGGCCACAGAGCCCTGCAGAGCTGAGGGCCCCCAAGTGGGCCATGTCGAGAGGGGGCAGGAGAGCAAGCCTCAGGCCCAGCCTCGGGCCCAGGGAGCGTCACATCCCCCAGCCGAGTGAGTTTTCTTGGTGTTGAGAAAATGATCAGCAGCTTGTCACAGACCACCGACTCCAAACAGCCCTCTAGAAATGTTGTTGAATTTAAATCCAAACACAGAGATACCCACATACATGCCCGTCACTCCTCCCGTCCCTTCCTTAGACACAAACATAGTTATCTCATGGCTACGCACACACCGTATGATTCCATTCAGTCCGAAAGTATTTATTGAGTACCTACGTGAGCCAGGCACTGCAACCACAAACAGCTTCATGCCCTAAAGGAACATATATTCTAAGAGGAGAGACAAACATGGAAGGAGGTCATTATCAGGCAAGAGAACAGGTGCAATTACAGGAGTACCAGCCACGCGCAGAGGAAAGAGGTATTAACTCTAGGGTCACGGAGAGCACTTCCTAGAGGAGGTGGTATCTTGTCAGGGTTTTTAAGGATGAATAGGAGTTTGTCATGTAGATAGAGTGGCAAAGGGTTCGTTCTCATTGCCTGCCTCCTGCCAACATTTCTGACCACAGAGTACGCTCCTTTCCCTTTTTGCCGACTCTGCACTTTCCATTACGAGTTTCTTTCAACCCTAACAACAGTCTATGCTGTGCCACCTGCCTGAATGTTCTTCCCCTCTTGCCCTTGACTATTTCCTATTCAACCTTCAAGGCTTGCGTTAAAGAATTATGGCTTCCTCAGAGAGAGCTACAGCCTCCTTCTAGATGCTGTCCACTATACCCCTGGAGGAATTAGGAAGTGACGAGATCACCCTCATTGCTAAAGGACATGTACTGAGTACACATGCGCACACACACACACACATGCACGCACACGTAGCACCTGTACCCACCAGAGCAGGTGACTGAAACTCAACCCAATTTGGCTTAATCCAAAAGAGCAGATTCTTGGCCTGTGTCACTGGGAAGCGCAGGTGGGGCTGCCTTTGGGTGCAGCTAGTTTTAGGCACTTAAGCAGTATCGCCAGATCTCTCACCTCTGCTTCTCTCTGCCCACATTCTATCTTCCTCCTGCTGGCTTCCTCCATGTTGGGTCGGGGGCCATGGGAAGGGATGGGGTATGGCCTGTCGAGCTAGTAAGGGAGTGGGAGGGAACTTGCCTTTCTGAGAGTCTGTATAGAATGTCCCAGCTAAATATTCTGATGGTTCCAGCTCACGTCCAATCCCTGTGGTCAGAAGGATGGGCCACTTTGAGCAGGTCTGGATCCCATGTCTGTGCCAGAGGCCAGGAGGGGGCATCCACGGACTCGCAGCTCATCAAGTGACGAGGAAAGGAGAGGGCGCTACTCCAAAGGAAAGGGGCGCTATTATCAGCAGAACAGGGGAGGTATGCTGAGCAGTCAAACCTGACAGATGGCCACAGCAGTGCCATCATAGTTCTGGATAACGAAGGCATGTGGGAAAGAGTACTTAGAAATAACAATAAGAGCAACAATAACAATAGCTTTTAGAGAATGCCATGCGAGTACTCCGCATACATTGTCTCACTTAATCTCATTTAAACCTAGAGCGAGAAGACCCAGGTTTGAGTCCCAGCTCCACCGTTTACCAGCCCCGGGGCCTGTCACTGAACCCTTATGAACCTGGTGCCCCATCGGGAAAATGGGACGAATATAGCCCATCTTCCAGGAGCCTTTGGGGGTTCTCGGTAAACTGCAAACATTGTGTACAGTGTCAGGCAGGAAAAGTTCAACCAAGGAGGTGATTTTAGTGACCCAGAGGCATTCAGGCCAAAGAAGCAGCAGGCCGGCTTCCAGGCTGACATGGCAGGAAGGCCAGGCCCACCCAGGGCACAGAAAGCCCTGTTCTGGGACCTCCTGGCCTGGCCAGTCTTCACTCGGGTGACGGGGGTGAAAAGAGGAGTTAATGAATTACAGGGCTGGGAAGGAAGAAGAGAGGATTTCTCATTTTAAAATGTTTGGAAATAATTCATATTTGTGTTGCAGGATGGCGTTGTGCTCTGTCAGCTCTGTAATAACTTCTAGGCCTTTATTTATTGTTTTGCCTTAATGATTTCGTGTTGACCCAGTATGGAGAATTCACAGTGTCTTGTAACACATAACGGCAGAGTAGGCCCAGGTGGTGGCAGGCCCCAGGGGGAGGGGGGTCATGCTTCCCCACAGACGCTGCCCGTCCCCCTGGAGGTGACAGAGCCTAGAGCAGGAGGCAGTGGCAGTCAAGCTCTGTGTAAGGTGCTTTATCCGTGAGGGCCAATTCTCACAATACCCTATGGAGCCGGTACTATTATCCCATTTTACAGAAGGAAAACTGAGCCTTGGAGAGATTACAAGACTTGCCACCTGACTTCATGTGGCCAAGCTGGGATTTAAATGTAGGTCTGCTGTATTCCAGCACTCTGTAAACCAGCGGGTCTTCAACTTTGGTACGTATAGGGTCACCCGGGGAGAATCTTTAAAATAGGGATTCCTAGGACCCACCTCTGGGGACCGGGCTTTTGTAGGTCTAGGATGGTGCCTGGGGCTCGGTATTGAACAGGCTGCCCAGATGAGTCACAGCCACATGTGGGATCTCAGCTGGTGGCTGAGGCCACACTAGCCACACACTTGGACCTTGTCCCTCAAAAGTTGTGGTCCCACAATTGGCCATGTCCTCACGGCCCCTCTCTCTTACAGATGTCCCATCAGCTACTCCTGTCTCCCTGTCATTCTCTATCCTGTGTCCCTGAGAGCATGAACTCCCCACCAGACCTGTAGCCCCTTCAGTGAAGCCCGGAGAGGATGGGGAGGGAAGGGAGGGGAGGCTTGCCTCGTTGCCATGGTGATTCTCCACCTCCTAGTCTGTGGGGGGAAGCAGTTTCATTGTGAGCCTCCAGCCAAGGCCTGGAGGGAAGCAAGCTGTCCTGGGCAGGGAGGAGGCAGAGGGGTGGGGAGAGGACTCCAGTCACTGGGGAGAGGGGTGAGGAAAAGGAGGGGTGGGGAACAGGGTGGGGGACCCTGGGCCCGGGGCAGCCAGAGCAGAGAGCAAGCCCATCCGGATGCTGGGGCTGCCAGCCTTCAGCCCGGGGGTGGGGAGGGGTGTGTGCAGGAGCTGAGGCTGACAGGGCCTGATGCTTCCTGAGCCCAGAGCTGGCAGGAGACCCCGGGCAGGTGGTGGCAGAGATGCAGGGACGGACGAGACAGCCAGAGACTGGCACAGGGCAGAGTCAGAGCCCCAGGGCTGGGAAAGACCAGAGCTCCGCAGGCAAAGAGGAGCTACGGAAAAATCAAACAAAGCAGCAGAACCTTTCACAGACCCCGCGCTGCAGCCCACTCCCACCCCTATGCGGGCCGTAGCTGGCACAGCCTGGGATCTCAGCCTGCTGGCCTGGGCTGGGCTGGGCTGGCAAGCCGGATGGCACAGGCTGCAGCAGAGGCAGATGGAGTGAGGAGGGGGCCTGACCCCCGGCCCACCGGGGAATGGCTGGGATTGTCTGTTCTTGGGAGCCCTCCCACTGCCCCCCCCCCCGCCCAAACCTCCCGCCCCTGGGACCATGGCTGGGGAAACAGGGAAAAAAGAAGCAACCTCTCCGCCAGGCCAGCGTCTCCACCTCCTGCCTCTCGCTTTGGCTTTCTTTCCCTGCCAGTGGCACACACTGCCTGCTCCCAGCCTGGCTCTGGCAAAGACCCGGATGCCGTGCAGCGTGACGTGAGTGTGAGGGAGGGGCAAACCGCGAGGCCACATCCTAGAGGGGAGTAAAAGGAAGCCGACGGAAGAGGCCTGGTGGGAGCTAGCCCCCCCTCACCCCATGACGCAAGCACTCACTCTGCCCCAGGCCCCATTAAGCCCTTGACACAAATGAACACAGTCCTCACAACAGTCCTAATCAGCAGGGGCTGTTATTCTGATCCCCAGTTTACAGAGGAGAAACCGAGGCAGAGAGGGATTGAATGACCTGCCCAAGGTCACAAGCTAGGAGTTGGCAAAGGGAAGATTCAAACTCAGGGGAGGTTCAAAGATCATGCTCTGAGCTCCCCCACGCTACTGCCTTTCACCCCATCCCAACATTTTTAGCCTTTACTTTTCCTTTTTTTTTTTTTTTTTTTTTGCGGTACGCGGGCCTCTCACTGTTGCGGCCTCTCCCGTTGCGGAGCACAGGCTCCGGACGTGCAGGCTCAGTGTCCATGGCTCACGGGCCCAGCCACTCCGCGGCATGTGGGATCTTCCCGGACCGGGGCACGAACCCATGTCCCCTGCATTGGCAGGCGGACTCTCAACCACTACGCCACCAGGGAAGCCCTAGTCTTTACTTTTCTTTTTCCTCTTTGCCCTATCTTTTCTCAGTATTTCTCTAACCAGTCTTTATTCCTTCAGGTAGCGTGTTCCATTCTCTCCGGGGTCCCAGGCCAGCACCAGCACATGACTGAACTATGCAAACACATACATGTATGGACACAGGGACATGCACATGGACACCCACGTGCATGACCTCGCATGCCCATGAACGCATGCGCACCCCTCTACATGAGTAACACGCACAACGTGTGTCCGCATATACGAGCGCAGGTCCGTTCACCCGTGTATCCACATTAGGGACCACGCCCTGGTAGATCTTCCGTGTTCTCACCAATAGAGTGCTAACTGTGGCTAAATAATCCCAAACAATGGTTGAGCCAAAAACAATCTGTTTGGCTTTGCGATAAAGTGCTGCTTGGCATATGGGGCTCTTGGCAATATCTTTACCTTTCTAGGTTTAGCTTGGGCTGATGTGGTCTCCTGCATGTCTGCGGCTTGGCAGCCCCGTGTTCCAGCGTAATCTGCCCCTGAGAACCTGCCAGATGCCAGGCCCTCGGCAAGGCACCTACCAGACGTTCTTGCCAGTCCTCCCAGCAGCCCTGAGGCAGGTCCTCCCGTTCCCGTTTTGCAGTTGAGGACCCCAAGACCCAGCAAGTGGCTGTTTGAGCTGTCACACAGAGAGAGAGAGGACTCGAACCCCAGGTCAGCCTGAGGGTCTGCAAAGCTTCAGTGGCTGCAGGTGGGTTGGTGAGCCAGACGTGATTTCCCAGGCGTGCCTCATCCGTCTGGAATGCGGCTGCCTCACCGTCTGGTCACGTCTGGGCCCTTTTTCTGCAGCCAGGCTGGTGGGCGTGGATGGGCTGCTGTGGGTTCAGGCCGAGCCACTCTCCAGAAGGCCCCACACAGGCCGTGTACAAGTAGGTACGTAAAAGCCTTTTCCCGGTGACAGTGAGGACGATAATGACAGCCCAGACTGACATCACCCACCACCTAGACTTCAGTATACCCGTTCCTTCAGCATCTCTTAAATATTGAATACCTACTATGTGCCTGGCATTTTATTTTGAGGACAATGCAAACAGAAATCAAAACTGAACTCTGCTTTCCTTCCAATAGCTTAGGAGAACAGTTTTCAGGGATGGATATAGCTTTAAAATAAGTTTTAAAGAAACCTAAATGCTGTTAAGAGAGATGTAGAAAAAAAGTGAGAGATCACTTCCAGCTTGAGAAATCAAGGCTGCTGTCCTGGAGAGAGAGGTGTGTGATGGGCCTTGAAGAGTGGGGATGACTTGGTGTGACAAGGGAGGAGAAGGGGTTCTTGGTTTCCCAAGGAGCACCGTCCAAAGGTGCAGGGGGGAGACTGGCAGATGGGCATGGAGAGAACACGTAGCTCCATTTTTCTGGGGCAAAGACTGGGTGGAGGGAGTGGTAGAAGGTGGGTTGGGGTCAGAGAACAGATGATTCCAAGACCAAGGACAAGGAGTTTGGACTTTATGGACAACAGGGACCATCAAAGACTGTTGATCACATCACTAATTATTAGAGAAATGAAAATCAAAACCACAATGAGGTATCACCTCACACCGGTCAGAATGGATACCATTAAAAAGTCTACAAATAATAAATGCTGCAGAGAGTGTAAAGAAAAGGGAACCCTCCTCCACTGTTGGTGGGAATGTACGTTGGTGCAGCCACGATGGAGAACAGTATGGAGGTTCCTCAAAAAACTGAAAATAAAATTGCCATATGATCCAGCAATCCCACTCCTGGGCACATATCTGGAGAAAACTGTAATTCAAAAAGATATGTGGGGCTTCCCTGGTGGCGCAGTGGTTGAGAGCCCGCCTGCCGATGCAGGGGACACGGGTTCGTGCCCCGGTCCGGGAAGATCCCACATGCCGCAGAGCGGCTGGGCCCGTGAGCCATGACCGCTGAGTCTGCGCGTCCGGAGCCTGTGCTCCGCAACGGGAGAGGCCACGACAGTGAGAGGCCTGCGTACCGCAAAAAAAAAAAAAAAAAAAAAAGATACGTGTACCCCAATGTTCATAGGAGCGCTACTTACAATAGCCAAGACATGGAAGCAACCTACATGTCCATAGACAGATGAAAGGATAAAGTATACACAATGGACTACTACTCTGCCATAAAAAAGAATGAAATAATGCCATTCACAGTAACAATGGATGGACCTAGAGATTATCATACTAAGTGAAGTCAGAAAGAGAAAGACAAATACCATATGATATCACTTACATGTGGATTCTAAAATGACACAAATGAACTTATTTGTGAAACAGAAACAGACTCACAGACATAGAAAACAAACTTACGGTTACCAAAGGAGTAAGGGGGTAGAGGAGGGATAAATTAGGAGTTTGGGATTAACATATACACACTACTATACATAAAATAGATAAGCAACAAGGACCTACTGTATAACACAGGGAATTATATTCAATATCCTGTAATAAACCATAATGGAAAAGAATATAAAAAAGAATATGTATATATATGTATAACTCAATTACTTTGCTGTACACTAGAAACTAACACAATGCTGTAAATCAACTATACTTCAATTTTTTTAAAAAAAACTGTTGATCAGAGGAAGGCCTCAGGGACTGTGTTTCATTTGGGAAGACTAATCTGCAGTTGTGAGCAAAGTAAATTGGAAATGTACACACATGCACACATATGTATACATGTACATCCTCAGAGATGTGTAGATACACGTGTACACAAAAGCATAGGGTTAATTCCTGAGCCGAGGTCTTTTTAAATTTTAAACTGTCTTTGTTGATTTGAATAGGTGATACGTTCACATGACCTAAAATTAAAAAGGAATCTAAGAGAATATACTGAAAAAATAAAGCTACTCCTCACTCCATGCTCCAGGCCCCCAGTTACTCCACCTGGAAGCAAGCACACTGGCCGTTTTGGGAGTGTCCTTCCAGAAATGTTCTGTCCATGGACAAGCAAATGTCCAGCTGCATTTTTATTATGTATGTTTTTCTGCACCTTGCTTTTCTCATTTAATAATATATCTTGGAGATCCTTACACATCAGTACATGGAGAGCTGCCTGGATCTTTTTAACTACAGTATACTATTCCATTATAGTTGGACACTTACGTCATTTCTGATCGTTGGGTATTACCAAAAATTTTGCGGTGAATAACCTTGAACATATGTCCTTTTACGTAGTCACCCATCCACTCATTCATTCACTTATTCATTCATTCATTATTCATTCAGTAGACATTTATTAAGCACCTACCTTGTGCTGGTGCCAAAGATAGAACAGTGAACAAAATCGGCAAAAGTCCCTGCCCTCGTCCGGGGTACATTTCTGATGTGCATGTGTGAGTAGATCTGCAGGATCTTCCTAGAGGTGGAATCACCAAGTCAATGTGGCTGTGCATTTTTAAATTGGGGGAGATAAATCTACATTTCCTCCCAGAGAGGTGGTACCAATTTACCCTTGCAACGTAGGAGAGTGTCTGTTTCCTCACTCTTTCAAAACAAAATGTTATCAAACTTTTTGATCTTTTCTGATGTGACAGGTGAAAATGATACATTTAATTTACAATTCTCTTATGATGAATGCGGTCCAACATCTTTTCGTATATTTAAGAACAATTTTCAAGTCCTTTTCTGGCAGCTCTCGACTACCCTTTGCTCATGTTTCTATTGGGTTGTGGAGCTTTTTCATATTGATTTGTGAATTCTCTTTATTAAGGAAATTAGCCCTTTGCCAACAGTGTGAGTTACAAATGTTTCCCTAGCTTGTCAGCTGTACTTGGACTCGATTTATGGTGCTTTCTTTAAATGCAGACTTTTTAAAATGTAAAATAAAATTTATGAAGAATTCTGCTCATTCCCAGCTTTGCCTCCTTTGGTGAAATGCTTGCTAGGGTGGAGAGAGATATAGGTCACAATAACATGACCTTGGGTTCCAACCTGGGTTCTTAATAGAAGCACAGGTTCTAAACAAAGGAAGGTGATAGTCCTATCCTGTTCTGATGCCCCATCTCAAGAGATCTTTGGACAAAGGGGAGCAAGCTCAGAGGAGGGTAACCAAGAGGGTAAATAGGCTTGAAATCAAGTCACATAAGGGATGGTGATGGAACTGTGTCTTTGACCTTGGAGCAGGTCGTTGTCTATGAATATCATCTTGGGCAATGGGACTTTCCACATTATGCAAAACCAGGGCCTGTGATGGAAGCTCTGGGAAGCCAGAGTGTTAGATAATGGGGCTCTTTTTAAGGCAGAGCTGTCTGAAAGTAGAATGGCCTCCTTTGTGAGGAAGTGAGCTTCTCGTCTTTAGAGATATACAAGCCAAAACTAGATGACCACCTACAGGAGATGCCCGGGGTTAGATCAGATGCCTTCTCAAGACTTCTTCTAATCCTGAGAGCCTATAATTCTACAAGACAAGGAATCTTAAAATTCTTCACTTTACAGATGAAAAAAGGCAGGGGTGCGGTGTGGGAAACTAATATGCATTGAGCACCTACTTTGTGCCAGGTACTTTGACACATAGGACCTGATTTAAAAGGATAAGGACCAAAGAGGTTGGGCCTTCACTGAAGGCTGCACAGCAATCTAGTTGCAGAGGCAGAACTGGAACCCAGGTCCCCAGACTCCAAATCTAGAGCTCTCTCCACTGAATCATCTGTTCTTGTTCGAAATTAAATACATGTTTATTGCATACATACTCTGAATGAATATTAATGTGGCCAATGAGAGCACATTACATGCAAGCTATAAGCAGAGTCACAGGGTCTTTGCTCTGTAGAAGATCACTGCCTACTTAGCAAGTACAGTCACCATCTCTGCATTGCCTGGCTCCATGTGAATGTTGCCCTCTGGAGTTGTGCAATGTGGTAGCCCTGGGTGGAGCTATAATGAAATAAGAGGCAGTTTGGTAAGTGCTCTAACAAAAATGTGTATACAAAGTGCTACGGGAACATAGAAGACATGATTAGTTCTACCCGGGAAGGCAATCCAGGAAAGCTGCCCAGAGGAGGTGACATCTGAGTAGAGCCTTGAAGGATATGTAAAAGAATAAAAAACAAAAAAGACTCATTTCTGTATTCATTCCACAGACATTTATTGAGCAGATCCAGGTCGCCAGGAAGAGATGAATAGTTCACAGTGCAGTCGTGCGGACAGACACAGTGCCAATAAAGTTGCCAGAGTGTAAATTCAACAGTGGAGACACACTCATGGTGCAAAAGCGAAGGTAATTCCTTCTGGAGTAAAGTGAGGACAGGGCGGGGGCCTGGGAAGGCTCCTGGAGAAGTGAGGCCTGAGATTCTGGGGAGAGAAATAGAAAATTTCCAGGCTGACGATTAGGGAATTGAGAGAGATGGAAAGGCGTTCCCAGCGAAGGGAATGGCCTGTGCAAAGTTTCTGAGTCACCTTCAGAGATCCACAGCAGAGCGTAAAATGCTGGGGTGGTGGGCAGCCAGGTAGGAGGTAGAATGACATACAGGCTTTGAGGCAGGACCTACCAGGTTTCCGGATGAATAGGGAGACGACGTTGGTGCGCATTAGGATTTAGCAGGCTTAGCAATCTTCCTTCAAAGCCGTGCCCCGGACTGAGAGCTGGAAGAGAAAAGTGTGAGCCATAAATCCCCAGTTCCTCCTCCTGTGCTGGTGCTGCGGAGCCGGGAGTCTCGACGGCTCTCCAGTCCCACCGCTGCGACCCCGGCTAATCCAGCCTCCTGGCCCATCTGACACACACTTCCACTTAACATTTTGTTAGCGACTCTATAAACGAGCTCTCCCTGACCTTCAATCCCTGGCTAATTGCTGGTTTCATGCACAAGACTAGCTTAATTTTACGTGATAATTACCTGAGAGTGGCGATACATATGGCATTGCATGTTCGAAATGTCAGGCCTGGAAAACTACCAAGTGGCCATAGTCAGGGGCAAAAGGAGGAGGCAGCTGGGCGACGGGGGCCTTGGAGAGGCAGCCAGGGGACAATGAGGCCACCAGGGGAGAGGGGAAATGCCAGGTGCAGATGAGCTCTGGAGAACTGGGGCTCCAGCCTGCAGTAGGTCCCAGAACCCTCTGCTGGCCCAGCTCACCAAGGGGCACGGGTCAGAGGGGCAGCACACGCATTTCACGGTCACACGTGCACACGCACACACACATCGCAGAGAAACACGGACCAGGTCAGAGGCACAGCTCATGAATGCTCTCGGTCACCCACCCAGCAAATGCTCACAGAGCACCTAGTACATGCCAGGCAGTGTGTGGACACCTGCACCGGTTTCAAATCCCCACCCCACTCAGAGAGCTTGGGAACACTCGGAGGGCAAGTTTGGGTTTGTCACACTTATCTGGAAGGATGCTACTGGTACTGCATAAGCCAGGTCCAGGAATGCTAAGTGGCTGGCAATTCCTAGCACAGTCCCATTCGATAAAGAATTGCCCACCCCTGGGAGTTCCCCGGCGGTCCAGTGGTTAAGACTCGGTGCTTTCACTGCGTGGGCCCCAGTTCAATCCCTGGCTGGGGAACTGAGATCCCGTATGCCCTGTGGCGCGTCCAAAAAAAAAAAGAATTGCCCACCCCAAACCCAGCTGAGAACCCCCAGCTAAGCCAGGCCACAGTCATGAAGAAGACAAGGGGCCCCAGCCCTCTTGGAGTTTACAGTCGGGGGAGGACCATGATGGCAAGGGATTACAACGCATGAGACGTGATTAAGAAAGAGGACTCAAGGGCTTTCCTGCTGGTGCACCGGTTGAGAGTCCGCCTGCCGATGCAGGGGACACGGGTTCGTGCCCCGGTCCGGGAAGATCCCACATGCCGCGGAGCGGCTGGGCCCGTGAGCCATGGCCGCTGAGCCTGCGCATCCGGAGCCTGTGCTCCACAACGGGAGAGGCCACAACAGTGAGAGGCCCACGTACCGCAAAAAAAAAAAAAAAAAAAAAGAAAGAGGGCTCAGGACATTTAGCCGGTGGACTAACAAAGTCCAGCATTCAGAAAAAAACCTTAAAAAGCACCATGCGTCTCCCCAGCATCTCCAGTTCATGCCTAGTGCAATGCTTGGCACAAAGATGGACAAATACCAACTGGTAGCCGTGTGTCTGTACGACGTGCCACACACCTGGGTGCACACGTGCTCTACAGAGGGATGCCCTGGGTTCACTTTTTTCTCATCGTTCCAGAATACACAGCAAGGCAGGTGGGGGGCCAAGGGTGGTAGGACAGGAAAGTATAGGCCGAGAAGGAGAAAGGGGGCCCCTGGCCAGCTGGGAGGGCCTGTCCCTGGGAGGCATGTGTACACACCCATTCACACGCACACAGGCCACAGGATAAAGTCAGAAGCACAGTCCCCAGATTAAGGTGAGTTCTAAAAACCCCTTTAGCCTCCTCACCCGTAGAATCGTGCACTCCTGAGCTGTGCTGGAGTAAATTACTTGCTTAATGAGATTTCAATTAACAAAAACAAATTAAAATCACTTTGGTAATTAAGCTGTTGTGAACCTCGCCAGCAGCTCTCCCTCAGACCTCAGATATCCACGCGGAGGGGGCTGGGAATGGGGTCCGCTCAGCAATGCTGCGGAGGCCTGGGCAGAGCCGGGAACTCCCCGCCCTGGGGCATCCACTCCAGGAACCACAGCTTCCTGGAGCTGTTCTGCCGGCACCAAAAATGTGGGTGGGAGGGAGGGGGCAGCACCTAGCAGCTAAATTTAAATTCAAGTTGTAGCCCTGCCACTTGGCTGTGTGAGCTGGGGCATGTTAGTTGGCCTCTCTGAGCCTCAGTTTCCTCATCTGTGAAACGAGGGTAATAATGGTGCCTATATCGTTGGGTTGTGGGAGGATTAAGTGAATGGTGCATATAAAATATTTAGAAGAGGGCCTGTCCCGCAGCAAGGGCTTTTTAAAAAACTTTATTTTATTTATTTATTTTTGGCTGCGTTGGGTCTTTGTTGCTGCGAGCAGGTTTTTCTCTAGTTGTGGCGAACGGGCGCTACTCTTCGTTGCGCACGGGCTTCTCATTGCGGTGGCTTCTCTTGTTGCGGAGCACGGGCTCTAGGCGTATGGGCTTCAGTAGTTGTGGCATGCAGGCTCAGTAGTTGTGGCGCATAGGCTTTGTTGCTCCACGGCATGTGGGATCTTCCCGGACCAGGGCTCGAACCAGTGTTCCCTGCATTGGCCGGTGGATTCTTAACCACTGCACCAACAGGGAAGTCCCCACGGCAAGGGCTTTTAATCCACTTTTCCCTTTATGGAAAAGTGGGCCATGTGCCCTTCACAGGGTGATCTTTCCAACCTTGCAATTCGCATTGTCCTGACCCCCAAGCCCCTCCAGGGCAGCCCTGTTCCTCTGAGTTAGGTAAGTAAGGATCTACCACAGAGGTCCCCTTGGAGGTGAGGTTTCCACCAGGTTCTGTCTCACCCTGGACCCATCTCTTTCCATTAGAGCCAGAAGGTCAGATCTGGGAGCTATAAAGTTTTTTTATTCCTAGGTGGCCTGGGAAATACTCCTTTTCTTGGGTTGCAAAATCACCACATCCTCCCACATGAGAAACCTGAGAGTCAAGGTAATGTAGGGACCACTGGCCTCATTCTACAGATGAGGAAATTGGCTTAATGACTTAGCCAGTGGTTGAAAGGAAAGAACAGTTCTCAGTGCTGTCACAAATACACATATTTAGTCTTGTGAATTTTGAATAATAAAATTTTAGTTTCCATTTTTGAGTCACTTTTGCTACCTTCATTCAGAGAGACTAAAACAGAAAATTAAAATTTTAAATTTATTATTCAACATTCATAAAACTAAGTAAGTGTATAATAAATCTAAATCAGGTTTTGAATGATCTCTTTGGTTTTTAAAGTTTGTAGGACTTATATTTTTGAAGTTATTAAAGCAAAAATTGCACTAAGCCTTTTGGGATAGATATTCATATTATATAGGTGTGTTATATATATATATAACATATTTTATTTATGTAATATGTATATATATATAAATATACACACATCAAATTTTTCTCTGTAGTGGTTGAAATTACAGATGGTTTTATGCGTTTATTCACTCAACAAATTTTTTTTCATATCATTTAACTTAACAGCAGCTTTTTTAGTGCCCATGAAGTGCCACAATCAGCAAGCCAGACTCGAACTTTGTTTCAGGGAACTTACAAATTGTTGGTGAAGATGGACATTGGAGGGCTTCCCTGGTGGCACAGTGGATAAGAACCCGCCTGCCAATGCAGGGGACATGGGTTCGAGCCCTGGCCTGGGAAGATCCCACATGCCACTGGGCAACGAAGCCCGTGTGCCACAACTACTGAGCCTGCACTCTAGAGCCTGTGAGCCACAACTACTGAGCCCACGTGCCACAACTACTGAAGCCCGCGCGCCTAGACCCCGTGCTCCGCAACAACAGAAGCCACCGCAATGAGAAGCCCACACACGGCAACGAAGAGTAGGCCCCGCTCGCTGCAACTAGAGAAAGCCACACAGAGCAACGAAGAACTAAAAGCAGCCAAAAATAAATAAATAAATTTATATTAAAAAAAAAAAAGATGGACATTGGACATGAAACAATGAGGTGAATATTCCAGAAAAGGAAAGGCAGGCCTTGCAGCCTATTACAGAAAGGGCACTCCTGGGGGTGGGGGTAGGGGTCTGCAAGAAACATTTATTTCTTTTGTAATTGGACTAAAATAAGACAATTTATATACGCATGTGTGTGTGCATATATATATATACATATACGTAATATTTAAATTAATCCCAAGAGTCCCATAACTAGTTAGTAATAGAACTAAAAGTAGACCTAAATGCCTTCCAGTTCCCAGGTAAAAGTGGTCCCACCATCTGTGCACTTGTCAGACCAAGGAGTTGTCCTATTCACACATCCATGCCACACAGAGGTGCACACACATGCGCCAAACAGGTCTCAGGTCAATGGGGGTGGGCGGTCCCACCCTCCCGTCATCTGTGGAAGAGGAGTCCAAACCCTGCTTGGCCTGAGCAGCTCCCCCCCTCCCTGCCAGGCTGACCTCTAGCTCTCTTTCAACCTGCCCTTTCAGCCAGGCCAAGGAAAGAACACCCAATACCCACGACATCCCCCACCTGTTCCTCTGACTCCCTGAGAAGCAGCGCTAACCTTGCAGCCCCTCCCCTGCAGCCCCCTCTGCCCTGGGGAGAGAGAGGGCAGGCTGCCATCCTCCCAGTACCCAGTTCAGGTCAGGGCTGCTAAGGCTGTGACGGCCCCCATCTGGAGATGCGGCCAGAAGGGTCGTCCTCTCCCCACCCAGACTCCATGTGTCATATTTTGTGCTGACTTCAGGCAACCAAGAGAGGAGGACACAGAATTGTACTTTCCAAGTAGCTGGAAACCCTTAATCAATGTTAATTGGCTCTAATTAGCATATGTTAATTAATGATATTTACTACAAATTAAAGGTATGAGTGCTCCCAGAGGGTTTCCTGTTCATCCAATTAGTGCCAATTAGTTGCAATTAACATGTGTAAATGAGATTTCATTGAACCCAAAACAAACAGCACAGAATCTCTCAGATTCCCTCTTGCACCTTTTCACTCGGCCAGGGATTGGGGTAGGGGTGGAGGGTGAGAAGTGAGGTGGGGGGAGAGAGAAAGAGAGAGACCCTTGGGCTGACCTGGAGCAAGAGGCTGACTCTCCACGCACCAGGGAGGAGAGAAGGAAGAGCCAAGTTGGGCCAAGCAAGCTATTGGACAAGTCTGGTTGCCCTGAGGGCAGTCTCCCCAGGCCTTGACTTTGCTCCCGAGGGCCATGGGCCATCCCTTGGGCATCTCTGTACCTGCCAGGGCCTCACCCAGTGCATTGAATATAGTAGGTGCTCAGTAAAAATTGGCAGAATAAAAAGTTGGTTCCTTTGCATCAAGGGCCAATACCTTTAGGTATAAAACTAAAGGATGTGTGGACCAGGAAAACATGCAGGGTTCTCTTCTCCATAACATCTTCCCAAGAGCTCTATCAAGGAGCAAGACACTGTTTACCTCTATGACATCATTTTAATGCAATCTGTGTATGTCTGTGGAGATTTTGCTTTATTGCTAATGTTGCTATTTCCTAATTTTATTTCCTTTCTATTTAACCACTACCCAGGGCCTAAACCACTGTCACGGTGGTAACTGGATATAAAAACAGCCAGAAGGAGCTACCATGGACAGTGAAATGCTACCCCAACTTCTCCACCCCACAGAAACTTTCATGAAACTGTGATATAAGATCTAGCTCCCAATAAAGTGGTCATTCCTAACTCACTTTGCTACACTTTGCTACCTTCCATTAAAGTTGACATTCATTATTTTAAAATATCTGTTGTTCATTGTGTGTCAGGTACTGTTCCAGGGGCTGGGGAGACAGCAGTGAACAAAACATCTACAAATCCCCGCACTCGTGGTGCTCACATTCCCTCATGTATTATTGCCCTGATGTATCTAGATTTTTTTTTTTTTTTTTGCGGTACACGGGCCTCTCACTGTTGTGGCCTCTCCCGCCGCGGAGCACAGGCTCCGGACGCGCAGGTGCAGCGGCCATGGCTCACGGGTCCAGCCACTCCGCGGCATGTGGGATCTTCCCGGACCGGGGCACAAACCTGTGTCCCCTGCATCGGCAGGCAGACTCTCAACCACTGCGCCACCAGAGAAGCCCCTTGATTATTGATCTGATGTATCTAGAGTCAGAGAGACTTGGGTTCATATCCCAGTTCTGCCTCTTAGCAGCTGGGGAGAGGGGAGGGCAGGGAACTTAATCTTTCTGGGCCTCAGTTTATTTATCTGTCCCATGGGTACAATAATATACCGATCTACCTATCTTACAGTCATGTTATTGGGAGGATTAAGCTTCCTCCCATCCCATTCCTTGGCAGGGCAGAATATGGAGTTAAGCCACAGGGAAGGTAGGACAGAAGAAGGCAAAACTCAATATGAGCCCACAAGTGAAAGTCTGATTAACTCTACATCAAGTCATCTCCTTATCTCCCCCATGCCTTATTAAGTAAGTAGGGCAGGGAGGAAATAGGTTCAGAAAGGGAAGTGCTTCCTGGGTCATGCAGCTGCTGAGCCCTGACCTCTGCTCCTCTTGGTGTCTCCTCCTCCATCCATGGCCTGTGATGAGAGGCATGAGTAGGGTCCAGAAAGGGTCAGTCCAGCTGGCCGGAAGCTGGGATTGGCCCACGTGTGCCAGGACGAGCCTGGCCCAAGGTGAAGCTTTGCACACCAGGCTTCCAGGACCCCTTCAGTTCATGCAGGCCTCCCTCAGGCCAGAGACCACATCCCTGCAGCTTCTGTCCTCTCTGTCACCATCTCAACTTGGCCCCCCCATGGACCCACGGGCAGGGTGTTCAATCATTTCAAAGTGCTTTACTGTCTCCTTTATAAAGCAAGAGAGCCTGCCTAGATGACCCTTTTCAGACCTTATGTTCTAGGACTTTGGATCTCCTCCGAAGCATACAGGTTCTGTCTCGACATTCACAGCTGACAGGCAACAAAAGAAGCCTTGATTTCCCTCTTCCTTTGGGGATCCCTCCACCTGTGATGGCCTAAATGGGTCCCACTGGGTCCTTTCCTATCTCTTGACAGCATCCTCCGCCCTACCCCAACCTTCTCCTGGATAGTGATGAACCACGAGGCATGGTCCCCAAGACGCCAGACCGGGGGAAAAGCTGTTCCTTGCTCTGATGAAATCAGTTGATTAGGAGGCCAGTGGGAGGAACGGAGAGGGCTGTGTTTAATAAAAAGAGCTCAGCTGGGTTATCTTCCAGGAGGGGTGTGCGGCTGTGTCATGGATGTCTGCATGGGGCCTTCTTGGGGCTCAATATTTCTTCCCCACCTCTGCACCCCACCCCAGGGCCTGTAGGAGATATTGAGGGGGGTCTGGAAACAAGCGGAAAAGACCCTTTTCTGACTGTGTCTCCTTCCAGCAAAAAGAGAACCACCACTACCAGATGCCCACCACGTGCCAGTCACAGTGCTGGGCCATTAACTTGCATTATTTCCGTTTAGAGGGGATGGCATTTGCTCCATTTTCATCTCCAGGTGCCGTGGACATCTTGGGCTGGGCCTGGCTAGCTTTGGGACCGATGATCAGCCGCATTTGGCCATGGAAGGTAGAGCAGGAAGGTTGCACTGAAAGATGAGGAAAACACCACCTGCTGCGTCCCACCCCCCCCCCCGCCCCCCGCCAGCAGGCGCATGCGCGCACGCACACATGCGCCCGCACGCACTGTGCGTGCATGCACATGTCCCCTCCTCTCTCCCGGCCAGATGGACGCTGGCGCTACCAGTTGGCAGAGGATACCTCTAGCGGGAGGAGGCTGCCACTAAGAAGGCTGGGTGAAGACGCTGAAGAAGCTGGGGACAGAGCGGGGTGAATCCTCCGTTTTCAAGGACAAGAATGTTGCCTGCAAACCAGGAGTCATAGGTGCCCAGGAAACTCTAGGATGGAGAAAAGGAACACAGGCGAAGTGTCTGCTCTTTATCCCACTAATGCCTCTTGATAAGTGATATCTCTCTAAAGACAAAGTTCCTGAGATGAAGCTTAACATGGCCACTTCGGGAAAAAAAAAACACCTGTGCTCCAGGAAAGTAACAACAGAAAATAATTAAGGTCTAATAAGGTCAGTGTTCCACCTTAACACCTTTTCAGTTCCAGTTAAAACCTCTACTAATTTGCCGAGAAAAACCAGCCTCACTTGGGTCTTATTATTTGAATCACGTCCTGTCTCTTAATTTAAACGAGAGACTCACATAAGGATTTTTTTATTTTAAATTACAATGCCGACTTTCTTCCAGTTGATTACGGTATGTGACTCTCTGTTGGAAGGCCATTATTTTTTGCTATGATTTACAAAGCATTTAAAGTGAAATCAGTGTAATAAATATTGAAGTATTGTAATAGATAATTCCATATATTTAACGGGAGACACAGTGCAGCCCTGGTTTGGGCAGCCAGGAGAGGAGCAGAGAAAGGATGGGTGGGAGAGTGACCTGATATTCACTCAAAGGGTGACATCTCCTCTTTTCTTCTGGGTTCATTTAGCCAGGACTCACTGAGCCCTCCCAAGGTCCTGCACACTGTACTTGGGACCATGGAGAGTTATGGGATGCCCAAGGCCTATCCTCCAGGTGCCATAGACTCTTTGGAGAGATTCCCCTGCAAAGGAGGGGGACAGTAATGAAGGCCACCAGAACCTACATAAGGAGCCCTGTGCTCGGGGAAGGGGTTCAGCAGAGGGAAAGACCTGTGTGTTGGGGGAAACAAGTCAGGAAAGGCCTTCCCTAGCCTGTCCCCTTCTTTTCCTCCCCTACTCAATTCTTTCCTTCCCTCTCCTTCCCCCTCCTCCTCCCTCCCTGGGCTGAGCTGTCTCTAGGCTTCTGGCTGCAGCCAGCATCTGCTGGCCCCTGAGCTGGCCAAGCTTAGCTCAGAACAAACAGCCCAGTATTCAGAGCCCTGAAAGCCCTTGATGTGGGGAGAGGTGTGAAGGGGGAGATGGTGCACCAGTCTCCGTCAGTGCTCTTGGTATGTGACCTTGGGCTCGCCCCCTGGTACAGACACCCCCAGCCAGGAGATGTAGATACTCCAGGCCCTGCACACGTGAGAAGTCAGATTTGCAGCATCCTGCTCCATTTCTCTCGGCTGGAGTGCAGTATCCGCAGTGGAGCCCAAGACAGCTTCCCCAATAGCCCAACTAGGGAGCCCTCCTACCTGCCCCTGCCCTGCCCGCCCCACCAATCTCAAAAGGCACCCACGAGCAGGTCCCTTTCCAGCTACCCCATGACCTACCACCTCGTGGGGAGCACCCCCTTCTTCCCATCCTCAGAGGCATTGCATGTGGGTCACACATCTGTTCCCACGTGGGCTCTGCTCCCAGGTTCCTGGCTTGATTCAGAAACTCAACACCCACCAGTGAGGGAGGCACGCAGGGGGCACCAGCCTATGGGTTGGTCCCAACAACACACCCCTAGTGCAGGCAGCGTGCTGTCTGCAGAACTATTGGAGCACCGTGGAGATCTTAATAAAGGTTTTGTGGACTACACAGTGCAGGCTTGTGATGGAGCGTGGGTAGCTCATGCGCACACACACACGTTTAGGAGATCCCATAGCAGGAAGATGTATTATCCCTTGCCTTTCCACCCCAAGCCTGAACCCAAGCCCCAAGTCCCTAGCTCTGAACATATTCCACCGTAAATCCCAGGAGGGAACATACAGAGGGAAAGGAAGCAGCAGAAGGAGATTTACAGCAAACTTGCTTCCTGACACCTCTTTGGCCCATCCCATATAATAGCAGTACCAGCAGATAAATCACACAGAGTCTCAAGGGGCCTTGCCCTTGTCCTTGTGGGGTCTTTGGTGGGAGTCAATAGTACATGGTCAGAGGGATTCACCCAGCTGCATTCTCCATGACAACATCAGTCCCATATGGCGGGGGGGGGGGGGGGGGGGTGGGGTCAGCGCTAATCCTTAGAGTATGAGGAGGAGGAGAATGAGGGTAGAGGGCATTAGCCGTCATCACCCAAGAGAGAGCGAGGCATTAGAGATTCAGCGTGGGCTTGGAGCAAATCCCAGCTCCAGTTCCTAGTGGTGTGACTTTGAGCAAGTTGCTTAACCTCTCTGGGCCTGGGTTTACTTCTCTGTAAAGGCAGGACATAGAATATCCACCTGACAGAATAATGTATGCCAAAGTGCCTGGCATATAGCAGTACTCAGAATAAGGTAACTATTCATAATCACAAACGTTTCCCCTCATCTAGGACACAAAACACTGTAGTAGTGTTCCCAGCAGAGAGGACTGAAGACAGAGAGCCGGGCCCTCTACAGAGATGCCACGCTGCCCCTTTCCTCTCTGGCTGTTTCAGCATGAGGTTAGAAAGGCGGGGCTCACAGTGTAACTGTGGGCAGGTTTCTTCCCCTCTCCGGGCTGCAGTGCCCCACCTGTAAAGTGAGGGGGGTGGAAAGTCTTTAAGGCTCAGTCCCTCATAACATCATAAAACCCAACAATTAGGGCTTCCCTGGTGGCTCAGTGGTTGAGAGTCCGCCTGCCGATGCAGGGGACACGGATTTGTGCCCCGATCCGGGAAGATCCCACATTGCCGCGGAGCGGCTGGGCCCATGAGCCATGGCCGCTGAGCCTGCGCGTCCAGAGCCTATGCTCCGCAACGGGAGGGGCCACAGCGGTGAGAGGACCGCGTACAGAAAAAACAAAAAACAAAAAAAAACCCTAAATTAGGACCAACTCCCGATGGGCACTGTAACCAAAGAGGAGCAGGCAGGATGGAGGCTGCAGGCATGAGGTGGGCATGGCCATGCTGACCGGGCAGAAGCCGTCACCATCCTGGGAGGGGACAGGATGGTCCTCACAGTTCTGACCACCCCAAGCCAGAGACCCCCGTGATTATGGTCTGGCTAGCCACTGATGTGGTCAGAGGCATTGCAGTAACTAAGCTTCACCCAGAGGTGGGAGCTGGTGGGCGAGGCTCCATCCAGCCTCCTCCCTCGCCTGTGGAGAGACCCCTGGCTTCCCTCCTGCCTGTGTAGCCCCCTCCGCCCCGTCCAGCATCCCTGTCCGTCTTCCCACTGCCCCCACCATGCAGGGTGACGCCCTAGTTCTTCCCAGTCTTCCGGCCTCTGCCCTCCCTCCTTTCATCCTTCCTTCACTTCTCCTCCTCCTTTTCCACCTTCTTGATTTCTTTCCCTCTCTCTCTCTCCTCCTCCATGCCCTCCCTTTTCCTCTTTCACTCCTGCTTCTCTGTTTTCTGTTTCCTTCCTCTCCTTCCCCCGTTGCACCATTTCTTCTCTCTCCGTCCTCTCCCGGCTCTCCTGCCTACTCTTCGCCTCCTTCATTTTCTCCTCTCTGGGTCTGATTCATGGAGCCAAGGTGGCACTACCCAGAGGGAGTGAGTATGTGTGTAGGGGGAGGGGGGGCTGGAAGGGCCACGCTCTGGCCTGAGCCCCCCACCAGTATCTCTCCAGCCGAAGGAGGGTTGGAGTTCACCCGCAGGGCAGCTGTCAGCGGCTCAGGGGATGGATGAGTGAAAGTGTAGGGGGGTGGGGAGGTGAAGGTGCTGGGGAGGGAGCTGTCTTCAAATAAAAATGAAAGGAGTGTGGTGGGTGCAATAATGGGGCTGTCTAGTAACAAGTCCCACCCAAGGCACCTCTGCCCCAGGACCCAGCCCTCCTGCCCACCTCCCTTCTCCATCCCTGAAGTCCCCTCATCACAGAGGCCCATGAGTGTCCCTGATCCTTTGGACAGGCCAGACAGCAGGAGACCCTCCCCCAAGTGCTAGGACCCCTGACCCTCCACCAGCCTTCCCCATCTCCCACTGAGGGGCAGCTGGGATTGGGAGCCCAGGCAACCTGTTCCCAGAGTGGTGTCTGAGCAGATTAGCACCCCAAACCTGGCAGCCCTATTAGGAGGCCTTTGTGGAGAAGGAGGCAGGGTTAGAGGAAGGGGATTTTCCATTCTCTGAGCAACTGGATTACACAGGCAGGGGATCAGGGGAGAACTCATTGCTTAAGCTGCCTCTTCACAGCCCAGCCTCTGCCCTGGCTCTCAGCCTCCTGCATTCTCAGCAGGGATCTCAGTGAGCCTTGCCTTGCCTGCTTTGGAGGTGCCTTTTTTGTGATTTGAGTCGGCCTTGAGGGCAAAACCAAGTCTCATCTCCCCCCACCCCCCCAGAGCTCTTACACCAAAGCGGGGCTCAAAGGGGAACAGCTTGCTACACCTCTGCCAACCCTCACCTCCCATGAAGACCTCAGGTCTGGAGATGGATCCAGAAGTGTGGCTCAGAGAGGTGAAGTGACTTGCTCTAAGCCTCACAGCACGTAAAGGGCAATCAAGATGGTTTCCTGACTGTGGCTGGATTTATGGGTGCGTGTTCTCTGTAGAGTGAGCCAGGTCTGTGCCAGGGACTGCAAGGAGCCCAAGGCTGCTCTTCTTCCTTTACTAGAGGTGAGCTTCCTCAACCCTACATCACCTTGAAAGGGAACGGAGCCCTGCTCCCATTCCATCTCTGAGGCTGCAGGGGACCAGATCATAGCAGATGGTGAAGGGGAGTGGAGGGGAGGGGAGGGGAGGGGAAATGGAAAGGCGATTAGGCTTAAAGAATCTGAATTCTTCAGGTCTAATCCCAGTCTTACCACCAAATTGCTGTGTGACCTTGGGCAACCCAGCGCCCCTCTCTGAGCTTCAACTGCCTTATCTGCAAAATGGAGATAACATCTCTTTCAGAATTATTTTGAAGGTACTGGAAGAGCATCAAGCATAGCACCTGGTACATACTAGCTGCTCAAAAGGATGGTAGGAGCAGAATGGGAGGTGATTTTATTTCCTTTACCCGGAGCTGTGCCCATTCCCCGGAACAAGGGGCTCCAATGAGCATTCAAGCAACGGGTTCTTCCCACTGAGAGGGCAAATCCATCATGTTCAGCAACTAGAGGCCTCCCCCACCTGGTGTAAGGTTATTGGGGGGTCATGCCTCCACACCCTGTGTCCACTTTCTAGAAAGAGGCCCAAAGCCCGCCACCCTAGCCCTGTATGGCCCCTAGAGGCCTTTTGCTGAAAAAGGGGCCTTCTCTGACCTTCCCGATGGCCTATGTTCTTTCCAGCCAGAAAATTCTATGATCCTGTGACCCCTGAAAGCCCTGCCCTGCTAATGGTTTTATGATCTTCCCTATGGAATCCTCTCTTTGCCCTCCCTAACCCCCAGTCCCCTTTCAGTAGGTCCTAGTCAAAATAAACAACATTTATGACCAGAGCAGGATTCAAGGTCTGCACTGCAAACAAATGTGGAGCCCTTTGAAGGTGCCTGGGGAATCCATCACATCCTGGGGTGTGATGCTCCCCAGGCCCAATGGGAGGTGGGCCCTGGGAAGGGGCACAGGCGTGGGAAGCTGGGCTCTGGATCTAGATTTAGAATCCAAGGATCCTGAGCTGCGTCTGGGGCTCCCTCCTTGGCACCAAGTCCGGCCTCCCTGCGAGGGAAGGTGAGGAGAAGGGGGAAAGGACTGGGCAGGACCTGAGATGTCCACTGTGATCGGCAACATTTCTTGCCCTGTGTGCACGCCCCCCTTGGGGGCCGAGACCAGATTTGGTGTGTCGTCAGGGGAGAAAATGAAAGGAGACAAAATGAAGAAGACGGAAAAATCGAGGCAATTGAAAAAACAAGCATGAGCGGGTGAGAGGGTGAGAGCCCAAACCACAGGGCTCTCTGGGCCCATCACGGCCTCCAGTGCTCACCTGGACAGTAGAGCAACGGTAGGTGCATTGGGACAACTTTCCGGAGGAAGAAAACTAGTCCAAACGCCTTCAGGAGAAAGATCAACCCAGCCTGGCTTGCCTCCTGGGCCAGCCAGCAGAGCTACAGAGAGAGGGAGATTGTGGGAAAGAGCAAGAAGCAGAGAGTCTCTCCGGGAGACCCCTAACCCGGACTTGAGTGAACGACAGCACTGATGAAGGAGTAGGAGCTCTGCGTCCAGAATGAACACCTCCTCCTCCATCCCACCCAGGTGAAAGGCAGAGCCCCTCCCTTACGCTCTGTTAAGCATCCTCCAACTGAGAAAGGGGCCCACAGGCGGCAGCCCTTGTCGCCTCCTCTCTGCCTCCTGCTTGCCATGTGGCTGAGATGCCTCAGCTGGACTCCGCCTCTTCCAGCAGGTGTGGCTGTGAGCAGATTTGTTTTCGAGAGGGACTGGCTCTGCCTGGGGAGCTGTGGTTGCAGAATATTAAGGTAGGAGTCCCAAAGGCCCGAGTCTGAGAGCAGCTTTCTAGGACACGCAGCTCAAGGCTCAGCTAGCACACCAGCCTCCAGAACTGGGGCATGGGCCTAGGGGCTGGTGTTCTCTGACTCAGGGCTGGGGCAGGGGGACTTTCCCCAGGAGACCTGTGCCTCGTCACTTACCCTACTAAAAATACCATGCTACCTGACAGGTTGGGTGAGGAGCTAGACAGGAAATACGTGCAGTTAACAAGGTATCGATCACATTTATCAGGGACCCGCTTATAATATTTGCATCTATGGCAGATAATTAATATATGGAAGATTGGAACAAAGATGGAAGGGAACAAAGAGGGAGCTGGAAACGCAGTCCTGAGTTCTTCCAGCATAAATAGAATTTGTTCAAAAATTATCCTCTTCCTGGGCTTCCCTGGTGGTGCAGTGGTTGAGAGTCTGCCTGCCGATGCAGGGGACACGGGTTCGTGCCCCGGTCCGGGAAGATCCCACGTGCCGCGGAGCGGCTACGCCCGTGAGCCATGGCCGCTGAGCCTGTGCATCCGGAGCCTGTGCTCCGCAACGGGAGAGGCCGCAACAGTGAGAGGCCCGCTTACCACAAAAAAAAAAAAAAAATTATCCTCTTCCTAAACAGAAAGAAGAATAATTTTAATGCCTTTTTATGATCTTATACAAGTGAATTAGAACTTTCGGCAGAGTACCCTGGTGCTCAGCACAGTGCTTTATAAATTAAATGGTCCTCCATGGCATAGAGTTTTAGGGCTAGAAGGACCTTGGAGAGCATCTAGGCCAGTGGATTCCAACATTGATTGAATATAGAATCACCTGGGGCACTTTTCTTTCTTTTTTTTTTTCTGGCCGCACCGCTCGGCTTGTGGGATCTTAGTTCCCTGACCAGGGATTGAACCCGGGCCCCAGAAGCGAAAGCACCGAGTCCTAACCACTAGACCACCAGGGAATTCCCTGGGGCACTTTTTAAGAAATGAAATGCCAGGTACTCATCTCCGGAGATTCTGATCTAATTGGTCGGGGTGGAGCCCAGGTGTTTTATTTTGTAAACGCTCCCCAGATGTTTCTACTATGTAGGCAGGGTTGAGAACTACTGGTCTACGCCAATACTTCAATTAACAGATGTAGAAACTGAGGCCCAGCGAGCAGATTACCCAGGCTCACACAGATCACTGGCAGCAGAACCAGGACCACAGAAGCCAATCAGATATCTGCCTCATTTGTTAAATGAGCAAACAACAGATTGATCCTCTCTTGGAGGCATCTCTTTCTGCAGAGACCAGCTACCCAACCCCTTCATGCCAGCCCCACATTTTTGTATTATTTTCATCAGAGGCCGGGCGGGCCGGCATCTTAACCCTACTCCTCCTGGCCTCCCATCCTGAAGGCCTCAGGGCTCATCCAAGGCAAACAAGCAATTCAGACAATGTCCACCGGGTCTGGAGAGGAACAGGGCAGCTGTGGCCCCTTGGCCATATGGAGTGTCAGTGTGTACCCAGGAGCAGGGGTGTAGGAGTGTGTGTGTGCAAATGTGCACATATACATAGACTCCCACTTATGTGGAGAGGACTCTCCTGCGTGCGGGCATGCGTCCTTCCAGGCATGTGTGCACTCTCACTGAGAACACTTGCATGTGGACATGTAACTATCCACGTGCGGGATGGTACACATGTTCACGTCAGCATCTGTCTACGCAGCAGGGTGGTTGTGGGAGGAGATACGCGTAAACGTACCAGAGAGTCTAAAATGCTGGCATATGTGTCTGTAATTGTGTACTAGTGTATAAAGCTGCATCTACGTTTACAGAACCTACATTTGCATTTCCTGGTGGAGGCCTGTCTATAACAATAGGTACGTGGCCAGCTGGCCATATGAGTATGTGTGACGGGCCGTCTGTGTGTTTGCGGTACAAGTTTATGTGGAGAGAAAAGGTTTCTGCTGTTTTCATCACAGTTCGCCTAAGGAATCACTGGGAAATGTATGTGTGGAAAAACTGTATCTTTCATGCTTAGATGTATCTGGCATATATAAACAAAACAGGATATTGTGCCAGCTGAGATGCTACACATTAACATCGTGAATCTATCATTGATAGAATTAAATAAGCCATGCAAAGCCCGGTAGCATTTCCTACAATTTTATTTAACACTGTTTCGGCCAAGCAGGTTTGGCAAACGCCACGTACACATTGTAGATTACCACCACAAATTCATAATTTGTAGGATATAATATACAACATATGAGAAGTGTAACAGAGGGGCATCATCAAAGAATTCCAACAGTCCCCATCTTTCTTTGGGCTCAACTTAGTCCCCTTCCTTCCCCAAACCTGATTAAAACCCATCCCTTCACACTTCCCTAGGAGGTCTCTGCATTTGTGGTGAAGAGAGATAAAATGAAGGGTGAGGATTTGGGGTGGGGGAAGAGATAACACTCTAAGACCTGGTCTCTGGAATGTTTCTACTCCTCCCCAGTCTGTCAGAGGCAGGCTCAAGCCCCAGCATGTGTTAAAATAGGGAGGCCGAAGAAAGCATCTTTGTAGGTTTTGCAGCCCCTCGGGTGGACTGACGAAGTTATTCATTCAGAGTGAGTAAAAAGAGCACTGAACTTATCAAATTGGAAGTAAATCCTTCATTAAGAGATTCATAGAAGTGGTTCCCTGCTTCTCTTTCTTAAGGAGAAACAATATCCTCTCTTTAGCCCAAAGGAGAACAACCTTGCCCATAGTTACAGGCCCACCAGCTCCCCTTTAAAAACGTGGGCTGACTGATGGCCTAAAACGTCAGCTAAATTATGAATGGCCTGAGAGAAAAGAAAATCACAAGAGCTGGGAAGGCTGGGGCCCAAACTAGAACATGAGCAAGAAAATGGGAGAACCACCACTGAGGAGCACCCAAGCGGGAAATGCTCCCTGCCCAGCCACTGGGCCATGAAAAGAGGTCAAGATCCCATGTGGAACCTCCAAGCCCTGTTCTCTGGGATCGCTTCTTACCCTCTGTGGGCTTCATTTTGGCTTGGCCCTACCAAGATTGAGACAAGGAATTCCCTACACCTGCCCTCCTGTGTTCTAAGTTTGTGTGACTTCCCTCCGACTGAGACTCCAGAGGCCTGTAAGGTAAAGACAAGTAGCCTAATTGGAACAGCGATTAGAACCGCCCCCCCCCCCGCACTCCCCAAATCCTCTGCCACCTGCAGCAAAGCAGTCATCAGAACTATCTTTCCAGACAGCCCCCGGCCCCTCTCCGCCAGCAGTGATATCAGCCAACCTGCTTCAGTGCCAGCACCAAAGAGTACTGTATCATCTTCACACGCTGAAGTCTCCAGAGCCTGATGCTGTGGGCTGGCTCCTGAGTGAATATAGAAAAAAGAAAGTTTCCTAATGTTTGGATTAGAAGTAAGAATGGGGAAAAGCATCCATCAATGTGTGTGCCCCTCCACACACACACACACGTCCATGCAGACAAATCATGAATCATCTCCGTGGCTGAACACTTTAGCGTTCGGTAATATTCTCAGAGGCCCATGGTTTTCAGGCAAATCCCAGGTCTGTGCACAAGGATACCGCATAAATCCCTCCCCTTATGAAAGGCAAGTCTGAGCAGATGGGACCACTCTTAAGTACTGCAGAGCCCTCCCCATCTCTTGAGGAGCAGCAGGGGGCCAGCCCTACCAGCCCAGAGAGCAGAGATCAACAGAAGCTGCTCATTTTGAAGCTAATATTCACATCCCCAACTTATCTCTCTGAAGGAGGTGTCCTGTTTGACCACACAATCCTCCCTCCCCTCCCCCAAGGGGAAATCAGATCTTAAAGGGAGATTGGAGGAAACCACTGCAGACCAAGTGGTGGCCAGAGTTGGGAAAGCAAAGATGAGCATCAGAGAGCGATCCAGGGCTGGGAGGAGGTAAGAGGAAAAAGGGCCCCTCCAACCCAGTTTCTTTCCATGCTAAGTCTGGGGAAATAACCTCACAGCAACTCCACTTTCTGATAACCTGCCTCATTAATATTTATTCAACAACAGATATTTTTTTAAGAAGAAGGAAGGGCCAGATAATTAAACACTCGGCAGAGGTCGAAGCTTCCACCCCGTTCTCTGTCCAGCGCCCCACCTGCAGCCTAGGCCAGATATATATGCCACACCATCTCCCACCCAGCCCCTACTCAGCTCCCCAGGTGTGTCAGAAAGAAAGAAGGCAGGTGGATGGAGAGAGAGAGACAGACCTGGGCACCCCAGGTGCTCCCCAGGAAATGCACGGACTGTGAAATTACACCAGGGCTGGACAACTTACCACCACCACGCTGGAACCCTTGGGGTACTGAAATAATTAACTTGCTAATCAGCTACACCTTGCTCTCCTTTCTTCCTGGAACAAACAATTGCAAATCGCCTTCACGTCAGGTTCCTATGTCAGTTACTTGGAGACAAAACTGATGCTTTGGAAGAAATACACTCTCTGCCTGCATTTAAACTGAAACGGGTCCTACCAAGGGAGGCCTCCTCTCCCTCCCCACCCCTTCCCACCAGGCCTGGGGGGTGGGAGTGCCTAGAGACAGAGGTTTTTTTTCTGTCCATGGCACAGAGCGTTTCCACCTCTGCTACGCGCTTTCTCGCCGTCGGTCCTCTTCAGCCTGCTCGCTGGCGCTAACCAGCCAAGATGCACGTGGAGAAAAGAGGATTGATTAGAATCGTAATAATAATCCCCGGCGTTCCTCCAGCTTTAGCGTTTACAAAATGTTTCCACACATTATCTCAGTGGGTCAGAGGAGGTCGGAGCTGGAAGGGACCTGAGCCATTATGTAGCCAAATTCCCTCGGATTACAGATGGGGAAACTGATGCCCCCAAAGGTTAAATGTATTCCCCAAAGGTCACGGCTAAGGACAGTGTGGCCAGATCCTCATGTTCACTGTCCAGAGACCCTGTGCTGCCCCTCCCATCCTCTGAAAAGAGGGAAATGGCATGATCACCTTTCTGCTCCACTGTGGATGTCAACCAAGAAAGCAAAACATTACAAGAGTAGGACATGAGAATGAGTAAAAGCTACTCTCACAAGAAATGGTCTGCGGAGGCTGGGAGTGGAGGAGACTAGTGAACATGCTTCCCCGCTGTCTTTGTCTCTTCGCTCCCCCTTCTCTCCAGGTTTACAAATATGAACATCATGCAGTTTGGGATCTAAGGCTTAATTCGGCCACAGGTCCCAGGGGAGGCGGCCGGGGTGGGAGGTGCTTTCCTTGGATTCATATCTGGTACCTACACTCCCAGGATTCACAGCACGGTGGGCTCATGTGTGCACACGTGTGTCCACTCAAGACATTGGATTTAGTGGTGAAAAACAGGCATCTTGATCCTTTCACAGATCAGATGATTTGCAAATTAATCGTTCTCCCCCCACTCCAGGCTCTGAGGAGGTGAAAAAAGATTTCTGGTGAAGGGAGAAACAAGAGTGGGAAAATATCAAATGGGACAAGGAAGCAAACTGACATTGGATTCTATAGGAGAATACTTCCCTGTGAATGGCACGTGTGTATTTCGACGTGGGTCCTGGCATTTCCATGGGGCTGCCTTGCCCCTGTTGGAAGGTAAGCGGTTCCTTTGTGTATTCCGTTTATTACTAAGCCCAACTCTTTTCCCTCTAAGACTCCTTCTTTTCCCTGTTGAGCTGACCATGCTTCTGGATTTATGAAGAGAGATGTTTTAGCAGAAATCCCCCAGAGTGGCCCATCAGCCCTAAATCCCAGGCCCGCTCACCCCCACAAGACCCCATGACACACAGCATGCCAACACGGCTTCCTCTTGCTTATGCATCAGCCATCCATTGTGGCAACCTGACATCTCTCACACATAAAACCGTAAGAGAGAAATAAAATATCTGTCTCTTGGCGAAAATAAAGCTTTGCCTCCCTCCTGATGTATAGGATATAAAATAAAGCCACAGCTCCAATAGCGGCTTTTCCTTATGCCGGAGTTGCCTTTGCACACACGGAGACAATGAAGACGGATGGTTTGGGACTGAGGCCCAGCCTCCTGGGGCCGCCTTCACCCTGTTTTATTATCGTCTCTGCCCCCCACCTCCCTGTCTTTTTCTTTCTTCTTCACTTTCTTTCCTTTCTGCTCTGGATGTGCCTTTTATATGCCCTTCTCTTTCTTTCCTCTGGAACTTTATTCCTCTTGTTCACTTTCTTTCTAAAGCATGACGGCAACAGGGAGAGAAGAGCCAAGTTTCTCACCTTCTCAACTACATGCCCGCCATCTCTCCCCACCTCCCTCTTCTCCACACCCCCAACTCTCTCCGGACTGCCAGCCCCTAGAATGGATTTTGCTGTTACTGCTTGGGGATTTGCTTTGGTCAAATGTACAAATGTTCCCAAGGGACAATTAAAAATGTATTTAGTGGGGGGAGTGCATTTTTTTTCCCTGAGGAACAGCCCTCCCCCCTTTCCTCTCCCTAGACCGGGTGGTTTATGGATCTCAGCAATTATTTAGCCTCTAAGGAGCCAACAGAGCAAAGCTGCCACCCCGAAGGGGTGAGCGTTGACATTCACCTCCCACACCCAAGCCTCAAAGCTGCATCATCAGACAGACTGTGGGCCTCGGGCCCCTTCGGGCCAACTCAGCTACCAGAGGTCTCGTCCCAGTGCGACCCTCTCTCCCCTGCCTCTTTCCCCAGTCCTGAGAACTGAGGGTGCTGTGGGGAAAACAAGAGGGGCCCCCTCCCTGTGCTCACACAGAGAGACAGAACAGTCGCCCTCGTAGTCACAGACATGGTCACCTTCCTGCCCTCCCACACACTTGACACTCTCTCCCACGGTACACAGCGGCCACCTTTTTTCTCCTCTGTCCCCAGAGGCCCCACTCCTGCCAGGTGTGTGTCGCTCCCCTCTTGTGTCCCTCCACCCAAGTCTGAGTGGGTTTGTCCCCAGAAGCTTCTTACCATCCTTGCCCTGACCTCATCCCTCCTGCTGCTTCCTAACTCATTGGAAACCTCGCCTGCTCTGCTAGGGGCTGCAGGACACACCCCAGGTCGGGGAAGAGTAAGTAGTGACTGAAAGAAGGGGGTGCAGGATCTGGGCTCCTGGGGGAACAACAGGGAGGGGGGAGCTTTGGTGTTGCCTGGAGGTAGGAGATGTCCAGCAGAGGGGCAGTGGGTGGTTTCAGCCTCTGAGACTGATGAAGGGTGTGTGTGTGTGTGTGTGTGTGTGTGTGTGTGTGTGTGTGTGTGTGTGTGTGTAGGGCTCCTGGGCACCCCTAATCTGAGGAGAGCTTTATTAATGCAAACATGGAGGAGCTGGTGAGGCAGCAACATCTATGGAACTCTGTCCCCCAAAAGGGGGGGCTTAGAGCTGCCAAGTCCAGAAAGAACTCAATCCCAGTCCCAAAGATGGTTAGCTTTGGGGTGTCTCTCTCTCTCTCTCCCCACCTGATGTCTCTCCAGATATCAGCAGTGACCACCACCATTAGGTAAGGGGAGAGAGTCAATTAGTGAGAGGATTAATTACTCGGCGGCACGAGCCCCGTTTGTCTTCCTTACCGGGTGTGAGTGTGTTCAGACAGAGGAACACGGGCACGCACCCAAATACACATTGTTGTCACGCTGTCTTAGACGTTTTATTTATTTGTTGGATTCCTGCCCAGAGCCGCTCACACGCTTTTCCACGGGCTCTGAGTCTCCCACCAAAAAGGCTGCCTCCTTTTCTCCTGCCCGCGATCCCGACTGTCACACACCAGACACCCTCCAGTCACTGCCAGGACCCGCCCGCAGCACCTGCTGGGTCCTGGGCTCTGAGCCTCTCCCCGCCGCCTTTTTTGTCGCTGGGTTTCTTTTCCTCCACTCCTCCACGCATTTCCCCCAGTATGTCTTTCCTCCTTTTATTTCCCGCTTACTTTTCCACAGTCCTTCTCTGTTTTCCTCTGGGTTTCTGCCCTTATTCGCTGTTCCCATCCCCCTGCCCTCACTTCTGTCTTTCTCTCTCTGTCCCGCCCAGACTCTCCATGTCCTGTCTTTGCTCCGCGCGGCGGTGCTGACTTGCATCTGAGATCACCACGCTCGACCTGGCTCCCCCCTTCGTGCCCAGGGTGCCTCCAAGCCCTCGTGGGAAGCCTGGCGTTGTTTACCCAGCCCGAGCGCACACCGTGAAGGCCCGGCCGGATGCTGCCTTTTACCGGCCTCGAGGTCCCCCACCTCCCCCAACCCGGGCCTTGGAAACGTGGCCGGGCCAAGTACACAAAGGGGCAGGGTGACAAGACCCCCAAACTTCTCGCCTTCAGTAGCGCACTGACCCAGGAATCTCGGGCAAACCCCCTAACTTGGGTTTCTTCCCCGGGAGGGAGATAATACCGATCCCCCCTCTTACTATGTGATTCTGGGCAGGTTGCGATAAAAACTGTAAAGTGCTGCACGCAAGTAGATCATTTCCAGGAGAGAGTGTTGGAGTGAGATTAAGGCAACCCGAGGCAGGAGCAAATGAGAGAGGGCAAGGAGAGAGCGGGGAGAGGTCGGATCAGATCCCAGCTTCCTGCGTCGCACGTGTGGCGTCCTCACCGAGTCTGTGCGGAGTTTGCGTGGCCTCCGGTACTGCAAGGGTCCCGGACGCGCCCGGCTCGCTCCCACCTCCCTCCTCCTGGAAGGTGGCGGCTGGTCGCGCCCTATTGCTGCCGGCCCGGCGCAGGTACCCATCTAGAGTCCGCTCCGCCCCCAGGCGCCCCCTTTCGCGGCCTCACCGCCGGTTTCTGGAGGCCGCGGGCTGTACAGGAGCGCCCTGGGCGAGGAGGGAAGCGGCCGGGGCGGTGGGCGTTATCGGGACCAACAGCAGCCGACCTTGTCGGCAAGCTCGGGTCCTTGGGCCTCCCAAGCCACTCGTCGGGGAGGGTGGCCATGTAGGGCTCGGAATCAAGGAGGCGGCGGGAAGAAAGCGGGTGCAGGAGGGGGACCCTACAGCCCCCCAACTGCAGGGCGTCTGGGAAGAGCTGGCAGAACCCTCCCATGGCCCGTTTCCGGGCCAGGTCCCTCCTCTTGGGCTGATCCTCAAGGCGATTCTCATAGCAGAAACCTGTGATGTGAAAGCCGCTTCCAGGGCCCTCTGGGGTCTTTTCCAAGAGCGCCTGGGATGAGGTTCAGAGGATTCTGCGGCCACTGAGCGATGACTGGGCGGCAGATTGCCCCTCCCGGCACCCGGTGCAGGACTTACACCACCTGGCAGCCGGGCGCTGTGCGTGGTTGTGGGTGTGGGAGACGTGGAGAGCTCTGGGGAGAAAGCGCCTGCGGACTTCAGGACGCAGGCAGTAAGGGTGGCGGAGAGGGCGGGGAGGCAAGGCTGGTGCTCCTGGCTGAGCAGACATGGATTTAAAAGCAGAGCTGAGCTGAGAAGCTTCGGAGACGGTCAGTTTTCTCTCCATGTCTCTGCGACCAATTACATTTTAAAATAAAAGCTCAATAGAAATGGGGAAAAAAACGTATTAATCTACTGTGCGGTCGCCTTGGAGGTGTTAAAATTGGACTCAAATTTCTAGAATCAGGAGCCAGGAGACGCACTTCGAGTTGCTCTCCCTGACGCCCTGCGAGACACCGGGGTTAGTTCCCGTGGACCCGTACACTGAGCCATCTGGACCTCGGAGCCCGATGGTCTAGAGTCCGCGTCCTGCCCTCGCCCTCAACTCCCTTACCGCGCTAGTCCGCCCGCAGGGGGGAACCCTCTTGTCCCCACATCGAGGTCCCCGCACCCCCAAACGGCTGCAGCAAACCTCCTCCAGCCCACTTGAAAGGAGGCGGCAGGCCTCGGGTTCAGGAAGGGCCGGCAGCCGGGTCCAGCTGTCGCCCCGTAAGTCCCCGCCGACTGCCCCCCACCCCCGCGGTCCCTCTGCTTTGCATGAGAAGGAGCCCAGCTGGGGCGGGGGCGGGGTGGAGCCACTCGGGACAGGGTCCGCTATAGATTCCAGAAAGGGGCGGTTGAGTTGAGGGCGCTGGCGGCGAGAACCAAGACAGCTGGGGGTGTGAGGGCGTGGTGGGGAGAGCGTGGAGACCGCTCACAGGACCACCCCCTTCTGCGGGCCTCACCCGGCGCGGCGGACTGGGGAGGTGCCTCCGGGTCAGGGTGGAGGAGGCGAGGACCCCGCGCCACGCAGCTCTTAGCGCCTCCCCGGGTCCTGAAGTGCGGGCTACGGGTCGGCTGGCTCCTGGAAATGCCGGGTCCGCGGGAGGAGCACAAAGCCAAGTCGCATCCTTCGAAGCCGGCCTGCTGGGTTGGAGAACCGCCCTCCGCATCCCCAGCTCTGCCCTGAGCCCCGGCCTGGGAGAGAGCCGCGTAGGGGGCTGTTGCAAGAGACAACCAGCCCCAACGCCGCCCTCCCCGCAGTGGGGAGCCAGAGGCCAGGTGTGTGTGGAGGGGGTGCGGAGAAGGCGAAAGGGCCCTCGCGCCCAGAGGTCAAGATGGGCGGAGCGCCAAAAAGCCTCACTGCCGGTCTTGGCTTCGGCTTCCAATGAAAAGGTGACGCGGGCGGCAAGGCGGGGGCTGCCGGCGGGCCTCGGGGCTGCAGGGCTGGGCGGGCGGAGGCTTAGAGGAGGGAAAAGCGTGTTGGCAGAGTCCTAAAATCCCAGTCCACGGAGCGCAAACCAAATTCGCTGTAGTGGCTAACCGGTTCGTTCGAAGAGGGTATTCCATTTTGCAAAGAACTGGCTTCCTTGCCCGCCACGTTCACAACAATTGCATTGCAGGGCGCATTTCCCCCAACTTAGCTCCGGCCCGGTGTGAGATGTCTGAACCCAGCACCGCGTGGGGGGTCAAAAGGCCACTCTCAAAATACCGGCTAGACCTTGCTGGCTGGCTGCCCATCCTCATTTCCTTCTACACTAGGGCCAAATGCGCCTTTCTAACACCCCTGTCCCCCCAAAACAAAAACAAGGAGCAAATGCGGGACTGCCCGGCCCTGCCACCTTCAGATTTCACTTGGGGAGAAGTCCCGGTTAGGCATAGAAATGGTGCTGTCGAAACGGAATTTGGTATTTGATGGGTGTGGGCCGCGGAACTAGAGTGACTCTTCGAGGCTAAGAGTCTCAGGACCCGGACCCGACCCCTACTTCTAGGAAAATCTGCCCCCGTGGGCAGTGGTCCCTAGTTTATACCCTGAGGAAAATTAGGGAAGTATAGGCTGCCTAAGACGTGAACTACCGGAGGTTGTTCTGCGCTTGTCCGGGGAAGCTGGTGCCAGCCCGGAGCCTGGAAAAGGGGACAGGGCGGCCAGGCCCGTACTCTGCACACCCCAATCCCCTGCAGCCTCGCCGTGGAGCCCCCAGGACGTCCCCGTTCCCACCGTCAGTACCACCACCCCCCAGCCGCCGCTACTGCCCCGCGGTTTCCCGCCTAGTCTTTTGTTTTTGTATGGAAAAGGTGTCTCCGGATCACAGTTTTCTCACAACTTCTCGCCGGGGTTGCAACTCCTCACCCGAGGCGCTTCCCCACCCACTCTTTTCCCCCGCCCCGGCGCCGCGCCTCCGGTCTCCCCCGCCCCACCAGGAAACCTCCGGAATCAACTTTCCAAGACTGCGCTGCGGGAAACAGACACCCAGATCTCCTAGAGACCCGGACCCTGTGGACTTTGGATGGATTGGAGGAGGGGGCACAGAAGGAGGGACCGGAGGAAGGAGATTCTGCTGCCAAACGCCCTCCCCCGCCCAACTCCCCCAAAGACAAGCGCTGCGCCCGGGGCAAACTTCTAGGCCAAGAAAGCAAGAGGAAAAAAAAAAAAAAAAAAAGCCAGCACCCGCTGAACTGCAAAGCCAAAGAGTGCACCTGGGCCGCCGAGGCTCCCGGACCCAGCTGCACCCCAACCTCCAACAAGGCTCGATCTTGGGTTACTGCCCCTCTCCAGCAGGCCTGCGCCTACTCCCGCGCGCTCTCAGTCTCTCCCACCGAAACCGACGCCTTACCGGAGCAGCAGGGGACCCGGGCACCTCGCTGCCCGCCGCCCGCACAGCGCCGGGCCGCGGTTGCCGCCGCCACTGATCCTCTAAACGCGGTCTCCCGGCACTCTCCCCAGCCGGGGGATGCAGAATGGTTTACAGAGGGACCGCGAGCCGCTGATTGGTCGCAGGCCGCCGTGACGTCGGCGGGCGCTGCATTAAGGCGAGGGGGCTTCCAGAGCCCAGCCAACAGCCAGGAGCAGTGACCGAGCCGCCGGAACTGGGGAGAGACGCGCCGGGGCGGCGGACTGGGCCAGGAGACCAGGGACAGAGGGACGCTTGTCCGGGGACAGCCTACAACGAACTGCGGCCCGGAAGGCGAGAGCGGCGGCCCGTGCCGAGCTGTTCCAGCCGCACAGAACTGTAGCCGCTGCACCAGGACGTTTTTTAAAAAGCTCTTCAAGCTACTCCCCTCCCCCCGACTCCTCCCGCTGCAAAAGAAAAGAAAAAAAAACAAAAAAGGAAGGAAGGAAAGAGGCTAGAAAGGAAACCCAGATTTGCCATCACAACGAAAAAAGAGGGGAAAAGGAAAAGAAAAGTCGAGAGACTGTGGGGTTGCACGCAGGCAGCTGGAGCGTGGGCCGAGCGATGTGGGGCTGCGCGCCCAGGCGGCCGCGAGTTGCTACTGGAGCCACGATGCACGGCCAGGCGCGGTGAGGAGCCAGACGGCACCCCCTCCCCGAAGGAGTCCAGGCGCAGGGAGGGCCGTCCCGAGGAGACGGAGGCCGCCAGGCAGGCCACGGGCCGAGGTGACGGGGCTGGGGCGGTGGGGAGCGGGCGCGCGCACCTGGCTGCGTCCGCCCGGAGTTGTCCCTCTCACTCTCGATTGACACAAACACTTCTCCAGAAGGGGGGAAACCTAAGCAACAACAACAATCAACAACGAGATCTTCCTCCTTTCCTCCCTCCCTCCCTTCCCCCGCGGCCTGCCCCCGCCCCCTCCCCCAGGCCCACCGCAGGCTCCCAGGGCGTCCCGACCCGTTGCGCGAGGCCGACAGTTTAGGATCCAAAGCTTCCCTACTCGTTTGGTTCTTCTCTTTTTATAAAAAGAGGAGGGGAAATTCCGGTGACGGGCAGCCCTGCACACACACACACACCCGCCCTCATACCCCGACAAAAGCAGATGCACTTTGACTTCTGACAGCTCTACCTCAAGCCCGAGAGAACTCAGCGGCGCTTTCCCTGCAAGCCGAGCTCGCCGTGTCGTCCTCTTCCTTCTCCGACTCCGTTTTATTTATTTATTTCCGTTCCCGTCGCCGTTCTCGGTGACCTTCACTCCTTCGCGGGCTCTGGGCAGAAGAGTCGCTTTCTCGCCCGCCTGAGACTCTTTCCTCGCCCCAGGAGCGGCGGCGGCGCTGCTGTGCCCCGGGGCCCCGGGACTGTCGGGCTGCACACTCCACCGAGGCGCCCCCCGACCCCCATCAGCCTCCTCCCTCTCTCTGATTTTCCGGCGCGGGTTTCGGTTTGCACTGCCAAGTGTCTCTCCCCATTTTGGAGGGGCTGGGGAGTTCCTGCCGGTCGTCTTGGTGAATCATCCCCTCGGCTCTACCTGCGCTTCTCTCTCCGGGACTCACCCGACCAAACCAAAGACCATGGTGCACTGTGCCGGCTGCAAAAGGCCCATCCTGGACCGCTTCCTCTTGAACGTGCTGGACAGGGCCTGGCACGTCAAGTGCGTCCAGTGCTGTGAATGTAAATGCAACCTGACCGAGAAGTGCTTCTCCCGGGAAGGCAAGCTCTACTGCAAAAACGACTTCTTCCGGTGAGTACTTACCTCGCGCGCCTCTGCTGCTCCTTCCCCGCGGGCCCTTCCCAGCCAGCTTCGGATCAGAGGTCAGCGTGGCCGCGGCGGCCGCGTTAGGAGCTGCCTTTGGAGAGGGCAGCCAAGTCCCGGGGGCTCCCGCCTCTTCACCAGCTGGCGCGCTGGGCTCCCCGGGACGCGGCCTGCTTTCGTCCTGGAAATTGTGGGTCCGGGCTTGGTTGCACGTGCCTGGGAAGAAAGGGTCTGAGCTCTCCTCTGAGCCAGAAGCCTCTCCAAGCTTGGAAAGAGGTAGCTCAGCCTCAGGAGGTGTAGCCCCGGCTCCTGCCTTTCCCCTCGCAGAGCTCTCCAGCGACTGCATCCTCCGGGCCTCCCGGCTTTGCTCGTCCTCCAGGCTGAGCTTAGAAGCCCAGGCTAGCTCCATGCCACTGTCTTTTCCGTCTCCGAGAAGTCTTGGCGGGAACCGCCGAGCCTTTTGCACGGAGTGTCTGAGTCGCCTGCGGTGGCAGCGGCAGGGAAGCGCTCGGCCATGGTGCCTATCCTGCACGCCCCAGAGTCTTCCTGAAACCCAGTTGGGCCTCCCAGCGCCGACCTGGGCACACTACTGCACGGTAGCCTAGACCTTGCCCGGCTGCCTGGGTTGGCGGGAGGTTCGGCCTCCGCCCAACGCCGACCTCAGCTCTGAGGCGCAGGCTCCGCTCGGAGCCCTCCCAGGCTCTGCCCGCCACAGCCCGCCACCTCCTTGCCGAAACCTGGGAAAAGCCGAGACCCGGGTCGTCGGAGCCGGGGGACTTCTCCCGACAACCCTCCTCCGTTTAGCATTTTAATTGAATCCTCTTAAAGTTACTACCTTGCCACCAAATCCACACAACACACAAGTCAACAGAGAACTGGAGCAAACTCGAATTGAAATTCCCTTGTGCCCGTTTGAAATCTCCCAGTTTACTTGGCTGACTTGGTCTCAGCTTTTCTCTGAGTTTGTGGTAACAGATCAAACTGGGGGACAGAGTGGGGGTTCGAAGCCACCCGGGTCGCTTTGCTCAGAGGCCTGGGACGCGCTGTCCCCAGCGCATCCCCGGGACGCGCGGCTCTGGTAGCGGCGGACCATGGAGCAAAGCTCTGTCCGCTGGTATTGCCGAGAGCAAGCGCAGGCTGAGCCTCTGGGCCTCGGCCGGTGCTGCCGGGCCTCCCGCTACTGGCGGGAGCCGAGCCAGGGAGCGGCGAACGGTGCCGACTGCCAGTGGGCCCCAGAAGCCTGGCTCCCGCGAAGCGCGGCCCGGCACCTAGAGCCCCCATGCGGTCTAGCTTGCGCCAACCTGCTGGGCTTTGGGCTTGAACGTGGCGACGGCCTGGCTGTGGCCATCCGGGCTCTCCGCGGCTGTTTGTTTACCCGCGGCTGGACCGGACCTTGCCAACCCCGAGCCCGTGTGCGCCTTCTTTTTCGACGAAGCAGAGGCAATATAGAGAAAAGCGGTGATCGAGACGCATTTGTATGGCGCTCTAATTTTGTTCTCTGAATCTAATCGGAAAATAGGTGCCTCCCTCTCCCTTCCCGTCGCCACCTTGCCGCCTTCGGCAGCGCTTTTTCCCTCTGGGACAACGTTGGGCGTGAGGCTAGGGGTGGGGGCAGCTTGAGCTCCTTACTCCGTCATTCTAACCATGTGTATCTCCTCCCTGACTTTTCACTGGTGCCCCGCACTTTCTCCTGCCTTCTTGCCTGCTTAATCGGCATTCTGCCTCTCTTTTTGGCTCTGTCTCTCTTTCTACTTTTCCTCTTCCCTATTCTTCTTCCTCCACTTTCTTTCTCTATCGCCTTTCTCCCTGTTTCTGTCTTCCCTTGGCCCTCGCCAACCTGCCCCCCTGCAGGTGTTTCGGTACCAAATGCGCGGGCTGCGCGCAGGGCATCTCCCCTAGCGACCTGGTGCGGAGAGCCCGGAGCAAAGTGTTTCACCTGAACTGCTTCACCTGCATGATGTGTAACAAGCAGCTCTCCACCGGCGAGGAGCTCTACATCATCGATGAGAACAAGTTCGTCTGCAAAGAGGATTACCTAAGCAACAGCAGCGTCGCCAAAGAGAACAGCCTCCACTCAGGTGAGGCCCTAATTCCCGGCTCCTTAGGGGCGGGTGGGTCCTGGGGGAGGAAGGCCTGCCAAGGGTGCTGCTCACCTGTCCCTTCCCTCTCCCCAGCCACCACGGGCAGTGACCCCAGTTTGTCTCCGGACTCCCAAGACCCGTCGCAGGACGACGCCAAGGACTCGGAGAGCGCCAATGTGTCAGACAAGGAAGGCGGCAGCAATGAGAACGACGACCAGAACCTGGGGGCCAAGCGGAGAGGGCCGCGCACAACCATCAAAGCCAAGCAGCTGGAGACGCTGAAGGCCGCCTTTGCCGCTACACCCAAGCCCACGCGCCACATCCGCGAGCAGCTGGCTCAGGAGACTGGCCTCAACATGCGTGTCATTCAGGTCAGGGCCCGAGCGTGCCGCTCAGTTCTCTAGAGGCCCACACAGCTACTCCGTGCAGGCCGAGCTGGGGCGGGGGGCTGTTTTGAGGAGGAGAGTGAGTCCCTGTAGGCTGGCGGAGGGGGAGGGAGAAGCCCAGACACAACCCTACCCGGTTCGAAATTCAAAGCGTCGCCAGATGCGTAGAGCATCTGGAATTCCCTATACCTCCTCGTCTTCCTGGTCCAGCGCAGGTGAGAGTGGTGACGGTGGGGGAGGGACGGGGAGCATGAGGCTGGAGGAGGGGACACTGTCGGACACTGCGACGGAGTTGGGACCTATCTGTCTGCACTGCCACCCCTGTTCGGGAGGAGCTAAGAGGTCACTGTGCCTCTCGGAATTAATCGGTTCCGCTGGCTTCTGCACAACGTGATCTCCCTCTGCGGGTCCCCACCCCCAACTTTGTGGGTCTCTTGCCCCAGTTAAACAAGCCCCAGAGCAGAGACTTCCCCTCCAAAGAGAGGTGGGCTGTCCAGGTTTGAAGGGAAGGTGGTCGGGGTGGGAGTCAGCTGTACCTCGGCCTGTCCAGAGTAGCATGGGATGGGAGGTGGCCATCCAGGCAGCTGCGCAGGTGCCCGCTGTGAGGTCTTGAGACTGCGTGTGAACCGGGCCCGAGTCCTGGGCCCAAGGTTAGGTGTCCGGTGCCTGGAGGCTCTGCGAGGGTATGGGTGGATGTGCCTGGGAGGCTGTGTGCATGGGCACACTATTCAGGCTGCCCTCCACGGGGGCCCTCTGCCTCTGAAAGGTTGTGCGATCTTGTGCGCAGGTGAAGGGGAGGCTGCATGTCTGTGTCACTACCAGTGAAAGGCTGTGGATAAGTACGTTTGGCACTGGGAGATTGTACGTGGGTGGAAAAGGAGACTGTGGGTTTTGGTGTCACTATCTTTGGGAGACTGAGTGTCAACAGGAGGCTGTTTGGATCTCTGTCACTATCATGCGGGGGAGGGGGCTGCCAGGGTCCCTGAAAGGGAAGCTATGTGTCTGATACTATTTGGGGAGGTTGAGCCTCGGTGTGTACAGCCCCCGGGAAACTGTAACTGTGTCGGTGGAATTATTAGAAACAACTCCAACTGCCTCATGTTGAGCAGGGCGGCTTGCCCAGTTCCTCTGACGGGAATCCTGTTCACCATGGGCTCAAGGGCCACCCTGCGCGGTCCTACTCAGAGACCGCGCCCCCCCCCGCCCCCATATACAACACACAGACACACCACACGGCCCGGAATCCGCGAGATAAGCGGTGAGGGGCCAGGTCCGGCCGCGCACCCGAAGTCGGAGGTGGAGGTGGCGTCTCCGGGGCCTCACCACCCCCCCGCGTGTGTGCTTCAGGTCTGGTTCCAGAACCGACGGTCCAAGGAACGGAGGATGAAGCAGCTAAGCGCGCTGGGCGCCAGGCGCCACGCCTTCTTCCGCAGTCCGCGCCGGATGCGGCCGCTCGTGGACCGCCTGGAGCCGGGCGAGCTCATCCCCAACGGGCCCTTCTCCTTCTATGGAGGTGGGTGCGCTGCCTAGGGGCAGGGCGCGGGCAGGGCGCGGGCGGGGCGGGCGGGGTTGGCTTCGTCGGAAGCGGGTGGCAGCGCGGAGGCGCTTCTGGCTTTCTATAGAGAAGTGGAGAGTAGGGAAGAGATGGGTGGAGGCTGGGGAGTAAATCGAGGGGGAGGTAGTGAGACCGGACCGAATTCCCGACCCTGAATGAGGCGAATGGGCAGGTAGGGAGCAGCTCCGGCGTTTGCACCCAGCCTTGTCCGTCCTTCCGGCCCGGCAGGGGAGCCGGGCGAGTGGCGACTTCCCCGAGTCGCCCTCCCCAGCCGGCTCGCGGGCACGCCTTCCCGCCCTGTCACCCTGCCCCACCCAGGGCCCCGCCCTGACAGCCTCCTCGCTGCTCCGCAGATTACCAGAGCGAGTACTACGCTCCCGGAGGCAACTACGACTTCTTCCCGCAAGGCCCCCCGTCCTCGCAGGCTCAGACGCCAGTAGACCTGCCCTTCGTGCCGTCGTCCGGGCCTTCCGGGACACCCCTGGGTGGCCTGGAGCACCCGCTGCCCGGCCACCACCCGTCGAGCGAGGCTCAGCGGTTCACCGACATCCTGGCGCATCCTCCCGGGGACTCGCCCAGCCCCGAGCCCAGCCTGCCCGGGCCTCTCCACTCAATGTCGGCCGAGGTCTTCGGGCCCAGCCCACCCTTCTCGTCGCTGTCGGTCAACGGCGGGGCGAGCTACGGAAACCACCTGTCTCACCCCCCCGAAATGAACGAGGCGGCCGTGTGGTAGCAGAGTCGCGCACGATACGCGGAGTTCGTGGTTGTACAGAAACGAACCTTTATTTAAGAAAAACAGAAAAAAAAAAAAGAAAAAAAACATAAAAGCAAGTCATCCCCCCACTTCCTCCAGCTTGGGGGGTCATTTTCCGTCTGGGGAGACCGGATGGGAAAGGGGGACACGAAATAGAATCCAAATCCGCCTGGAGGTAAAACTGGGATCCGTGCGCTGGCTGGCAAGGTGCAGAACTGGGGCTCCCGCAGGGAAACGCAGACCTCTCCCCACCTCCCACCTGGACCCGGATTCTTGGACAGACACCGCCGGCGTGAGCGAGAGCCCGGCGGGCTGCATAAAAACACCCACGGCAGCCGCGGGAGGCGGCCAGTCGGTGGTGACGCCAGGAGCCGCGGGGAGGGAGGCTGCGCCCGCAGCCGGTTGAGGACGGTGAAGCGGCCGGGGAGCTCCCGGGCCAGCCAGGAGGGTTCTGGCTCTGGGAAATTTATTAGTGTTGTCTCAGAGTTCAGCAACAGCGACAACAAACTTATAGCTTCAGAAACGCCGACCTGCTGTGCATCAGGTGGGACTATATATATATATATTTTTTGTCTCTCTGGGTTTTTTGGTTTTTTTGTTTTTGCCAAAATTGCAAAATTCTAAATGTAAAGCCCTCAGTATCAACTCTTCTACCTTCACAAAGCTCTACACACACACGCACACACACACACAATAGGATGGTCTCCAGCCAGACCTCTTAGTAAAATGACTTGAACATCAGCTGTACAAGAAAAGTATTCTACCTTCACACACACAAAATTAAAAAAAAAAAAAACTATTGAACTAAAAACAGTCAACTGTTTACGTATAACGTTAAATTCAGGAGTTCAGTGTTTTACTAATATATCCTGTTTTGAAACCTCTTGTTCAAAACAAAATGTTTTGAGCAATCAACCAAAATTGTTCATTTTCTTTTCCTGTAGATGTTCTGACAGATTTACAGGGCTTACAGCTCACTGTGCTAGTATGTAAAAAGGTGTTGTTTACACAAGGCAAAGAGAAAACGTGATATTCAGACACTTGCCAAATAGAGTAATTATAGCACAAATACTGTAAAGGTGCCTGGCACCGCAACCTGAAAAAGTGTTAAAAAAAAAAAAAAGTGTTACAAGGTTTAAAAAAAAAACCATCTTTGCTAATTTTTAGTCCTGTTGAACATTCATGGAATTGTTAATATGACTTATATAGACCCACACAGGTTTTATTTTTGTGTCTTTAAAATAAAAGTCCAAAATATTTAAATTTTATGGTCAAATATGCAGTCAACAGCTGCTACTTTTTTCTTTATATATTAAATTTCTCGTATGTCTTTTATTGTTCTGATAAACCTAAGCTTGTGTGACCTCCAGTGCATATTAGACCATTCACTGTATGAAAGAAAACATGTTGAATAAATTTGTGAGTTTTTAATAAAAATAGAAAATCTGATGTTTAGATAACTGGTGTGTTATTTGATGTTTTAACAACTAGAATTGAGCTGTGACGGAGCCGAATGACCTCTCAGAAGCCAGGAGGAAGAGAGACAGGACTGGTGGATCTGTTTTTACCTTGGCTGTAGTTGAACCCCTTTGCTAATGCCAACCAAGCTTTTCTCTGTGCCTTCCTGCTGTTATTAACTACAGATTTGCATTCTGTGAATTTTAACGGATACAATTGAGGAGATGTTTGCCGATAAGTTAATATAGAACTGGAAATAGAAATCAAATTCATGGCTAAAAATGAGTGGTCCCAGTCTGTCATTAAGCATGAGACCCCATGCACTCTCTCCCTCTCCCCTCTAAACAGGCAAAACCAGATTTCTGAACGTCAGTTACCTATAAATAGGTAGTTAGAGGTGGTCCTTTTCTATTTCAATTCATTTCCCATAGATAATCCTGCTTTCTAACTTGGTGGTTTGAAAGATAACATAAAATGAATGTACAGCACAGCTATAAATGAAATACTTTAATCCCTTTCATAGAACTGATGTGAAATAGTTGTTTTATAGTATTTGTTTCATTTGAAGTTTCCCAGAAGGAAAACGATTTTGCTTGGCACAAGATACATATTACTTTCTCTGAAAGAGGAGTAAAAATAACCAATATAGAAATCAGATTTCAACTGAGAGTTGCCATAAGGTTCTGAAAAGTAGTTCAGTCCCTTCCAAGTCTTCATTAAACATGGAAGGAATTTAAATATTTTATCTGCTGTGAAATACATGTGTGTGTTTTACTATCAGACACTACCACAGTTCCAGAATTTCTTTTCCATGTCACCTACATTTCAGTCTGGATTCTTTATTTCCTTTTTTTTTTTTTTTAAATCAAGGGTTTTACATGAAATGGTATGCAATTTCCAGTGTTGTTTTTATATTTTGTTAAGACACAACCAAGTGTATCTTTCTTGCTAAGAAGGGTTTAAAATAAATATTTCCCTGCATCCACATGACAGCTTATTCAATGGGGAGGACTATCAGGGTGGAATGTGACAGTGTTCTTTCAGAAATCCAAATTTATGAAATACTGGGGAGACTTTTGAAACTCCTAGCCTCTGCATGCAGCACATTTACCTGCTTTGTATGCAGATCGCCTTGTTTTTGCCCTTTTAGCATTTATATACATTAAATCATAGCCAACTTATTCATTATAGCCAGCCTCCTTTAAAGACATTCATTTAACTGAACGTATGCTCATTGGGAAGCCACATTTTCCTATCAAGGCTGCTGAATTATTTAGCAGCCTTATTGTGGAATCCGGTACTTGATAAGCATTTTAGAGTTGGTTGCTCGGTGTGGACGCAGTTTTTCTCTCTGACTTCTCTCTGGCAGCAGCTCGGTCTTTCCCCTTGGAAGCTGTGTCCAGAGCCCTAACGAATCCCTGGACAGGTGGCAAACTTCAGCAGTCAAATGTGGAGTCGCCCGAGGCGGGGAGGTCTAGGGATGTCAGGGACTGTTCTTGTTCCCATCAGAGCTGTGCTGCCCACCTCTGGCCCTGAGGTACCGAGGAGCGCTGCACCATCGCACTGCGCCTGGGCGCTCCCCGGAGAGGCGTGCGGGTGGGAGGGGAGCGCCCAGGCGGTCCCCTCCGACCCCCAACGCAGTCTCCTCTCCTGCCTGGGCTTGGCCGCCTGGTTTCTCCCCGCAGCCATCTCAAAGCTGCCACCTCTGTGCCTCTAGCCACCTGCCCTCAGGGTTCCAGCGACTGGGAGCTGCCATCTGCCCTGGACGAGGGAGGCATAGCTCACCCACCTCTCTTTTCCAGGATGGGGTAAAGTGGGAACTGCTTTAGGGCTAGACAAGGTGGGGGAGGGCGATGCGTGGAGAGCCAGGACAGGCATTGGAAAGGGCCTGGGACCCTTGATAGTATGTGAGAAGAGAGAAAGGTAAGAACATGGTTTCCCTAAACTCTTGAAACTCCTGGTCACCTGAACAGACAGGAGATTGGGACAATGGGGGGGGGTGGTATCCAATGTCACCCCTGCCTATCCTCTGCTCTTCCTACATCTGTGTGCCACTTTGCAGCCCTTAGGCAGAGGGACCATGAACTGGGAGACCTTCTGACCTTCTCTGGAGAGGACTGTTCTTTTCGGAGCATGCTCGCATTTATTCCCATCCCCCTCCTCATCTCATCTGCTCACATCACAAGGGCAGTCAGGGTTTACATTTCTTCTAAGAGGTAGAGTTTTTGAAATAGCCCCTCCCATAGTCCACCGTCCATCTCCACTCCCACTCCCATCAGGAAAACCCTCCTCCCTTCTCAAGAAACTAGAATCAAGTAGGGAGGACCCCCCAGAGAGGGGATTTAGGAGGTTGCTGCCTCCTGCCTCCACATCTCTGAGCTGCATCTTAAGTCCTAGAACTCTTTCTTCTTTCCTCCACTCCTGGAGGCCCCTCCCTACTCTCAGGATGGGGTGAGAAAGCCAGGGAAGCATTTTGGGGGCCCTGGGTTGTGTGCAACAGCAGTAGAGTGGTCTTGATTTCTTCCTCAAAAGGCTTCCCAAGTCAGTAGGTGCCTGGACAGAGACAGAAGAGTAGGGAAGCAGGCATTTTCTGCCCAGAATTATCCAGCAGTGTCCTGTTTGCATGACAGCTAGAGGTGCTCTCTGCCTTGCCTCACCTCCCGGCTCCTTTTCTCCCCTTTCTTTACCCCAAGGCTAGGTTCCTAAGCCTTATTAGTGTCCCAAATAGGAAGGGAAGAGGACCGGGGGAGGTAGTTTCCTAAATGTGGGGTGAGGGAAACATTTTTGTCCTTCAAAGCCCGGGGCCATGCCTGTCCCAGTCCGTGGAGCCTGCTTTTACTCTGGAGGCCCCAGACGGCAGGCACCAGACTGCAATTACAGGGGATATGGTTTGTTTCGTTTTGTTTTTGTCTTAAAGCTGTTTTCGACTGAATTCTATTGCAGGTGGTAAAAAGCAGTTTTCTTTGCCTCAGTGCCTTGCCTACGGTGCCACCATCCTAGCTGGAGTGCTTTCCCTTCCCAGTGTCTGTGGGCATCTACCCTGAGGGCTTCCTGCCGCCACCTAGGAAGGGGACATGGAACAAGTGGTCTCTTGTTGCTCTTGACGCTGGGGACGCGTATGGAGACTAGGGAATTCAGGGACCCTCATGTCCCTTGGGTTCCACAGGAGACACTGGAGAACTGAGGGTTCCCCAGGCTGTTCAACTGTGGTATCCAACTGGCCTGGGCTGTTCCCAGGAAGGGCACAGGGCACCCCTGACCCTGTTTCCTGGATCCATTTGAGGCAGTGTCCGTTTAGGGGCTTCTAGGTCTTTACAGGTGACCTCAAACAGATACTGGAAGGATAGACCACTTTCTGCTCCCCTGATCATCCCTTTTTGCAGTTTCTGTTCACATGTTTGTCTGCCCCCCTAGGCTGATCACTGCCAGAAGAGAATCTAACTTACTCATCTTTGTATCTCATTTAGCAGTGCCTGCCACATAGCGGGTAGTCAGGGAATGCTTGATGAAGGAAAGAGCATATAAAGGGATTGTATTTTTCTATGTGCCTGGGTGCAGTTAAATTGATCCTATTGGGTCTTTATATTTTGAGTCTACCTGTGCCCCTCTAACTGCAGACCTGAGTTTTCCCGCATTTGTGCACTACTTTCAAGTGTCTGAGTATGCCCTCATCCTTGAACAGCAAGGATATCAATACCGATGGGTGTGCAGTAGAGTAATCCCCACTCCACCTCTTTTCCCTGCACAGACAAAGCTACTTGCAGAAGCTACAGAATCGATCTTTATTTACGCACAGCTATAGCGCTTGCTAATTCCTATTAATAAAAATGCCAGCAGTGCACCACACACTTACACATGCCCATCCCTCAGGCACGATTTCCAAATCGTGGCCATCGCGGGGCCAGAGGCATGCGCCCGGCCCCAGACTCCTCCAAATTGTGAAATGCCAAACCTTCTTTTGGTCCCAGTCTGTGCGTGCCCTAAAGCACACGTAAGCTTCGAGACGCTTACCCTTTACTCCTCCTCCTTCCCAAATCAGCCACCACGGGTCACGGTTACACTACACTTTATTTCTAAGCAAATCTCGGACAAATCTTGTGACATACTTTATACAAGAGGACACAAGCTGCACGCAAGGATGTCTCGGTTCCGGGCCAGCGGCAATGCCGTGCCCTTGCGCGCTCCCGCGCTGCCCAACACACCCCCTCGGCGCACGCGCACGCGCACACGCGACAGCCTTCCGGGCGCTTCCGCCTTCATCTTAGCAACGCACGTAGGGACGCAAGCCCCGCCCCCTCCCGGGAGCCTCCCGGAAGTTGCCGGCCGGGAGCAGGGTCCACGGCTCCGGGCGTCCCTGGGTGTGTTGGGGCTCAGTCTCTGGGCGAGAGGACTCGGAAGGGGGAGAGCGACATTCAGAAGCGCGGCGCAGGGCGAGACCTGGTGACCATGGCGGGGCCGCAGTCTTTAGCGCTGCGGCTGGAACAGTTGTTGAACCCGCGACCGCGCGAGGCGGATCCTGAGGCCGACCCGGAGGAGGGTGAGGCCTGTTGGGGGCAAGGCCACGTGCGGAGCCGTGGGCCGGGCCCAGTGCGGAGCCGGGCGGTTTGTGAGGGGCCGGCAGCTGGGCCTCGCCGCCTAGCCTACTCTCCTTCCCCTTGCGCAGAGGAAAACTGCTTCCCGGGAGGGTGGCCCCCGGGGCAGGGGAGGAGGGCTTCGGAATCCTTCGGACGCGCGTTCTAGATTTGGTGCTCGGGTGGGCGGAGCGTCCGGAGGACTCAGGCTTGGGTTAACTGTTGATCCAGTGCTGTTGCGGGCAGCCAGAGTCTGGTAGCAGGTTGGAGGTTATCTTTCAGGATGCCCTTACTGGCATTGCGTTAGAAATGAGAAGAAAAATTCTCATCTTTTTTTTAAAAAAACTCCGCCTGTCCCTGAGAACCTACTTGGAGGATGAAGGAAGAAGTAGGCTTCCATGGTGCCGTTTCAGCCTTTTCAGGCTTCAGCACACTTGCTTAGCGGCTGACGAATGATATTTATGATCTGTAAGCTGATGTTCAAGGTCTAGTTGGGAGTAATCCTCCTTTAGGCTTGAGTCAGAGAAGTGTGAGGAAGGGAGAATACGGAGGGATAAATGTGAGTGTTGGACCGTTTCTTAGGAATAATTAGTTGAGGGAACTGGGGCTGTTTAGCCAGGATACGCAAAAAAAAAAAAAAAAAAAAAAACTCCCTGAGGGATGGGCTGGAGTGGGATAGAACATGATGATGGCTGACTTAAAATATTTGAGCTGACTGTCACACATGGAAGAGGGATTAGACTAGTTTTCTATGATCCAAGGCATGGAAATATATCCTTCTAGTAGATGCAGAGAGTCAGGTTTCTGTAGCAGCAAGGTAGCAAGTGGTCTGCCTTGGGAGGTGATGAGGTTCCTGTTCTTGGAAGTTGGTGGGTATTTTGTAGAGGACGTTCAAGCGTGAATTTAAAGGGCTGAACAGGGTTACCATTAACGTATGTTCTAACCAGGAGATTCTGATTACTTTTCCCCCTCCCCCGACAGCCACTGCTGCCAAAGTGATTGACAGGTTTGATGAAGGGGAAGATGGGGAAGATGATTTCCTGGCGGTGGGTAGCATTAGAAAGCTGGCATCAGCCTCCCTCTTGGACACAGACAAGAGGTATTCTGGCAAGACCACCTCTAGAAGAGCTTGGAAGGCAGACCATTGGGAGCAGACTCTGCCAGGTTCATCTGGTGAGTAGACGTATTTCCATGGTACTCTTTCTTTCCTGATTTTTTGGGGTAAAATTTTTTTTTTTTTTGATGCTCTCTGCAGAACTAGTCCGGATGCCCCACTTACTGTCTTAGGAGAAACCACTGATTTGACATTAGAAAGGGCCCTTTGAAGTACTGAATTTCACTTGGTAAGGAATCTGAAGTCTGGAGCTATTAAGTAGCTGTACTCCTAATGTTTGCACTAATGGCTCACCCTAAAATGGAGTGAGAGAAAAGGCCTTGCATATTTGGATTTTGGAGAGGGCTATGTGTTGAAAAAGCATTGTGTCTGATGAGCACGCTACTCATGGATTTTGACCCTTTTCCTTTGGTTTGTCAAGCCTTGCATCGAGTCACTGGATAATATTAATTTGTGACACTCATTTTTTTGCCACTGTAGAAATTTCATAGTCTTTCCCTGTTCCCTGCAACAGTTAGGAGGATGTGAGCTTATAGTTCTAAAGATTGTGAGTTTCTCAGAGTGGAAGAAGGGGCGGGGTATGGTGATTATTGAGTGGATGCTATTTGCTTTCCTTTAGAGAGGTCAGAGGGACCATGTTGAGAATCCACAGATAATATAAAAGAAACAATCACTCATGCTGTGATATCCATGGTTTAGTCCCTGATACAGTCCTTGGGGCTCCCAGATGATAAGCTCATTTCATATTCTTTGCTTAGAGAATGATAAACAGACCAGTCCTGGGACCAGTATAATATTTATTGAGCTCTCACCATGTGTCAGGCACTATGGTAAGTCCTTTAAATTCTAAAAGCCTGGTACATAGTAAGTCCTCAGAAAATGTTAACCACCATATCATTACATGTATTATCTCATTTAATCCTCCCAACAGCCCTGTGAGGTTGGTACTGTTTATCCCCATTTTACAGATAAGGAAATTGAGGGGCACATTGGTTAAGTAACTTGCTCAAGGTCATATATCAAGTAAATGCAGGCTGGAACTCAAATAAGGCAGTCTGACTCTAAGATCTATACTTTAAACTACTACTCTGTGAATATTTCTTTATCTGAGAAATGGCATACATTTAAAGAACTTAAAGGATTATTTCACTTTACTATTTGGCACTTAGTTTCTGTATATATGTTTTTGACAGCCTTCTCTGTCTTGAGTTTATATATTGTTACTTAAAGAAGTACTTAAGAGATCATGTTTTCATAAAAATCTTTATGAAGAAAGTTGTTGGTAACAGGTCCCTGTATGATTATGCTTCCTGTGTTCTACCATGAAAGAGATTGGATAATCACTAAAGACCTGTAAGTGTCAGGATACCCCAAGCATAAGTAAAATCAGGAGCCATAACTAATATTCCATTTACTGAAGGATCAAGTTCAGACTCCTCCCCGTGGAAGACAAGACCCCTCCTGATTTGGTCCCTGAGCAACTCTCTGGCCTCATATCCCAGCATTCTGTACCCCAGTGCACTTTTGTGTGCTGGACCTTTGCATCTGCTGCTTTTCCTTTCCTTCCCTCTTTTCTGTCTGATGACCTGTTACTTATGCTTAATAAGTAAAACTATAATGTGTCCTTCACATGAAGCCATCTCTCACCCTTCTCTATACACTGTACTAATGCTTTTGTAATGTAGTTATTGGTTATGCATATCCACCACTCCTAGCAGACTGTGAACCCGCCCCCACAGATATTACATTCTGTTTGTCAGTCTCTAGTTTTTATCCATGGCTGGTTCATAATAGGTACTTAATAAGTGTTTAATAGGCATCACTAGGGTGACAGAGATTGTGCATTTGGGACAGTTAGTGATAAACTCTGTTTTTTCAGATGCAGGTTTGGAGAAACCAGTAATTCCCTCACACCAGATGAAATTTGACCATTTTTCAAGGTCCAGGTCAAAGGCTGCCTTTTTCTTATAACCTTGCTTAAATTCACTTGCTCCACAGCTAAAATCTCTTCCTTCTCTTGATTACCAAAACTTTGTCAAAGTGCTTTTAATTCTTCTCTGTATTATAGTTTTTATGGGTCTGTCTTTCCCACTAGAGCCTTTCAGTAGGATAGGACCCATGTTTTTTTTTGTTTGTTTGTTTTTGTTTGTTTATTTTTTTTTTGGCCGCGCCGTGTGGCACTCAGGATCTTAGTTCCGCAACCAGGGATCGAACCCGAGCCCCCTCCATTGGAAGCGCGGAGTCTTAACCACTGGACCGCCAGGGAAATCCCATAGGACCCATGTTTTATTCATTTTTGTTTCTCCCTTAGCATTTTAGAGATAGTAGATGTGTAATAAATATTTGTTGAGTTGCATTGAATACGGTAATACTTTTTTTTTTGGATAGGTGTCATGATACTTTAGTTAAAATGAAAGATATGGCCTAGTGTTTGTTTTAAGGTAACTTTTTTTTCTTTTTTTCCTTCTTCCCTCCCTTGTTTAGATAAAGAAATATCTGATGAGGAAGGGTCTGGAGATGGAGATTCAGAGGGTCTGGGCCTGGAGGAATCCGGTGAGGATGCCATGAGTGCTGAGGAACTGGAGTGTGCTGATGGTGACAGTAGCCTGGCCTGGAAAAAGAGGAGCAGAAGCCACTCCAGGAAGGCGTCGGGCTTCAGTGTCCAGAGCATCAGTGACTTTGAAAAGTTTACCGAGGGAATGGATGACCTCGGTAGCAGTGAGGACGAGGAAGACGAAGAGCAGGAGAGTGGTATGGAGGAAGGGGGTGGTGAGGAAGACTTTGAAGGTGAGAGTGAGGAAGACAAGGCCGAAGACAGGACCAGTGAGGACGACGGGGTGGTGATGACCTTCTCCGAGGTCAAAGTTTCCGAGGAAGTGGAGAAAGGCCAAGCTGTGAAGAACCAGATAGGTTTGTACACGGCTTGCTGTTTGCTTGTTTTGAGTGTCCACATTTGATCTCCTTTTTGTTTGTTTGTGGCTGTTTGCTGTCTCCTGTGTCCTTCCAATTAGTTGGTGACGTGCCCCACTTACCTAGAGGCCCAAAGCGCTGTTCCCCTGTGCTTGGCCTGCTGTTGCTTCACTCAGCTGCTTTGCTGGTTCTGCTCTAGTACTTCTGGCAGCTGTGGAAGGTTGAAGGGAAGGGCGGCGTCTCCTCTTGTTGGGCTGTAGCATTCTCTCTCTCATGTAGCAAGTCAATTTGCGTCCAGACACCGGATTTATTTCCTGTAATAAATAGAGTGTTTCCGTGGCATGAAGCTGATAAAGGCATGCTGCTTAGGGACTGCTTTGATTTCCAGTCCCTCCCCCTCTCCCTGCCCCAGGAAGATTTTATTAACTGAGGAATGGAATTCTTTTTTCTTTCTCAGCACTGTGGGACCAGCTCTTGGAAGGAAGGATAAAGCTACAAAAAGCTCTGCTGACCACCAATCAGCTTCCTCAACCAGATGTTTTCCCTATTTTCAAGGACAAAGGTGGCCCAGAATTTGCCAGCGCCTTGAAAAACAGTAAGAATACTTATCGCATATTGGGATGCTTAGAACCACTGGGGTTCATTGGGATATACTGGGATTGTATTCACAGCACCACAGAGTTGAGAAGACTTGGCTTTAGTCATAATATGGTATAAAATGGTGATTTTTAACTTAAAAAAAAATCGCAGTATAACCCTCTTATCAAATGAAGGCAACTTTGATCGAAACAGGTTGGGTGCTTGCGTCATGCCTGTTCCTCTTTTTTCCAGCCCTGCTCTCACTTTCCCCTCCCCCTCCTCTTGGCTTTCTGAGCTACTGCTTTAGTGCTCAGGGAAAAACCGCTGGCATAGAAGGAAAGGGAGACAGTGAATGACTAACCTCAGTTCGTTTAACTTGTATATCACGTGCTTAAAGGATGCCTTTCTTTGTTGGGTGGTTTCTAGAACAAAATGCTGAGATGACCTTACTCCTTTCTTCCTTTGGGTTACAGAGGGTGATGAAGGATGGTGACCGCAGAGGGAGGAAAAAGTTGTGAAAGAGAATTGCTGGGCTGTAAAGTCCAAGAATTTTAGAAGAGCAAAGGAATTTAGCAATTATTTGGCTCCCAACTCCCTCATTTTACAGAGGAGAGAGCCAAAGCCCAAAGAGAGTGAGTCGCCCAAAGTTAGAGAGCTCGATCATGCACGGCAGAGACAGCCTCCCCCAGCTTTTCTGCCTTACGATCTAGGGGCTGCCTCCTGGGTGCCCAGTGGCACCAGAGGACTGGGGCCGAGGAGAGAGATGCGGGGTGAGCGCACAGAGGCTGGAATCTCCATCCCTTACTTGCACGCTGAGACTTAGTGTTGTCATTTGCTCTTTCAAACTTGTTTTTATAATATCGTGGAGTTGGCCTGAGAAAGGGGCCTGAGGAGGACATCAGTCTGATTTGGCTCTGCCTCTTGGTTAGGATCACCTTAAACCACTTAAGATAAATGGGTAGGATTTCTAGGGTAAGGAATTGTGTGAACCTCTCTTGACGGGGACTGCTTGGTTTAATTAGGAATTACTTCCCAAGGGCCGGTCTTTAGATTGTGTGTCTTGACACACTTGAAGTCAGGAACCCTGCAGTTACTGTGAGCGTGGGTCTTTTGTAGCCCCTCCTCCAGCTCTTCCCCGCTTCCTCCCTCAAATAAATGGTAGCTTGGTGGTTTTCAGCATTTTTGAGATTTTGGGGGCACTTCTCTGCTATTTTTAACGCCCTAGTGCCCTGATTTCCGGTATGCCTTTGGAATGAGACCTAGACCAAGACTACTCTAGATTAAATGTCTTAAATGTTTCACAATAAGGCCTTTTCCACTTTGTTACTCATTACTCTTCTTGCTTGAGCCAACCCTGTCCCCGCTTTTTTGGGGGTTCATCTCAAAATGTAGATATTTTAAGGTTTTATCAGTGCTCGGTATAAGGGATGCATTCTTACTCTTGGATACAGTTTAGTTATTTAGCTGTTTTAATGTTATTTAACTTTTATTTTGCAACAGTTCCGATCATTTTAAACACTTAAAAAAGAAACATTTTTATTTTATTTTTTTGACCGTGCCATGTGGCATGTGGGATCTTAGTTCTCCCACCAGGGATCTAACCCACGTGTCCTGCATTGGGAGCGCTGTGCCTTAACCACTGGACCGCCAGGGAATTCCCCCATCTCTTTTTGTACTTAACCAATTGCCTCTTTGCCTCGTTGATGAATTCCAGTTAATCTGACAGATGTCTCCTAATCTGACTAGGTGGGTTGCAGCGGAAGAGGGAGAAGAAAGGAATGTTTATTTGGTATCACATATTCTAAGGTGGGAGGGTGGAGAGTTTTCTTTTTTTTTGAGATTTTTATTGGAGTATAGTTCATTTACAATGTTGTGTTAGTTTCAGGTGTACAGCAAAGTGAATCAGTTATACATATATCCATTCTTTTTTAGATTCTTTTTCCACATAGGCCATTGTGGAATTGAGTATTGAGTAGAGTTCCCTGTGCTATACAGTAGGTCCTTATTAGTTATCTAGGAGCGTTTTCTGGTTACCAGAATTTCTATGCATCTGAAGGGTAGCTAATTCTTGTTTCTACCTTTATGACAATATGATATAATATGTTGTGTATTTCCCTATCTTGGTGAGCAGAGTTTAAGAAAAACTTCTTGGTTACGTTACTGTGGATGAACAATTTATACTATGTTATATAGCTGGTGTGGAACATAGGCTGAATTTGTACTGACCCCAGAACAAACACTGGAACTTAATTTCTTTAATTAAATCTCTTTTCAGTGTGGTTGGTCTTACAGTAAGGTCAGACTGCCTGGGTTTAGATTCCATCTCAGCAGTGGATTAGCTGAGTGACCTGGAGCAAGTTACTTAACTTCACAGTAAGATGGGGATAATATGATTGTGAAGATTAAAGGACGTAATCGATATAAAGCATTAGCACAGTGTCTGGCACACTGCACACCACAAATGTTACGTACATGTGTTCTCCTCTTCTGCAGAAAGAGGCATTTGGCAGTGTTCAGCCCTGTGAATGACGGTCGTCACTGTAACTAACCACCGTTCCCACTGTCTCCAGTGTTTTTTGACTTTTTGTTAGTGTTCAGATTCCCTATATAATTTAAATTAACCATTTGTTCTGGAAAACGGATAGTGTTATATTCTTTTATTATTATTATTTTAAAATAAATTTATTTGTTGACTTTTGGCTGCATTGGATCTTCATTGCTGTGCGCAGGCTTTCTTTAGTTGTGTTGAGCGGGGGCTACTCTTCATTGTGGTGCGCAGGCTTCTCGTTGCGGAGCATGGGCTCTAGGCATGTGGGCTTCAGTAGTTGTGGCATGCAGGCTCAGTAGTTGTGGCTCGCGGGCTCTAGAGCGCAGGCTCAGTAGTTGTGGTGCACGGGCTTAGTTGCTCCACGGGATGTGGGATCTTCCCGGACTAGGGCTCGCACCCGTGTCCTCTGCATTGGCAGGCGGATTCTCAACGACTGCGCCACCAGGGAAGCCCAGTAGTGTTATATTCTAGTGTAATACTTAGAATTCAGCTTTGGCCTCTATGACTGTGAGAAGGTGATCAGAGATTTCCTTATTGCCAGACCCAGCTGCTGCCTCCGTGAAGCTTTCAACCTTTCCTTGAAATTTTTCCCTTAGATTTTGGCGCTACTGCATGTGATGTGTGGGTTCTCCTGCTTTTCTGACTCCTCTTTTATCCTCTCAGTGTCAGTTTCACTGCATTTAAGATCCTGTTCTCAGGCTGTGTTTTCTTGGCATATTCTCTCCTTGGCTCTGTCATTTACTCTCATAGTCCTAACAGTAGCCTCTAGAACAGAGCAGACTTCCAGCTGTATTTCAGCCACAGTTAAGTCCCGAGCAGCATGCCTTTGTACCCTAAGCACCTTAAACTCTACTTTTCAGAAACTAAACAAATATCTCCTTTCTTCCCCAACACACTTAGTCCCCAAATCACCCTGATACTACATGTTGGATACCTCTCGATGTGAAATAATTTCAGAGGCATTTTTTGATATTTTAGTAGTTGCATAAGTGGTAAGTCATGAAGTAACCTTAGCAAAATTAAGGGATTTTCCATGCACAAAACCATTCCTCTGAAGAGGTTAGCTTTTTCCTCTCTGATTTTCTTTTAAAAACTTCTGTAGCGTTAGGAGGCAGTTCTTTTATGTTGGTAGCAGCAGTATATAAGGAAAAAGCCATGTTATTTAAGGAAACCTCAGCATGAGTTGTTTAAAACTTTTCATTATGGAATATATCAAACCTATATAAAAGTAGAGAGAATTGGATAGTGAACCCATATACCTTTACCAGCTAAACACTTATCAAGTCACGGCGTATCTTATTTCATCTACTTATACTAACTCACCCCCTACTTCTGCTTTATTTTGAAGCAAACACCAGACATTCTATCATTTTATCAGTAAATCAGCATGGATCTCTAAGAGAAAAGCATTTAAAAAAAAATCACAATATCATCCCACACAAAAACACTAATAGTGATTTCTTAATAAACATAACTGGTTTGAATGGATGGGGAACTGAGGGAGCATTCCTGTAACAGGCGCTCTCTATTGTCTTTTCAGAGTTTGCGCTATAGCTTTAAATGAAATGATTAAAGGAAAGCCAAACTTCAGCCATAATAAGTTGACCTTTTAGTGAAGTGCATGTTATTAATGTATTTAATGAGATGCAGTACAGATTGCAGTGAGCACCATGTTTCATTATAGGTCTAAAATGCAATATCATTGAAGACCTTTAATAGAAACAATGGTTGACATTTTGATATTTCCTATAAGCAAAATCCCCCCAAGAACACAGTATAATGTAATATAAATATAGAGGAAGTGTTGAGATTTTTTACTTGCTTAAGAGTATAAACACAAATTCCACTATTAAGAAGTTACGTTTTGTTTGTGCCCGCCCCCCATCTTCCCACTTCTAGTTCGAGTTCACCCTCTCATCCCTCTGTGGCCCTTCCCCCAGCCCCTCAACTATTTTGACTTGAATAGACTAAAAATTTTAATGCCAATTTGACCACAGCACTAATACACACCTTAAAGAACAACTTTTAAAATTTTGAGTAAGTCATGGCAATCGGAATCTTGATAGATAATGTTTCTGTTTTGTTTTTTAAATTTTATTTATTTTTAAGTAGGCAGTGTATTCACATGGCTCAAAATTCAAAAGATGCTAATGACTCTGCAGAGAAAATCCTCCTTCCCACCCCGTACCCCTGCTACCCAGTCCCCTATCCCATAGGCAACCAATATTGTCAGGGAAATTCCCCCTTTATTATTACTTAGTTGCCTTAGGTGACAAATCCATGAACATCTATTTCAGTGTTAGCTCGATTAACGCTTTGTGGGTTCATGACAGAGTTCTCACAAATGATCTGTAGAACCCTGGAATATCCGTAATTACTTGGGATAGGTTTAAGTATTGCTTGGGACGAAGGCACTTGCAAGCTTCTCCAAGTGTAGCATTGTGTAGGATTAAGGACTCTTATTACTGTAGACTTCATCTAGCCAGGATGGTGTGAGGAAGATTGATCTTTTTGTTTCAGCTGATGGCTATTATTTTTTTAAATAGCTTTACTCTTCTAATTATAAAATCATGTCATGCTTACTTCAGAAATTCAGAAAATACATAAGAGCATAAAGAAGAAAATAAGGATTACCTGTAATCTTACTACCCAGAGGTAACCAACAGTTGTCATTTTGATGAATATCCTTTCAGACCTTTTTCTGTGTTTACACACACATACACACACACACTTTTTTAAACAAACATGGACTCTTACAAGTATGTACTATTTTGTAAGCTTATTTTTTTCTACTTAACATATTTCATGTCAGTATATTTAGATGTACGTCAGCATTTTCAGTGGCTACAGAATATTCCATTTTATTGATTTACTGCAGTTTATTTAGCCAATCTGTATTGATGGATACTCAGGTTTATTTCAGCCTTTCACTTTTATAAAGCATGCTTTGATAAACACTCTTGTACATACATATTCGAGCATTTTGCCTAAAAGTAGCACTGTCCAGTATAAATATGGTTCAAGTCACATACGAATTTTAAATTTCCTAGTAATCAAATTTTTAGAAAATTGTAAAAAGAAACAGGTAAAATTAATTTTTGTAACATATTTTACTTAATGCAGTATATAAGAAATATTAAAAGTTTAACATATAGTCAATATTTAAATACTAATGAGATATCTTATGTATGTTTTTTCATGTCAAGTCTTTGAAATCCAGAGTGTATTCTACATTTACAGTTCATCTCGATTTGGGCTAACCACATTTCGAGTCCTCAGTAGCCACATGTGACTAGTGGATACTGAATTGGACAGCACAGATCTACGTTCCTGGAAATTCAGTTGCTGGGACAAAGGGATCGTACTTTTGTTTCTTTTTTAAGCCTTTTGGAAGATACTGCCAAGTTGGCCCTTAGAAGAATTATAACCATTTAATTCTCATCTGTAGCAGTTGTTTTCCTGGACTCCCACCACAGAGTATTATTGATCCTCTTATTTTTCCTAAACTGTAGGTGAGAAATGAAGGCAATCATTTCTTGATAACTTTCTGTTTGATATTTACATAATACCTCTTGACTTAGCTTTGAAATCTATGCTGTGTTTGGTCAGCTTTGAAATCTATGCTATGTTTGGTCTGTTTCTTAGAGAATGAGTTCTATGTAGGAAGACTTTTGGTCCCTGTTGAGCTACTACCTAATTTGTCCAACGTGGTTAATTAGGCATTTATACTATGTAGAAAGTAAAGTAGGGTCAACAGAGCAAGTGCTTTTCCAAAGCAACTGAGTGGGGGACCCAGGAGGAGAGTGTCAGATTCTTTCACCCACTCTGAAAAGATGGGCCCTAGATGGCTCGCAGAGCTGTGGAAGCTTGAAAACTACCGCAGCCAATCTCATCAGAACATTTGTTTTATTGTTTTGGGTTTCTTAGGAATTAAGGTTGTCTTCAGGCCTGAAACAATCTTTAATTGTGATGAGTTACATAAGGAAGCAACCCGGACTTGTAGTAGTACTAGTAGTAGGCAGTAGTAGTAGTAGGTAGTACTAGTAGTAAGTAGTAGTCGTCATCATCGTCGTAGTGGTAGTAGTAACATATGTAGTAGGATTGCCCTATCCGCTGGATTCACAGTGAAGTCATACACATCAGTGTATGTTGGAGTCTCTTTATATGGACATTTTATGAACTCACCTTTAACCATATATGCCTGACCAAAAGAAAAAGAGGGAGAGAGAAACAGCTTAAGTAGCGCCAGTGATTCTGCCTGCCATCTTTTTCAGTGTGCTCATGCCCTGGAGTAAGCATGGGTGGCAGGTGGAATCTGTGGCTGCCGTAGTTATTCTTTGTTCCGGGTACCTCTCCAGTGAGCATCTCGTCAGACAGACTGCGAATCTAGTGGTTACAGTTACAGCCTGCAGTCTTTGTCCAGCACGGTCCCCAAATGTAATCATCTTGTGTTTAATCGACGAAGTGGCTGTAGTGTTTGAGGGGAGAAACTGACCGTGTTGAACTGGCACGGAGACTGTGGTGCTGTACTTTCTGGGCAATTTTCGGGATTTTTAAAGCAGTTTTGTGAGAACTTGATTTTTGCTTTATGCTCAGGCTTTAGAACCTGACCACTGCAAAAAGATGCTACTCTATTATTGTTATTTGTGTCTTAACACTTATTCTTAAATCAATTTATTAAAATTATACATGAATATGATAAATAATACAGAAGCATTCAGGAAGACAACAGTCCTTTGCCTTACTTTCAGTCTCATTTTATTTCGTTTTCCTTTTATAATTTTAAATAATTTGTTTAGATCTCTATTTCTTGATTTCTTTATCCTCTGGTATGAAAGATGAGAATGCTACTGACAGGTTAAGATGAAGACTGAGTAGTGACCATTTCATTTAGCAACATGGTGGCCATCCTCTACCTTGATGAGCAGTTTTGGTAGGGTGGGAGGGATGCAGGCTTGACTGGGATGGGTTTGTGAGAGGACGGGAAAAAGGGATCTGAGGTAGTGAGTATAGCCAACTCTTTCTAGGAATGTTACTTTAGAAGGGAGCAGAGAAATGGGAGGTTAGATGGAGAAGGATGTGGAGTCAAGAGAAGTGTTTTGTTTTTGAGATGGGAGCAATAACAGCATGTTTGTATGTTGGCAAGAATGATGCAGCAGAAGGGAAATTGATGGTGATGGGGGTGGATATCTGTAGCAATGTCCTTGAGGAGGTATGTGAGATGGGACTAGGGCATCCTTAGGGAATGGTGACGTTTGATAGTGGGGACAGTTTAATCGTAGTGACAGGTGGGAAGACAGTATGTGAGTAGACACAGATAGGTAGGAGTCTCTGAAAATTCTCTTTTCATCGTTCTGTTTTCTTTGAAATAGAAACCAAGGTCATAAATTGTGAATGAGGAGTAAGGAAGGAGGTGGTAGAAATTTGGGAGGAAGAGGTATGAGGTAGTCATTCCATTCTTCTTCCACTACGTTTTTACATTCTGCCCTGCAACTGCAACCAAGATTCCCATACTCTATCCATATGTTGACCCTGGGAGTTGAAAACCAGTCAACTGCATTTACAGTGTATTATTATCATGTAAATAAGGGTGTAATACCAGGGCAGGGAGGGACTGGAAAATGCCTTTTTCTTTCCTGTGTGTTCAGAGGCCTGTCTGTAGGAGTATGTTCCTAGTTCAGTACAAGTGCCTAGTTCCTAGTTCAAGTAGATTTTTTATAACCCTCCATCGGTTGCTTAAAATCATGCTGTATTTTAGTTTGCTTCAGATTTGTTTTTTTCTTCTTTTTATTTTTTTGTGTTTTTTTTTTCTTTTTTGTTTTTTGCTTCACATTTGAACTGTTTATCTATTATATCATTTTTTTCCTAGGTCTCTAGATATTCTTTTCTTCCCCTGATGGCTCAGTTTTATCATCTCAATCCTTCTTCCCCCAAACTTTAAATCATGCGGTCTCTCCTCTTACATTCTCCCGGTTTGAGTGGGTTGTTCTCTGGGTCTGGCGCACTGGGTCCTCCTGGGACTTCCTTTCCTTGCTCTTCTAGGGTGGAGCTGTGTTCTGGCTCTTCCTGTATCTCAGTTTGTCAGTTTGGTGCCAAACATGGATGGGGAGTAAATGATCTGATTTTTTGCAGATTTAAAAATGCTCTGCCTCATTTGTCATTGATATCAATATATTCTTCATGGATTGGGTATAAATTTCTGGGTTGAAAATTACTTTCGCTCAGAACTTGAAAGTACTGCCCTGTATTAGTTTCCTATTGTTTTTTTAAAAATATTTAATTATTTATTTATTTATTTTGGCTGCACTAGGTCTTAGTTGCAGCATGCGGGATCTTTAGTTGTGGCATGCGAACTGTTAGTTGCGGCATGCATGCAGGATCTAGTTCCCCAACCAGGGGTTGAACCCGGGTCGCCTGCATTGGGAGCTTTGGAGTCTTACCCACTGGACCTCCAGGGAAGTCCCAGTTTCCAATTGTTACTACAACAAATTACCACAAACTTGGTGGCTTAAAACAGCAGAACTTTATTGTCTCACAGTTCTGGAGGCTAGAAATCCTAAAATCCAGGTGGTCAGCAGGGCTGTGCTCCTTCCAGAGACTCTGGGGGAGCATCTGTTTCCTTGCTTTTTCCAGCTTCTCGAGGCTGCCTGCATTCCTTGGCTCATGGCTCTTTTCCATCTTCAAAACCAGCAATCCCATCACACCAAGTGTTCCTTTTCTGACTGACCCTGTCGCCTCTCTCTTGTAAGGACTTCCTGTTTACATTGGGCCCACCTGGCTAACTCAGGATCCTCTCCCCATTGCAGAGCCTTAACTTAATCACACCTGTGAAGAAGTCCTTTTGCCTTGTAAAGTAAGGTATTCACAGGTTCTGGGGATTAGAATGGCATGTGGACCTCTTTGGGGACCATTGTTCAGCCTTCCACATGCCCTATTGTCTTCTGTCATCCAGATGTTGTCCAAGGTGGTTGCTGGTTTGAGTCTCATTCCTTTGTAGGTGACTTGTTTTTGTTCTCTGGAAATGTTTGGGATCTTCTGTTTATTCTTGGTTTTCTGAAATTGCCCGAAGCTATGTCTAGGTATGGGTCCTTTATTATTCATTGTGTTGAGTACTTACTGGGCCCTTTTAATCTTAAGATTGTGTGGTCTTTCAGTTTTGGGAAGATCTCTTCTAATATTTCTTTGCTAATTTCCTTCTCTCCATCATCTCTGCTCTCTTTTAGGTATTAAACTGGATTAGTGTTGTTTTTTCTCTGACATGTTCCATCTTTCTGTGATTTTCTGTATCTGTGTTCAGAAAAATTTTGAGTTTAATTTCCTAGTTCTTTTTTTTTTTTTTGTGGTACGCGGGCCTCTCACTGTTGTGGCCTCTCCCGTTGCGGAGCACAGGCTCTGGGGACACGCAGGCTCAGCGGCTGTGGCTCATGGACTCAGCCGCTCCGTGGCATGTGGGATCTTCCCGGACCCGGGCACGAACCCGTGTCCCCTGCATCAGCAGGCGGACTCTCAACCACTGCGCCACCAGGGAAGCCCGCAATCATATTTTTAATCTCTAAAAGATCTTTTGTTTTCTGAGTGTTCCTTTTCTATATAATTAATATACTTAGAGTATATTATGTACATTTAAAGTTCTTTTGCTTTTGTTTTATATTCACTTTAGTTCTTAGAAGTATCCCTATCTCCACCAGCTTTTGTTTACTCTGGACTTTTTTCCTCTCTTTTACATTTTTATCCAAGTTTAAACATGTATACAGTTTTTCTTTTGTTTTTTTTTTTTGCGTTACGCGGGCCTCTCACTGTTGTGGCCTCTCCCATTGCGGAGCACAGGCTCCGGACGCGCAGGCTCAGCGGCCATGGCTCACGGGCCCAGCCGCTCTGCGGCATGTGGGATCTTCCCGGACCGGGGCACGAACCCGTGTCCCCTGCATCGGCAGGCGGACTCTCAACCACTGCGCCACCAGGGAAGCACACATGTATACAATTTAAAGAGTCAAATAATTCTACAGAGCTTGTTATGAAAACTAGTGTATGCTGACTGTACACTCCACTACCTTGCCATACATAACCCACTCTCCTAAAGCAACAATTATATTTTAAATTATTACTATTATTTTTTGAATTCATGAATTTATCTCTGTATCTCTAAGTGACATGTTTCATTTCTACTATATTTTTCAGTTTTAGGCATTATTTATTGACTCCTCATTATGAAAATGAGGATTTAGCCCTTGTTCCTGCTACACTCATGCACACTTTCTGTCCCTTCCTGGTTATATTGTAATTTGGTTAGATCAGTAGTCAGTGTTTACATTATTATGTCTGTGTAAACACTGTTCACAGCTCAGCCGGGTAATATATATGCCATGATTATTTTTCCTTTCTCACACATCGTTTTGTTTTCTAGAGTTAATAACTGTTACTTTTTTGTTTATTTTGTTTTCTATGCTGTAATTCAAGCCTGAACTTTTCTCTAGTTGTCTAAATCTCCCCTCAAGATAATCAGTTGCATCAGCTCTTCTGCCAGCTTACCTTCCTAAAGAAGTCTCTCCCAGAACTTTTTTTTTAAAAAAATTATTTATTTATTTATGACTGCGTTGGGTCTTCGTTGCTGCGCGTGAGCTTTCTCTAGTTGTGGCAAGCGGGGGCTACTCTTCATTGTGGTGCACGGGCTTCTCATGGCGGTGGCTTCTCTTGTTGCGGAGCACGGGCTCTAGGTGCGTGGGCTTCAGTAGTTGTGGCACACAGGCTCAGTACTTGTGGCTCGTGGGCTCTAGAGCACAGGCTTCAGTAGTTGTGGCGCACAGGCTTAGTTGCTCCGCGGCATGTGGGATCTTCCCGGACCAGGGCTTGAACCTGTGTCCCCTGCATTGGCAGGTGGATTCTTAACCACTGTGCCACCAGGGAAGCCCCGTCTCCCAGAACCTTTTGGCCTGCTCTAATCTGGACTGTTAACCCTTCTCTGGTGCCCAGCCGTCATGCTGGGATCTCCCTGCACCACCATCCTAGGGTTTACCTTCACTTCCCACTTGTGTGGATCTCCTTGTCAGGATCTTTCTTGGCTTATTCCCTTATTTTGGTGAAGCACACCCTCTAATAGCTTGCTGAGGAAGGATGCATGAGAGGGAAACTTTTTTAGACCTTGATTGTCTGAAAGTACCTTTACTCTATCATCACAATTGATTGACTCGCCGACTGTGTATAAAAGTCTATAGAATATTCCTTTGCTTTCCACCTTCTGAAGTTGCTGTTGGTGAGTCAGAAGCCATTCTGATCCCTGATCTTAATGTTTTTTCCTCCCTGTTTTGAATTCTTTGTCCAAAGAATTCTGGAATTTCATGATGCTGCACCTTGTTGTGGATGTGTTTCATCATTGTGCAGAGTGTCTGCAGGCCTTTTCAGGCTGGAGACTCGTATCTTTCAGTCCTCGGAAATTTTCTTGAAATTATTTTGTTAGTGATTTTTCTACTCTCTCTTTTCTCTTCTTTTTCTGCAAGGCCTATCATTTGGTGTTAGACTTTTCGTCTGATTTTCTTCTTTTTTTTTCTCTTCAGTTTTCCAGTTCTTTGTCTTTTTTTTCTTTTCTCTCCCCCCCCGCCACCACTTCCTAAGACATTTCCTCAGCTTTATTTTCTCATCTGTTGAGTATTTTTATTTCTTGTCATACATTTTATTTCTCTGGGGATATACCTGGTGTATATATGTATGTATAGTCTTAAGAGTTCTTCCTGAGTAGTCTGTTTCCTCCACGCTGCTTTCTTTTCTTTTGTTTTAACCTGGGTGTAATATGTTAGATGCTTTCTTCAAATATTTGGTGCTCTCTTGTCCACTGTTGACTTTCAAGAGTGGGGTACTCAGAAGCTGATTAGCAGCTTTGTATGTTTGGATGAGGCTCTTTGTCTGTGGTTTCCATTGTAAAGTGCTCTATCTGGGCCATGTGGGGAAACCCCCATGTCAGTATTTTTAGATCTTTGTTCTTTATGGGATCTTAGTTGCTAGAGAACTTCTAATCTCCTGCCTGGCTGCCAGCATTGTAGGAGGTGGGTAGGCTGGGGGTCTCAGCATTCAGTCTGTGAACTTCTGCTTATTCCCCGTTTCGAGAACTATGCCCTTGCCTCAACTGTGTCTGGTGTCCCCCTGTCCAGAGACCCTATGTTTAACTCTCTTCAAGGGATAAACCTCTAAACGTCTGCCTGAGTAAAGAGGTGTGTTGACTGTTTGTAGCCCTACCTTCCTCTCCTCTCCTAGAGGTGCCTGGCACTGCTAGTTCTTGAAGCTTCTGGGGTTGTATTTGCGGACCGTGAGGGGATTGCTTCTTTTTCTTCACTGCCAGCACCAAGGTCAACTAGGTCAGGTTTGCTAAGTCAGTTATTTGTCCATCTGCTTAAAAAAAAAAAAAAAAACTGGTTTATTGAGCTATAATTGACATACAGTAACCTGCATATAGGTCCCATTTCTGTAACCCTAACCCTGTAAACAGCATCCCTGGAAAGAGTTGTCTGTACTCACTGTCTTGAATCCCTTTCTCTTGTTCTCTCATGAACGCATTCCAGTCAAGCCTGTATCCCTCTTGCTCCACCAAAACTGCTCCTCAGGGTCACAGATGACCACCATGTTGCTGAGTTAAATGGTCAGTTCTCAGTCCTCATCTTACTTCACCTGTCAGCAGCATCTGTACAATTTGACCTCTGTGTACACACGTGAAACCATCACCACAGTCAAGATGACGAACATATTCCTCATCCCCAGAAGTTCCTCAGCCTCTTTGTAATCTCTGTCTCTGTCCCTCCCCATTCCTCGGCAACCACTAATCTACTCTCTGTCACTGTAGATTAGTTTGCATTTTCTAGAGTTTTATATAAATGGAATCATGCAGTTTGTACTCTTCTCGTCTGTCTTTCACTCAGTGTAATTATTTTGAGATTCAGCCATGTTTTTGCCTATATCAGCAGTTCATTGCTGAGTAGTAGTAGTAGTAGTATATGGATATAGCACATTTGCTTTGTTTTGTTTCTGGTTTTTAGCTGTTATGGATAAAGCTGCCGTGAACATTTGTGTGCATGCTTTTGTATGGACATATACTTCATGCCTCCTGAAGAACTAAGAACGGAATGGCTGGGTCACATGGTAAATATGTTTAGTTTTCATAGAAACTGCCAAGCTGTTTTCTAAAGTGGTTATACCATTTTATAATCCTCCCAGCAGTGTATAAAAGTTCCACTTGCTTCACATCCTTATTAACACTTGGCATGGTCAGTCTTTTTAATTTCAGACATTCTAATAACCGTGTAGTCATTGGCTTTTTAGCTTACAAAACTTAGTTTCTGTCATCTCTCTTATCCGGGTATACCTCAGAGATATTGCAGGTTCATTTCCAAACCACTGCAATAAAGCGAATATCTCAATAAAGTGACTCACATGACTGTTTTTGTTTCCCAGTGCATATAAAAGTTATGGCTGCACTATACTATTAAGTGTATAATAGCAATAGCATTATGTCTAAAAAAAACCTGCATACCTTAATTAAAAAATGCTTTAGTGCTAAAAAATGCTAGCTGTCATCTGAGCCTTCAGTGAGTTGTAATCTTTTGGCCGGTGGAGGGTCTTGCCTTGATGTTGATGGCTGCTGACTGATTGCGGGGAGGCAGCGGGGTGGTGGGGGTGTTGGGGGCGTGGGGGGTGGTGTTTGCTGGAGGCGGGGGGCGGTGAAGTTTGCCGCAGTGATTGTTCCTTTCATGAATGATTTCTCTGTCGCAGGTGATGCTGTTTGATAGTGTTTTACTCACAGTAGAACCTTTTTCAAAATTGGAGTCAGTCGTCTCAAACCCTCCCACTGCTTTATCAGCTAAGTTCATGTAATGTTCTAAATCCTTTGTTGTCATTTCAACAATCAGTTTTGAGTTCACCGTCTTATATGGGCATGGTTTGTGGCACCCCGAGATAGTCACAACTGTAACATCAGACATCACTGATCACAGATCACCGAAACAGATATGATAATAATGGAAATGTTTGAAATATTGTGAGACTAACTAAACTGTGACACAGAGACATGAAGTGAGCAAATGCGTTGGGAAATGGTGCCTATAGACTCGCTCGATACAGGGTTGCCAGAAACCTTCAATTTGTAAAACACAGGGTATCTGCGAAGTGCGATGAAACAAGGTATGCTTGTACTTTGTCCTTCCTTTGTGGGTTTATTCCTTTTAAATTTATTTTAGCTAGTGGAATAAAATAGAGAGTTCAGAAATAGATTCTCACAAATATAGGCAATTGGCTTTTCACAAAGGTGCAGAGGTAGTGGAGAAAGATAGTCTTTTCAACAAATGGTGCTAGTACAATAGTACATTCATTTGCAAAAAAAGTGAACTTCAACTTACAGCTCATACTTCATACAAAAATTAACAAAATACTTCATCAACTTGAATGTTAAGCATAAAACTATAAAGTGTTTTGAAGAACACATGGGAGAAAAATCTCCATGACCTTTGGTTAGAGAGAGTTCTTAGATCATCAAAAGCATAATCCTTAAAAGAACAAACTGATGATTGGACTAAGTCAGAAGGAAATCTTTTGCTCTGTGAAAGACGCATTAACAGAATGAAAAGAAGAGCTACAGACTGAAAGAAAATATTTGCAAATCACTCATCTGACAAAGGATTTGTGTCCAGGATATATGAAGAACTCTTAAAACCCAACAATAAAAAATACCCTTTAAAAAAAAAGGGCAAAATACTTGAACAGAAACTTTACCAAGGAAGATATATGATGACAAATAAGCACATGAAAAGATGTTTATTTAACATAATCATTAGTGTTGATGGAAATGCAAATTAAAACCACAAGGAGATGCCCCTATATACCTATTAGAATGACCAAAAACAAACACCTGACAACATCAAGTGTCAGCAAGGGTGCAGAGCAACTGGAGCTTCCATGCGTTGCTGGTGGGAATGCAGAATGGTATAGCCACTGTGGAAGAAAGCTAGTTTTTTTATAAAGTTAAACGTATATTTACGAGATGATCCAGCAGTCCTACTTTTAGATATTTTCCCTAGAGAAATGAAAACATATGTCCGCACAAAGACTTGTATGTGTGTGTTTATAGCAGCATTAATCATAATCACCAAAAACTGGAAACAGCTCAAATGTCCTTCAGTAGACAAACAGATAAATTGTGGTACATTACTCAGCAATAAAAAGGAGCAAAATATTGATAAATGCAGAATCACTGATGCATCTCAAAGGTATTATGCTAGTGAAAGATGCCAGTCTCAAAATATTATATGTATACTTTAACATTCCATTTATATGACATTTTGGAAAAAGTAAAACTAAAGGGATGGAGAATAGATCAGTGGCTGGCAGAGGTTAGGGGTGGGGGAAGGGTTTGACTACAAAGGGGCAGCCCTGCTTTCTTCTTTGTTTCCTGTAAGTTTCTATTTTCCTCTTCGGTAGACTCATTTCCTTGGAGTGTTTCATCCCTAAATTTTGTCCGCTGGCTTGCCTCTGAACCCTTCCGCTTGGCTTGATTGTGAACATTTTGCTTAGATTGAGGGAGGGGTGTAAATAGTTATGTGGTTATTCCCACATAACTCTGGGAATATTTCTTATGGTAATGGGTACATGATACAGTACTTCTAGGGATGGAGGAATGGGCTACATCAACCTATAGTGTCATTTTTGCTTGAAAAATATATCTCTGGTACTAAAACCTTACCCAGAAGAGAATAATAGATTATGCAGAGCTTCTAGATTTTGATGTGGGTTAGAACTGAAAAATGAGATGTCTTTAAACTCCTTTTCCTTCTCTCTTTGATAAGTGATATAATGTGGTTTGGACACTCAGAGATTCCTGAGATTCCAGGTTCTGGTTGATGATTTACTGCAAAATTGCTTATAAATTGAAGTAGAAAATGTTTTGCAGACCTGGCAGCTTTCTGGCTTCACACCCATTTGTCACCCAGCATTTCCCTTTGTATATAGAACAAGAATTAATTAGACTGCACTGCAGGAAAAGTTTATGGCTATAATTTATATAGGATGAATTTCTTTTTAAAGAGACAGCACTGTTTTGTTATACCTATATACATATAAGTGTGTGTATATATAAAGGGTTTTTTTTTTCATTAAAGCAGTGTCTGTGAGCTTCTGGAGTGAACAGTCATTTTTCTGCTTAATGCTAGATGTTGGTGGAATAGATGCTTTTATGGTGATTGCTTTCTGATTAAATTGTTGAGGTTTTTGTTTCTTGTTTTTAAATTCATTGTGTACTAGTGAGCAGGCCTCAGTTTTAGGTTTACATTTTACACATTGGTCAGACTTGTCTGGTTTCCAGAGCTTTGTATTCTTTTGGTCTCTTTGAAGACTTAGGATTGTGTCTTTTTTTTAGGGTCTTGCTCATTCAATTAATGTTTTCATAATCAATGCAAGTCAGAACTTGCAATTTGTTCCTGATTTGCACATTAAAGAGCTCCATTAATTAAGAATCTTGGTGTTTGGCATGTTCCTGCAGGATCTGTGCCTTATTTACATGGTAAGAGTGCAAGATGCAAGTTTCTCCGTTGTAGTGGCAATTGCAGTTAATCCTGCTTTTTCTTTCTTTCTTCTTCTTCTTTTTTTTCGGCTTGTGAATGACAATTAATTCACAACTCATTGAAACTACTTAGGGATACATTGTACCAAAGTAGGAAAGAGGGATCCAAATGTAGGGGGCCACAGGAAGAGCAGAAAGTAAATCCTTTGTTTAAAGGGGAAAAAACCTCTGAAAGACATAGAGAATTTATGTGTTTGGTTTTTGTTGGTTGTTTCACTTGGCTAAATGTAGGAGGCCTAATTCTGTTTACTCTGAATTTGCAGATTTTTTTTTCCTCTTGGTAATAGTAGTTGTACTGATAAATGAGGTTGCCTTTCATAATCCAAATAACCCCAGACATCTAGAAGAACATACCCTGTGCTTATGTCAAGTATGCTGTTTCATAATATTCCTTTTGTGAGTTTCCTTTTCATGAAATGACTTTCCAAAGTGTTTGGGTTGTTACCATTTCTTTTGGACGCCTTGGTCAAAGCTGGAGGTGGTCTCCATCTTGATATGTTAGATGGTATAAAAGCAGTTGGAAATGTGAAATCAGATCACTGGTTTAGCAGGTTTCCTGCTTTCCAGTTTCAACCATGGCTAATGCTTACCTACTTATAATGTATTTTCCCAACAGTAGCTAGTCCATCTTTAAAAATACCATGAGAAGCTGCAAAGCATTTTTCGAAAGAGTGGAGACCTTTTTTCCCCTGATATTTATGAAACTTGCTAGGGCTTTTATGGGACTTAATTTAATTTGTCCTTATACTCTTCCATTACAATATATATGTAAAATCTTTACGTATATCTTTATATATAAAGGTATATATAAAATCTTCACGGTAAAAAAAATACATAAACAGTAGAGATGTATGTGAAAGTTCTTCCACTTTCCCAAATTCCCATACCTCCTTCTCAGAGAAAACAATGGAAGTGTATTCTTCCAGATATTTTAATATATTTAATATATATTTTCTTCCACTATATATATTTTTCCATTAAGCTTTTTTTTTTTTTTTTTTTTGCGCGGTACGCGGGCCTCTCACTGTTGTGGCCTCTCCCATTGTGGAGCACAGGCTCCGGAAACGCAGGCTCAGCGGCCACGGCTCATGGGCCCAGCCACTCCACGGCATGTGGGATCTTCCCAGACCGGGGCACGAACCTGTGTCCCTTGCATTGGCAGGCGGACTCTCAACCACTGCGCCACCAGGGAAGCCCTCCATTAAGCTTTAATGGAAGTTTGACAAGGAGAGGAGATTGGGAGGTGTGGGGAATAAAAGCAAAGGCTATTATTATGTTAGTTATAAATTATCTTAGAGAAAGTCAGTATGTCATGATACCTTTAGACAATTCTCTCTTGATTATTATAATTATTAAATTTATTACCTGTCCCCAAATAAATTTGCCCATATTACTTGCTTTGAAAGTTTGTTGTGCTTGGACTACACTTTCGTTTGAGTTCTTTGGTAATTTTTCATTTGCTCTCATGTAATATTGATTGTTTTGCTTGGTGTTTAGTCTCAAATCTCCCAGATTCTGTTTTTCTTGAGGCAGTTGAATAAATTTGCTTCTGTATAAGTCCAAAATGCTACTATTTTGAGAAGAGTTTTTACTAGCTATTCATATTGTTTCATGCAAGGAAAATTTTTATAGGTAGAGGGGCTGTTCAGATAATCTTAAAGATTCTTTCGTCCTTAAAATGGCACATAATCTATGCTACGTGAATGTCAGCAGTGGTGGGGGTTTGGAAGAGGGCAGAGACAAATGTGCTAACTCGAGTGATTAGAAAGCATTTCCCGTGTCCTCAGTAAGGCTCATGCGGTAGAAGAACACGAGGGAAAAGAAATCAGAAGTGACCTTTTGAGAATCGGGTTGGTTAATTTACTTCTATCTTGGTATTTTATTGAGCAAGTACAATGCAGGATGCCACTATCCTCTAAAAATAATAAAAATAGCTCCCATTTGTTAGTTGGCACTACTCCCCATGCACTGTATTAAGTTTTTACGAATGTCTCATTTAGTTCTCATGGCAGCCTGTGAAATAGGGGCTGGCTGATAACTATGTTGTACAGAAGAGGAAATCAAGTCTTAGGTTAAGTAACCTGGTTAAGGCCACACAGTTAGAGGCAAGGCCAGTATGACGTCTGCTTTGCTTCAGAACCACTGCTCTAGACCATCACTATGCACATAGTCTGAACTACTCTAATCTGTGTTTTTTTTTTTTTTAATCTTCCCTTTAAAGAAAGTATGAGGGAATAAAGAAATGGAATAAATGCCAAAGCTTAAAGGAATGAAGGCAGGAGAGAGATGGAGATGAATTTGTTGTAAAACAGAAGGCTTAGAGTGTGAATCGTAAATGTGTCCTTCAGTTTTTCTAAAGATCATTCCTTCGTACTGCTTTTTCAGTAAGAGAGCTAGAAGGGCCCTTGGGGGATCAGATGATCTAGTCCCTCCCCTAGGCAGGCAAGACTTTTTTTAAGTGATAAAGAAAAAGATAAAAATGTGTTTTTCTTATTATAAATGTGCTACATATTCATTATATAAAATTTAGAAAATGGCCAAGGGAAAGTAAGGAAATAATCTTCCTCAATCTCAGCAGCTGGAGTTATGTACTTTTAATATTTTGGTATATGGTATAAATATTTTCTGGTTTTCTTTCCCTCTGTGGGTGTGTAGTTAGAACAAAAATGGAACCATATTCTATATTCTGTTTTGCAGTGTGCTTTTTTCTACTTAACAGAGATCATGAATATTTTTCCATGTCATTAAATATTGTTCTACAGCATTATTTTTAATGGCAGCAGAGACTTTCCATCATATGGGTAGTTTAACTAGTTCTTTATTGTTGGACATTTGGATTGTTTCCAGTTTTTCATTTTTATAAATAATGCAGTAAACATTATTGTTACTAAATCTTTACTCACATCTGTGATAACTTTGTTTCATAAAATAAATTTCTAGGTGTGGAATTAGTATGTGTTCTAAGGATATGCACAATTTTAAGGCATTTGATCTGTATGGCCAAGTCGCCCTCCAGAAAAGCTGAATCAGTTTACATTTTCATCTTCTTTATATGAATGTCAGTTTCCCTTATCGTTGTCAACCCTGGATATTATAATTTTGTTTCATCTTTGTCACTTTGATAGGTGGAAAATGGTTTCTGCTTCTTTTAATTTGCATTTTTTAAAAATTTACATTCCCCAGTGTTTAACGAGGGTAAACATTTTTTCCTTACATTTATTGGTCTTTCATATTTCTTTTGTGACCATACAGGGAAAATTTTAAATTAGTTCTAGGGATGGGTGATCTTCTTGTCAATCAAATGTATGGCTACTTCTAATTTCTCCTGCTTTTATTTTAATCTGTCTTTTTGTTTGATTATTCTGTTGACAGGAAGAATTATATCTACTTCAGAAGACCTCTCTGTGTACTTGAATATATTTATTTAATCTTAATCAGCTTTTTAAAAAAATTATTAAAGTGAAGTTTGTAGTAAAAAAAAATTCTTTTTCAAACAGTACTAATTATCCCCCTCCCCCTGACCTAATCCTGAAATATGTAACATGGATGGTGAAAGTCCTCTTTTTCCTTTCTATTAATAGTGCTCTTCAGAGAGAACTCTCTCTAGCAGTTTGGTGTATATTCTTCCAGGTATTTATGTCAATTTAACCTTTTTTTAAACTGTAAATGAGATCATAAGGATACGTTGAACTAAAACCATCTTCCCACGTTAATAAATATGTCTTACCTGTTATTTTTTTTTTAGGGAACGATTTTTTAAAAATTTATTTATTTAGTTTTGGCTGTGTTGGGTCTTTGTTTCGTGCGAGGGCTTTCTCTAGTTGCGGCAAGTGGGGGCCACTCTTCATCGCGGTGTGGGGGCCTTTCACTATCACGGTCTCTCTTGTTGCGGAGCACAGGCTCCTGACGCGCAGGCTCAGTAGTTGTGGCTCACGGGCCCAGTTGCTCTGTGGCATGTGGGATCTTCCCAGACCAGGGCCCGAACCCACGTCCCCCGCATTGGCAGGCAGATTCTCAACCACTACGCCACCAGGGAAGCCCACCTGTTCTTTCTTTAAAAAAAATACTATGCTATCTTTGTTTTCATTTTTTTTCCTGAAGTATTTTAAAGTACTCATCATCATGTCATTTTGCCTCTAAATACTTCTATAAATAGCTCTAAAAAGTAAGAGTGTTTCCTATGTAACACTGTCATCTCCTCTAACCAAATCAATACTTCCTAACAGTCCTAAGTAATATGTCCACTCCATACTCAGATTACTTCAGTTATCCCCCAAAGTATTTATGGTTTAGTGTATTCAGACCAAATTCTGTTTATACTTATCCTTTTCAACAGCTGCCCAGAAAGTTATTTGACTAAATACCTTATAAATGGGCACTTAAGATGTTTGCTGTTTTTACCTATTATAAATAATGCTAAAAATTAATGTTTTTGTAGCCACCTCTTTGCTTTCTTATCTGATTATTTCTCTAGAATTAATTTCTAGAAGTGGAATAGTAGGGTCAGGAGGCATGCGTTTGTAAAACTTTGATACTTTTTGCCAGATTGCTTTCAGGATCCGTTGAGCTAATTAACTCTTATCAGTTGTGTATGGAGAGTGCCCCTTCACATTCTTGCCAGCATCAAGCACTATCAGAAAAGTATCACATTGCTTTAATTTTTTTTTTTTTAAGTAAGGCTAAGCATCTTTTTTTGGATGTATTTGGCCATTTGAATTTTGGAGACTATTAATCCATTTCTTAACATTTTCTTTTTCGGGTTAAGCAAATATTCTTTTATCTTGTCTTACAGGACCTGCCTTCCATCCGTATGATTTGGGCTTTCTTTAATTTCTCCACTTTGTTTTTTCAAGTGTGAGGACCAAATTTAGATATAGCATTTTAACAGAAACTCACTACTGTTTTTTGTTTGTTTGTTTTTTAAATTATTTATTTATTTGGCTGTGCTGGGTCTTAGTTGCAGCATGCGGGATCTAGTTCCCTGACCAGGGATCGAACCCGGGCCCCCTGCATTGGGAGCATGGAGTCTTAACCACTGGACCACCAGGGAAGTCCCCTCACTAGTGCTTTTTATTGTGTCATGGTATTGAGGAGGGCAGTTTTGTCATTTTTTTGGAATTGAAAATTTCATTTCGTTTTCCAGGTAGTTTTGATACATATCCCATAAAGGTACATTGATCTAGAAAATGAAAAACGTGCAGTTTTTTTTTAAAGCTTGTAGTAGTGTTTCATTTTCTTCATCTGTATAATGGTGATATAATAATAGTATGTACCTGAAAGGATTGTTGTGAGGATTTAAATGAGTTACTACATGAAAAGTGCTCAGGCTAGTGTCTGGTACTTAGTAGGTCCTTGATAAGTGTTAGCTATTAATCTTAATAGTGGTAATAGTTTTTTTCTTAGGCTATAGCTCTGTGGCCACAGTATTTGTTTCCCTCTTCTTAAAGGGGTTATATAAATAAATACTGGTACTATACTTATAGTTAGTTCTTTGGAGATTTGAAATGCACACACAAAAAGCACATGCCAGGAAGAATATTAGGATGTCATTTTTATTCAGTTATTCATTCAACAGTGTGGAGTCTGCCGTTTGCCAACACCCAGTATACCAAGGTGAGCGGTTCAGTCCCTGCCTCAGGATGCTCACAGCAAGGTGTGGAGATAGGTAAACCACTTTTTAAGCATCATTTAAATGTTTTTACATGAAAGCAGCATCTCAACATGTTTCATTTTGGGGTTGATGAATAAGCAGTGCTTACCTTCGCTAATATTAAAAGGAACGCAAATAAAATAATCTTTTATTTTCTGAGCCTCAGTTTATCCAAGTGGCGATAATGACTTTTCATGAGAATGCATTGTAACATGCCTAACAAAAATTGTTAATTATTTTCATGTTTGTAAGTTCTTAAATCTGATACAGTGGTTTTGAGACTCTTAGGAGTAGCCTATACATCTTATAGTTGGCGTGTTCAAATAAGGAAAAAGTTAAGCTTGATTACCTTGCTTCTGTTAACAAAAGGTCAGTTTGTTGAGGATACACAGTTGTTGAAGGTAGCAGATAGGGAGTCCACATTTTGTTTGCTTGTCAGCATTTAGATTTGGAAATGATAGTGTAGTTAGATGTTCTGTCATGTGACTTGGGCATCAATTCTCTGGAACTGAAATATTTGTAGAGTACTTTTTATGGCCCAAGTGATGTGTTGGCTGCTAGAGTGGCAGGACAAGGTCTGTGTCTCAAGCTGCTTACAACATGCACAGTACAATATGTGTTGTAGCAATGCTGTGAAGGATACTGAGAGAGGAAGGATTAACTGCATGGGAACCCCCATTTCCAGACCCATACTGTATAGAGAATTTGGGCACTTGGTTCGGGACAGTTCACTACCTGTTTATTTAAAGGCTTTTTAATATGAAAGGATCAGACTATTTTATATGAAACAGAAGGTTACTTGGATTGTGGTTTTAATTTTATTTTTAACAAGTTCCCTTACTTCAGAGTTTAAACTTTATAGCATTTTAAATTGTAAGAGTAATATGTGCTTATAAAATATTCAAACAGTTCAAAAGTATATCAAATAAAAATGAAAGTATCTCCACTCTCCCAGGGTAACTCCTATATTAGTTTAAGCAATTACTGTGGTAAATAAACTTGGATTTTAAGTACCTCAGTGCTCTGAGCATTTACCCTTTCTGTTTAAAGGGGAAAAATAAATTTCCCTTTTCAGGTAAGTACTCTGGAACAATGGAGGTTGTCTAGGAACTGTGAAACGGAAGGTAGCTAGTGGATTTCGGAAAGTACATTGATCAGTTAGATTGCTGTGTCCTGTAGGGCTTTTTAAGGATTTATTGACACACTTCATCAAGGTATTTGAGAGAGTATTCAGGGAAACCTAAGAAATTCTGCACTTCTTTTCCCTTCCTTACACATTCATACCTGGTCAGAAATTACAGCTTGAGTGGGATGTCCCTCCACAGAACTCAAATGCACACTATCTATCATGTTACTTAGTGCGACAGTAATGTAAAATGGGAAGGATTTTTCCTTTTGGTTTCTTTCTGTGAGGGGGCTCACCCAACATATTTTATCCTATGTCTCTTCACCTCTCCCTTATTTCAACTTCCACTTACTCCCCAATTCCCTACATCATTCTCTTAAGAGAAAAAATAAGTTTTGTCCACTGAGTCCTCTTTCTTACTTGATTTAATATGTCTTAGGCTGAATGTTTCTCACAAAAATACTTTGCATTCAGAATTAGCCCATCAAATCATTTCCTCATAGACCCCTGCACAGACTGCATGCCTTCTACCATGGGGCTCCCTGAGGTCGGAAAACCCAAGTCTGCTTTTGGATTAGTTGTCATGATTTTAGAATATAAGTCCCCACACTCTGCTTTGGAAAAGTTATCCTGGTGGTGATTTTGTACCATTAAAAAAAAAGATCCTACTTTTGGTTCACAGAACCAACCAACAGAGTGGGACAGAACTACTTCTACTGTTCCAGTCGAAATATGGTCCTCCTAAGAGTACATCTGTTTCTCTAATAAATCGGGGGGTTATATACATGCCCACACCTGTGTATGTGTATACCTACATGGATATATAAAAATTCTAGTTGCACCCACACTGGAAATGATAGCGACTCATCCACACAGTGGGTGTTAAGGAATTTGTAACCTGCAGTGCTCTTTCTTACTGGTAACGCCATCCTGCTTGGGGAATATAGAACAAGCCCAAACAGTAATACTGACAGAATTCGGAATTATGATACAGTGCAGCCTTCACGTAATTCTTTGTTGAAGAAGTTAGGGCCTAAATGTTAAGGCTTATTGTTATTCCGAGTTGATAATCTCTGCCTTGCTTTAATAATTTTTCCTCATGCCTGGGTAGCCCGCGAGTTGCACAATAATCACTCACACAGCTTTGTAATCAATGCCCAAAGTAATAGGATTCCTCTGGCCACCGGCAATTAATAAATTTGTGTCTTTTTTAAAACACTAGCAAGTCGGGCCTGAAATACGACTGACTGGCTCTCCTCATTTGCATATTTATTGCAGTGGAAAAATTCTTACCAGATGATTGATGCTGAGCCTGCCTCTTGAATTCCAAGCAGCACATTATTATGAAATGAAAAATGCCGGCCATACAGTTGATTAAAGTTGAAGACAGTGGAATCGGTGTTTTTTAAGATTGTGGGAGAATTAAAGGCATATTTTAATGGATGTTGACAAGAAGTGAACTAACAAAAGCAAAGCAAAGGATTTGCTTGAAAAGATTTAATCAAACGTCTTTCTTGGGGGATTAATTGCCGGGGATGACTGCTGCAAGTGGCAGGCTTGTATGGATTTGAATGAAAAGTATTGTTCTCAGGCCAGTATATCGTGTGTCCTTTTGACCTATAGTTTAGCTGCAGTCCTAGAGTTACTTTAGAAGGAGGAAAGAAAAAAAAAATGCTCTTGCGATCTGTATATTCTACCTCAATGTATATATCTGGGGTAATAGGAATGTGGGAGTTTATATTACTTGCACATACATAATTGTATGCTTGCATATTTACTTAAAAAATAATGGTGTGGATATTTAAAAACTGATAAGGTGAGCTTTATTTTACTTTATACATTTGCTCTTCCCGTTGCCCTCCATCCCCTTGCCAGAAGTTTTACTTATTGGCTTATAATCTAATTAATGAACTGTGTGCCCATGTCCACACTTATTCTCTGCCTACAGTTTTGTTTACATCGAACAGCCTAGATGAATCAGGGAAAAAAATAAAGCTGTTAAGTGAAAATGGTTTTTAGATTGGTGACATTTTATATATAGAATGCTTGCATATGGGTAGTGTGTAAATGAATACTTAATATAGGAATGTATGAATATACTAGTTCAGTCCTATTGCTGTAGATCAGAACAGGCACAGCTAGAGATTTTCACCATGTGAAAGACGCTGATTTTGTGATAGTAATGTACTTTCTCTTTCTACAGCATTAAAAAAATTGGCAGACTACCTTAATATATAAAAGCATTTGCTATTTTTCACCTTAATTCTGTAAGATAAGCAGGCAAAGGATTATCTACATTTTATAGATGAGACCATTGGGACTTGAAGAGATTAAATTGGTCCACTCAGTGGAAAATGACTAGTTGGTGATAGTGTCAGTTAGGATACAGGGCTCCTGACCCTTAGTAAAGTACTCTTTCTTTTTATTCTCTACTTGGGAAATTATTCCTAAAGCCAGTGCCCAGGTGCTTGGGTTGAATCTTGGTAATAAGGTGAGGCATAGGTCCTTCTTAATCTCCTCTTAAGGGAAAAGCCTCTGGAAATGGACCATGTAAGACAAAATAAGCATATATGTCCTTGACGGTCGCCATTTGTTTTGTGGCCAGGTGCCCTAACTTCTTCAACAAAGAACTACGTGAAGGCTCCACTGTATCATAATTCCGAATTCTGTCAGTATTACTGTTTGGGCTTGTTCGTTTGAACAAGAAGAAAGTATCTGCAGCTTTTGTTAATTTTTAACTCTGACGCTAATTGGGAGAAAAGCTAGAGGTGAACTAGAAACTGTTGATTCCATTCCCTTTCACATTCATAGGGTTGAACAAATAGAATTCAGCCCTATATGAATGCTAAAGAGAGTTGCTTGTTTTGGTTTGGTTTTTGGCTGCGAAGAATTCACTATTGGATTTGAGCCTCTGGGAGAGAGTCTTTCCTCATCCTCGTCAGCTGTGGCTTCCAGGAGGCCTACTGCGACCAGCAGAGGATTGCTCATCGTCTCTTCAGGTTTTACATAAAATTTTACTAGAAGGAGATGTGGCCCTAATATCACAGAGAAACAAGAATTGGGCTCTGGCTTCTAAATCTCTTCGCAGGAGGTTGTCCATGTGTTGGCCACTGGTGACTTGACTTTGATAAACTTTTTTTTTTTTTTTTTTTTGGTGGTTAGCAGCACAGAATTGCAGATTTCACCTCTGGTAGGTCTCTTGACACTTTGATGCATGGTGGTGCTATCCCTGAATGGAGCTTAAATACTTTAGGGCTACTTTCTGACTGGGTGAAGGGGTGTATAAAATGAGAACATATGAGAGAGTATTAACAGAAAGGCACACTTTGATTTACTGATATTGGCTCTCTGCTTTCTTGTTGGATTGATATGCTGTCTAATATATCTGCGATGGATTTTTAAAAACTGACTTGAACCAAAAAAAAGGGCTTGTGTAGCTACTTGAAAGTGGCCCTTAAAAGTAGTAGTCTTTTTGTTGGACGTTTTCAGAATTCTTGGTTATGTTACATTAGAGAGTCAAATTATGACTTGCTTGTTGGGGGCAAGCAGCCATAAACATTATGAACTGCTTTGCAGCTTCTTCCCTGCATGGTTCTTGATCTCATATTTTAGATCATGGACACATGGTACTAGAGGAAGTAAGGGACAGGCACTTGATTTTCCTGTTCTTATAATTTTTTATTGTAAAAAGACACGTAACATGAAATTTACTATCCTGTTTTAAGTGTACAGTTCAGTAGTACTAAATATATTCACATTGTTGTGCAGCCAGTCTCCAGAACTTTTTGATTTTGCAGAACTAAAACTCTATACCCATTAAAGAACAAATCTCCATTTCCCTCTTGCCCCAGCCCCTGGCAAGCACCGTTTCTGTTGCTATGAATTGGACTACTCTAGGTACCTCATATAAGTGGGATGATACAGGATTTGTCCTTCTGTGACTGGCTTATTTCACTTAGCATAATGTCCTCAAGGTTCATCCATGTGGTAACATGTGTCAGAATTCCTCTCCTTTTTTTTTTTTTTTCCTTGCGGTACGTGGGCCTCTCACTGCTGTGGCCTCTCCCGTTGCGGAGCCTGTGCTCCGGACGCGCAGGCTCAGCAGCCATGGCTCACGGACCCAGCCGCTCCGCAGCATCTGGGATTCTCCCGGACCGGGGCACGAACCCGTGTCCCCTGCATCGGCAGGCGGACTCTCAACCACTGCGCCACCAGGGAAGCCCACCTCTCCATTTTTTTTTTTTTTTTCCTCTCCATTTTAAGGCTGAATAATATTCCATTGTTCTTTTGGACTAGGCTCCAGGTTGAAGGAATGTAGACGATTTTTTTCTGTAGAGAGATAGACTGGGATGGTAGAATTATTACTACTTTGGTCTTAGGGTTTTTTTAAGGTGTTTTTAAAAATTGTGGTAAAATAGATATGACATAAAATTTACCATTTTTAACCATTTTAAAGTGTACAGTTCAGTAGCCAGTACATTTGCATTGTTATGCAACCATTACCACTGTCCATTTCAAAACCTTTTTCATCATCCCAAATTGAAACTCTGTGTCCATTAAACAATAAGTCCCCATTCCCACCTCTTCCCAGCCCTTGGTAACCACCCTTCTATTTTCTGTTTGACCATTTTTTTAGATATCTCATATAAGTGTAATCACACAATATCTGTCCTTTTGCAACTGACTTATTTCACATAGCCTAATATTTTCAAGGTTTAGGCTTGGGAATTTTGAAGACTACTTTGCAAATGCAAAATTGATTTGTAGTTTCACTTTGGAGAACATGGGCTCTCTTAAGATGTAGCTGTTTCTAGAAAAGGAGGTAAAAACAATGGTTCATATTTGCACAGAATTTGGATGAGAGGAGATTTCGGCGTTTTCATGGGCTTCCTTCCAAGTATTAGTGTCTCTTCTATTTTCTTAAGGTTCTGGCTGTAACATAACTTTCAGAACCTTAGCTATATGGAATCTCTGTTTATAATATTCAGCTCTTTTCATAGATGATCATTTGTGGTAACCTAATATTTGTAGTTATTTGTATTCTCTGCTTTCCTCATTACTTTAAAAATTTACATGTTTATATACATAATTTTGCATTATCCTAGTTACACACTTAGCACATTTAAAGTAATTCTTCTCTTTTAAAATTATTATATCTTTATTCTTTTTATTCTTCTTGCCTACTTCTCATCTTGTTTGTGCCTAATCCATTTCCCCAAAACTGTCCGAAGAATAATTCTGTGATACTTTTTTCTTCTTCATGAGAGTAACTTTTTATTTTTATATTTGGTGGAAAAGTTTTTTTGTTTGTTTGTTTTGTTAAGATTCAGAGTAACAGGTGGAGAACCTGGGTTTAGAACACAAGGCATTTTGGATTTTTTTCAGGTAATATTTAGGTATTGCAGGTCCTCCCAAGTGGTGTGGATATGTACTGATTATAAAAGTATTAGAATGTGGAATTTAGAAAAGATGTGGTCAAGGATCTTCTGTTACATTTAAATAAGCAAGTTGTATTTATATAGTCCTTTTTTTTTTTTTTGCGGTATGCGGGCCTCTCACTGTTGTGGCCTCTCCCGTTGCAGTCCCGTTGCGAAGCACAGCCTCCGGACGCGCAGGCTCAGCAGCCATGGCTCACGGGCCCAGCTGCTCCGCGGCATGTGGGATCTTCCCACACCCAGGGCACAAACCCATGTCCCCTGCATTGGCAGGCGGACTCTCAACCACTGTGCCACCAGGGAAGCCCCAGTCCTTTTTTTTTTGGCTACAAGAACAATATTTTATTTTATTATTTTTATTAATTAATTTATTTTTTTTGGCTGCATTAGGTCTTTTTTTTTTCTTTTTTTGGCTGTGTTGGGTCTTCGTTGCTGCGTGCGGGCTTCTCATTGCGGTGGCTTCTCTTGTTACGGAGCACGGGCTCTAGGAGCGTAGGCTTCAGTAGTTGTGGCACGCAGGCTCAATAGTTGTGGCTTGCAGGCTCTAGAGTGCAGGCTCAGTAGTTATGGTGCATGGGCTTAGTTGCTCCACGGCATGTGGGATCTTCCCGGACCAGGGATTGAACCCGTGTCCCCTGCATTGGCAGGTGGATTCTTTTTTTTTTTTTTTTTTTTTTGCGGTACGCGGGCCTCTCATTGTTGTGGCCTCTCCCGCTGCGGAGCGCAGGCTCAGCGGCTCACGGGCCCAGCCACTCCGCGGCATGCGGGATCCTCCCGGACCAGGGCATGAACCCGCGTCCCCTGCATCGGCAGGCAGACTCCTAACCACTGCGCCACCAGGGAAGCCCGGCAGGTGGATTCTTAACCACCGTGCTACCAGGGAAGTCCCTGTGACGGGTCTTATTTGTGGCATGCGGGATCTTTCATTGTGGCTCACGGGCTTCTCTAGTTACAGCGCTCAGGCTTCTCTCTAGTTGTGGCGTGTGGCCTCCAGGGCATGCAGGCTTGGTAGTTGCAGCGCGCAGGCTTACTTGCCTCGAGGCCTGTGGGATCTTAGTTCCCTGACCAGGGATCGAACCCAGGTCCACTGCACTGGAAGGCGGATTCTTAACCACTGGACCACCAGGGAAGTCCCTGTATAGTCTTATACGGAGATTATTGGAGGAATGCAAAGTAACTGTTGGGTTATTGAGTTCCTTCTGACCAATCTGCAGAGGCTTTCTCAGGTAAGCTCTTAGCCGTATGTTGAAATGGAATGCTGCAGTGTGATCTGTTTGGAGAACTTGTCTGAGTCATGTGTTGGTGTCCCATTGATGAAATAGGTTGAGATGTAAAATAGTGAGGAAGCTACTCATGCTGCGCAAGGTAGAAGCCGAAGAGACAGAATCAAATTCATAAAAATCACTTAAACTGAAGTTCGTGTGGGCTGAGGTTAGTCTAGAATATAAAATAAAAATGAATGTAGGGATTGCTAAATGAGAGTAAGGATGCTTGTGAGAAGATTACAGTTACTTAAAGGAAAGTGGGAAGGAGTGATCGAAGCATAGCCAGAGACAGATGGACAACTGTTAGTGATAGGAAGTATGGAAACCACAGGATTTAGCAACTGACTGAACATATTGAATAAGGGCTCCAAAATGTCAGTGATCTCCTGTGAAAACATTAGACAGAGGTGAGAGAATCAGACAAAGGAGAAGTATTAGGTTGGAAGAAAAAAGTTTTGTTTCTGACATGGTGTTTGAGGGAGTGATGGGGCATCCATGTGAAGATTTTCTTGGCAGTTGCTGGAAATGGGAAAGTTTTGATTATAAAGCGAGATGTCTGAGTGCTGTCAAAACTTAACTAGTAGTTATCCACGTCTATTTAGCCCCTTTAGTAGGATTTTGCTGATAAAGAAGGTAAGAGTTTGGTTCTCAGCGGGCCAGATTTTATTCTGAAAGTTCTTGGTCATAGACTTTAAACTTAATCCTGACCAGCTTTATTACACGTGCATCCTTTTGGTCGTGAGGAGAATCAGGTGAGAACATATTCTTGGTGTGCAGAATTTTAATACACAGTTCAGTACAATGGAACCTCCATATCCTTGGGTTCCGCATCCGTGGATTCAACCAATTTTGGATCAGAAATACTTGGAAAGAAAAAATGTCAGAACGTTCCAAAAAGCAAAACTTGAATTTGCAGCACTCTAGCAACTATTTACATAGTATTCACAACGATTTTTATAGCATTTACATTGTACTAGTTGTACGTAATCTAGAGATGATTTAAAGTATGTGGGAGGATGCGTGTAGGTTACATGCAAATACTAGGCCCTTTCATATAGGGAACTTGAGCATCCATGGGTTTCGTTATCCTGGGGGAGAGCTCCTAGAACCAATCCCCTGAGGATACCGAGGGCTGACTGTACTGCAAACAGAAAGTCATTAACTTGGGTTTCTATTCGTGAACTGGAACCTTCCTTAAGGGTATGTGTTGGGAGATTGAATGAATGAGGTGGTAGCTCACACCAGAGGCAAAGGAGATCTCCTGGGGGAGGGTGTGGTGGTGGTGGTGGTGGTAGGGACCCCAGGACTAAGCTGTGCTCTTCAGAAGAGAAGGAATTGCTTAAGGAGTTGATCAGTAAAGGGATAATCCAAGAGGTCAATGGGTAACCTGTAGAAAAATATCTGAGAAAGAAACACCAAAGGAAAAAAATTATTGGTTATGATGACAGGCAGGGAAGGAGTGTGTCAAACTTATTAAATTTAAGAACTCACAGTTTACTGCAGACGCTCTTCTAAGTACCTTACACATTGTTACCCTGCTTGTTCCTCACAACGACCCTATGAGGTAGGCACTGTTATTATTTCCTTTCAGGAATTCTGTATTTCGGAGAGTTTTCAGTCCCGGCGTACCCTGTGCGCACCCCCTCAGCCAGTACTGCTCAGGAGTCCAGCGTCATAGGCATCACCTACTTTGGAGAACTGTAGATAATTAACTGTTCCTTCCCTCTGCTTTATTTCCCAGGTCACAAGGCACTTAAAGCATTGTTGAGGTCATTGGTAGATCTTCAGGAAGAGTTGCTTTTCCAGTATCCAGACACTAGATATCTAGTAGATGGGACAAAGCCCAAAGCAGAAAGGTAAGGAGGGAATGGAACTATGGAATTGCTTATTTTCTTTTCATCTGAATGGTTTCCCATTATTTATGAAAAAGAAAGTCACGTCCTTTCCAGGCAGATACCGGACTTAATGTTAGTAAAATAGAAAGAGCCTCTTATGTTTAATTGCTGGCCAGGATGACACATAAATTGGGAATTAGGTTTTGGATTTTTATGCATAGTTGTGCCTAAGCTTCTTTGTAAGCTTCTGCAAAAATCTTGCCTTCTTTTTAGATCTAGTGAGATTATAGGTGAAAGTACATTTTTAACATGAACGCTTAATTAATGTTTATGAAGCACTTTGTTGCCCATACATGGAATTACCAGTCACAACTGTCGACTTTTCAGTGAAGGAAGAAGCAGTTATTGCGAAGGGTGGAAAAATTTCAGGAAATAGTAGAAGAAAACATTTTTTCCCTTCCTGAAATTATCACAGTTGATGAAGGTTCTCCTCTACCTCCCCCCTTTGTTTGAGCCTGCTGCATAGGGTACCTGCCTGCTGTTTTCCGTTGGGCTTCCCCTCTGCTCCATACCTTTCTGCTGAATTAGTTGGAATGACAAAGGAGAGGAGCTCACATTTAGTAAGCACTTCCTGTGCGCTGGGGTCGGTAGTGCAGGCAGTGTAGCTGGCTCCGTAGCTGTAGGCTCTAGTGCTCTCTCACACAGTTGAGGATATTACAGCCTAGCTTGGATTCTGTGGCCTACCCCTTTGAGTTTTCTTCACATTCTGCTTCTCTTCGTTTGGTTCAACCAATATTACTCAGCTTTCCTGAGTAGTTGGTTACAGGGAGACATAGTTCCCTTATTGATTTGGGGATTGAGGTCATAAAAGTATGATTATATGTTTAATTTTTAAAGACCCTCCTGTAGCAGTATAGGCCTGGTTCATGTGCATTTCTAATAATGTTTTTAACAACCTCATTTATTTTTATAGTTGGCTTACTTTTTAAAAAATATTTTGAAACCATCTATTTTTATATTTATTTTAAAAGATACACGAGTTTTTGTTTGACCTCACGAACGTTTTCTTCCAACAGCAACAAAAAAGCCGTCCTCACGTCTCCCGTGCTATTTAAGATGCAGACAGCATAGCGAAAGCCCAAATACTCTTGACTGCATGTGGGCCTAGGCTTTTTTTGTTTTTGTTTTTTTAAAATTAATTAATTAATTTTATTTTTGGCTGCATTGGGCCTTCGTTGCGTGTGGGCTTTCTCTAGTTGCAGTTGCATGGGCTTCTCATTGCGGTGGCTTCTTGTTGCGGAGCGTGGGCTCTAGGTGCGTGGGCTTCAGTAGTTGTGGCACAAGGGCTCAGTAGTTGTGGCTCGTGGGCTCCAGACTGCAGGCTCAGTAGTTGTGGCGCACTGGCTTAGTTGCTCTGTGGGATCTTCCCAGTCCAGGGCTCGAACCTGTGTCCCCTGCATTGGCAGACAGATTCTTAACCACTGCACTACCAGGGAAGTCCCACGCCTAAGTTTTTATTTAGGTAACGTTTATTTACATTGGACTCAGTGTTCTTACTGGTTTTCCAGTGAGGAGGAGATTTCCAGTGAAGATGAAGAGCTCGTAGAAGAGAAGCAGCAGCAGCAGAGGAGGGCCCCAGCAAAGAGGAAGCTGGAGACTGAGGACTACCCCAGCTTCATAGCGAAGCGCTTCGCCGACTTCACCGTCTACAGGAACCGTACGCTCCAGAAGTGGCATGATAAGACCAAGCTGGCTTCTGGAAAACTGGGGAAGGCAAGTGTGTGCACTCATGTGTGTAAGGCAGGTCATGGCAACCTGAAGCAGCTGTGAGAAATTGGAAGTACAGCTCCCTTATATGGATGATGCCTCAGTGTCATAGTAATCAGTCATTTCTGTAGAAAAATTTACTGAACCCTAACGCTAACCCTAACCCAAATCCATTGGGGTTTATACCATTCAGGCATGGGATTTCAACTTTATTAGAAAAAGTATTTTATTCTAGAAGTTGTGGTCTTGTAAGTGTTGGAAGTACAAATACTTTAAAGAAATGGACTTTAAGACAATTATTATTAAAGGAGCAGAGGTTAATCTCTGGGTATAGGAAACTAATATGACCTGCTTAGGGACTAATTTTTTTTTTTTTTTTTCTGAGAACAGTTAGAGCCATTCACAAACTCGGTCTTTAACAGAAAGTCCCTCCTGGAAGGAGGATTGTCTGTTTCTCTGCTGACACAGAAAAATAGGGAAACCAACGTAGCTGCCTTCAGCAGAGACTTTCCATGTTATCTGACACTGGTTAATGTTGTTGCAGGGTTTTGGTGCCTTTGAACGTTCAATCTTGACTCAGATTGATCATATTCTGATGGACAAAGAAAGATTACTTCGAAGGACACAGACCAAGCGCTCTATCTACCGAGTTCTTGGCAAACCTGAGCCGGCAGCCCAGCCTGTCCCAGAGAGTTTGCCAGGACAGCCGGTAAGAACTGTGATGCATGGTGATTATGGGAGCAGTTTCTAGGAGGCTAATTAACTGAAAAATCTTATCATCTCCTTGTAGGTATTCCTCTGGGTATAAGAAGTCAGTGAAAGAAAGGGAAAAAAGCACTATTTTCCTAGATTGTTGAGAAACTGAGGATATGTGGGAAGGGAAAGTTTTTTAAAAATGAAGCTATTATTGTGTGTAGCCTTCTCTTAATTTTGAGTTTGATCTGAGTCTGGTCATGGAAGCATTTATAATCCAATTTTTTAAAAAAAATAAATTTATATTTTTTTAAAATTTATTTTTGGCTGTGTTGGGTCTTTGTTGCTGTGCACGGGCTTTCTCTCGTTGTGGTGATCGGGGGCTACTCTTCGTTGCAGTGCGCGGGCTTCTCATTGCAGTGGCTTCTCTTGTTGCAGAGCACAGGCTCTAGGAATGTGGGCTTCAGTAGTCATGGCTCACGGGCTCTGGAGTGCAGGCTCACTAGTTGTGGCTCACGGGCTTAGTTGCTCCGCGGCATGTGGGATCTTCCCGGACCAGGGCTCGAACTCGTGTCCCCTGCGTTGGCAGGCGGATTCTTAACCACTGTGCCACCAGGGGAGCCCTGTAATCCAATTTTTTAAATTCAGTTTTAAAGTTTTTTCTTTAGAAATGCCAGTATCGAAGCAAGCGTGTACTTTAGGCTTTCCTTTGGATGTTTAGATGCTCCAGAAGAGGATCCAGAATTGAAATAGGCAGATTCTTCTGTCTAAAGGAAACTCTTTTATTTATAGTAGGAATATATACTTAATATATTTTTTAAGTTCAGAAGAATTTAAAATGAAAAGTAAAATTCCCCCTAGTCTAAAAACTCCACTCCTCAGGTTTAACCAGTGTTCATAGTTGTAACACACTTTCAGGTATTTTCTGTTTATATATATAAATACACACACACACACACACGCATGCATATAACACGTACGCACTTACAAAAATATGGTTGTCTTTTTTTAACTAAATGGGTTGGATATATATATGTGTGTGTGTGTATAAATATATAAAATGTTATAAACTATATGTAAAATCTTACAACTTTCTAAATTATTCTAGATACTTTTCCATGTCATTACATGGAGATCTACCTCATTTTTCCTAATGGCTAGAGTATTCCATTGTATGGATGTGTACTATAATTTATTTGAACAGTGGATATTTATGTTGTCTCTAGTTTTAGAAACAGTGCTATAGGAAACATTCCTGAGCATTTTTATTTTTGTATTTGTGTGAACATATGGATAGACTTCTAGAAGTGGAAATGTTAAATCAAAGAGAATATGCATTTTAAATCCTGATAGATGTAAAATTGCCTCAAAAAGTCTGCATTAATTTCCAATCCTACCAGCTGTGTTTTCCTACTGAAGATTGCCAGTTCTAGAGGTGAAAAATGGTGTCTTCTCATTTTAATTTGCATGTATTTAATTAGAATTAGATTAAACATATTTTTATATAACTGTTGACTGCTTGTGTTTTTTTTCTGTCAGGTGCCTATTAATGTTTTGCCCATTTTTCAATTGCATTGTTTTTGTTCTTCAATTTTTTTAAATTAATTAATTTATTTATTTTTGGTTGCATTGGGTCTTCATTGCTGTGCGCAGGCTTTCTCTAGTTGTGGCGAGCGGGGACTACTCTTTGTTGTGGTGCGTGGGCTTCTCATTGCGGTGGCTCCTCTTGTTGTGGAGCACGGGCTCTAGGCACATGGGCTTCAGTAGTTGTGGCATGAGGGCTCAGTAGTTGTGGTGCACGGGCTTAGTTGCTCTGTGGCATGTGGGAGTTTCCCAGACCAGGGCTTGAACCCATGTCCCCTGCATTGGCAGGTGGATTCTTAACCACTGCACCACTAGGGAAGTCCTTGTTCTTTAATTTGAAGAGCTCTTTATATCTTAAGGAAAATAGTGCTTTGACTGTTATACACATTATTTATAGTAGCTGCATTACTTTGGTAACCTCATTGGGATTCACTCCTTCTCATTGATATAGGAGATCCTTCCTCAAGCCCCTGCCAGTGCCCACCTGAAGGACCTGGATGAAGAAATCTTTGATGATGATGACTTTTACCACCAGGTATGATTTTTACACTCTTTTCTTTTGTTATAAATCAGGCTTTAGCATTTTAAAACAGCTGATAGAATTCTCTGACCAAAAGGTAGCTTACTTTGGAAGGATAGAGTCAGATAGGGAGTTAGAACTCTAGTGTTCAGAATTGACTTACTGTGTAGTTCTGGATTTATTGCTTTACTTTTATATTTTTCCTTTTGAAATGAATATAGCTACAGCTGTGTTGTTAGTTGATGCAGAGTGTGAATTATTTGTAAAACAGTTTCAACTTCTTTGCATCAGGTGGTTTATTCTCTCTCAGCAGCTTTTGATGATGTTAATGGAGGATTTTGTTTGGTTGGTTGGTTTCTTGTCCTATTACTATTAGATAAGGATATGGAGCTGAAGGGCTGGGATCCCAGAATTCTTGAACTGCACTTCTGGTTCTATTAACCTATTAAGTCTATTCTCTTAAAACTTCTGTGTATGTGTGCATGTTCACATCAGTTAAGTATTTATATTTATTGAGATTGTCTGCCACTGTTGATTATAATAATAGTGTAGTGCTTTGAAGACAGAAAGAATTGCTAGAGGTTGAAATCTAGTCCCGTTCTCAATATCTCTTCACAAACATTTCCCCCGTTCTTTCCCTGACGCTGTGATCTGCTGTCGTGCTGCTCTTTTTGATGATGGTGGTGACCGTTAAGGTAGACTAAACATCTGGGCTGTTCTAAAGAACTAAAATAATTTCCTGTAATCCTGGGTCTCTTGTTAAGTCATACTTCTTAATGAAATGTGCTTCAGGATGTACCCTCTCTAGCTCTGGAGAGTTGAGGATGCTGCTCAGCAGTGATAAACCAGTTTTGATTGAGCCATTATTTTATCAAGGTGAATTTTTTTTTCCTCTGCTGAATTTTTAGTGTTAACTTTTGCCGAAGAATTTACAGGTGCTTGTTGGAGGTTTAGCTATGATGACAGTACTGTGTAGTATATGGAATACGAAGGAAGGAACTTAGGAAAATTACCCTGTGAAGCAAGTAGGACAAGTGATTCTATATTGGGGATGCCTCTGGTTTTGCCCTAAAAAAAAAAAAAGAGAGACTTTTTATTAATCTTGCTATTCACTCTGTGATGTTCAATAAAATTATTGCTGTAAGTCTCAAAAGTAATGATGAGAGGGTATAGGAAAGAGGATTGATGTGGCCCCAGGTGTTCCTAGTCAGAGGTCCTGATTCTTTTTTCCTTTTCTTCTCTTATTATATCCATTTGTCAGAAGAGTAGGGGATTCTGTTTTGTTCTAGAGTGTCTTAAGGAAGTACCTGATATGGGATATTAATGCTGTATAATTGTGGGAGATCATGGGAGACAATCAAAAATATTCCAGTCTTCATTAATTGAAGTGTACGTTGTTCAATGGGAAGTACATCGTAAATTAAATAGGCTTAATAAAATAAACTGAAATTACTGGGGGGGGGGAAGTTGCTTCTACTGGCAATCCTTAGTCTGAAAGATATATATATTTACATATATATATATATTTTAGGCCTGGAGGTCTGCTGAAAAAGAAATAGCATTACTTGATTGGCCCTTCATCCCAATTAATAATTTTAACTTTGATAAATTCTGATTTCAGTTATGACTAGTCACATCTTAGCTTTTACCCTTGCTGGTTAATTGGGGTGCTGGGGTTAATCTAAATTAAAACTTAAACTAATAGAGGTCAGCAAGGCAGCTGAAACACCTGAGTGAAACAAATGGGGCTGCCAGGTGCAACTTTATCTTGGCTGTTTCCCAAGAGGGAAGTGGCAGCAAATTGGAGTTGTTTCAGCCTTCTGTAAAGGTGAATGATGGGTGACACTTGTTAATGTACAGCATCTCCGGAAGCATTCCAGATTGCTTTGCTGCCGCACCAACTGCTGCCATCCATGCACAGTCAGTAGGAACTGGACCAGTTGCCAACATCTGGCAGCACAGCAAGGAATGGGTGCAAGTCTCGAAACCCTGCAGATTCTAAATATGGTGCTTAGAAGTGTGCAGGCTTTAATCACTTACCACTCTCTGGCAGCAGGCTACGACAGCTTATCCTAGCCTCGTACATCACATCCCGACATCTGCTGAGCCGCAAGGCAGCTGCGCATTCATTTTCTTTTCTTGCCTTTTCTCTTTGCCTCCTATTCCTCTTCTTCCCACTACCATCCCCCCTGCCCCGACCCTGCCTTCCTCCCTTCAGTTTTTCTCCCCCTCCCCAGTATGCTTCTTGGGAGAGATGATCTGTAAAGATTACTGCTTCATTGTGTGCAAGTAATTGTGGTGATGCCAGGCCCTTGACAGACACAACGTAGCACCTGTTCTGCTGACCTGGTTAATTTCTTCTGTTGAGTGGGATTTGCCAGAGATTGGAGCTGAAGCCAGTTCAATGATAAGGCTGAAGAAAATGGCTGTATGTTTTCTGTCACCTCCCAATTAAATTGGCTTCATAAAATGCTTTCCTTTATTTGTCAGGGTAGTAAGCCTGAGCTAAGTGTTGCATTCAGAAGTGGTACAATGTATTACAATGGGCCTGTGAGTTTTCATTTGTGTTTTTTATGTGGTCATAGGGAAGAGCTGGGTGGTGAATATAATACATCTGCCTTTTTTTTTTTTTTTTTGAAACCATACTTGAAGCCAGACTCTTTGGGTCCATGTTTTGTAAGGAAGAGATTATAGCCACATTGAATTTTAATGTTTCATTGTAAGGGTTTAAAGGCTTACTTGGTTAATTCAGGTGTCACAAGGCTTTGTAAATGCCCTCACCATTGAGAATGGTATTCAGGGTCAGAACACCCAACACGAACACACTCTCTTTGTTTCACAGTGGGCCTTAAGTTACTACAACTTAAAAAATATGTCTGCATTATTTAATAAAGGTACATGTATATGTGTATGTGTGTGTAAGCATATACATAGAGAGAGAGGGGGCACTGAGGAGTATCAGATATTGTAAGTAATCATACCGCTTTTGAGCTGAAAAGAACCACACAAGAACCTGAGTCCCTGAGACATTAAGTAACTTCCTGCAAGTCATATAGTAAATGGCAGCACTAGTACTTGACCTCAAGACTGCTTAGGCCAAGTCCTGTTCTTCACATACCTTTATTTCTTAAACGTTTCATTCGTGAGCCATAAAAGACTTCACTATAGTATTACAGTTTTCAGTTCGTAAATAACTAAGCTTCATTTTCTTAGAACTAGAAGAAATATTATGTGTGTTAGAAAGTAATTTTTTTCCCTTTGAAGGCAAATGATTTATTAAACTCCTGGTTTCTTAACAATTCTAATGAAAAAATTAGCCTTCTAGTTGTGTTACTGGTTTGTTTGGAAACTGGAGTTGTTGAAAGCCCAAAGTGTGCCCAGCGGTGAGGGTTTCAGGAGGGAAACTTCACTGGCTGCAAACGTTGCCAAGTCTCACCCCCTGATGGAATCAGTTTGCATCTGGCTTAGCTCTTGTCAGAGCTCATCCCTGAAGATGATTTCACAAAATATGAAGGTTGCAAATGACCATGAAGGATGAGCCATTCAGAAGTGTTTTCAGTATCTATTTTTCATTTTCACAATCCCATTTGCTACTTTTTTAACATTAAGTGCTTTTTTTTTTTTTTTTTTTTTTTTTTTTTTTTGCGGTACGCGGGCCTCTCACTGTTGTGGCCTCTCCCGTTGCGGAGCACAGGCTCCAGATGCGCAGGCTCAGCGGCCATGGCTCACGGGCCCAGCTGCTCCGCGGCATGTGGGATCTTCCCGGACCCGGGGCACAAACCCATGTCCCCTGCATTGGCAGGCAGACTCTCAACCACTGTGCCACCAGGGAAGCCCACATTAAGTGCTTTTAAGATGTGTTGTCTATATCTCCATTTAAAGTTTTTGTTTGTTTTGATTTGCTTTTTTTAAACCATCCATTGATTTTGACTTGATAGGCCTGAGTTCTTAAAGGATCGAGGAAGGACTAACGTTTACTGAACACTAGTTATGTGCCAGCTTCTGGACTGAGTAGACAGGTACTTGACTCACGTCTTTATTTAATCCTCCCAAGATCTCCATGTTGAGGTATGACTGCACTTAGCAATATTCTGTGCAGTAAAGTGCCCGGTTTTATTCTTTTCATAGCCAAGACCTCAAACTAGTTTCTTGTTACCTCGTGAGGTATTTTGTTCTGAAAGGACTAATTGAGCTTAGATATTGACAGATTGATTCCTGGATTTCTGAGGGTTCATTAGGATTTTGTATGTTGCTTCTAGCTCTGTTTAGTTTTGATCTGGTTTGTCCTGTCACTTTGAATTTAACCAGGAGCGTCTGGAGAAAGGCATAATAGGTTCTGTTCTTTAGATGGCCACTTTGATGGGTTAAATCTCTCCTTTCATTTGCCATCAGGACATGTCTGTAACTGACCCTGCCACACGCTGGACTTTTGTGTCCAAGACATTTGATAATGCCATAAACAAGTAATTACTAATTCAGTGAACTATTAAAAGTCAATAATGTTAAGAAATAGAGAAGAGGCAAGCTTTCTGACAAGCTGGTTTACTTTAATTAAATTGGTGAGTGATTAATATGGACGGCTGATGTCGTGGCTTTAATAGTATGCATTTAGGTCGTAGTGTGAATAAGGGATGTGTGAAGCCATTCCTACGGTTAAGGCAATACTGTGTTCTTGTTGGCATGTATCTTTCCAGTGGTTCAATTGATGGCTAAGAGTATGCTTTAAAGTTTGATTTAAACCTCCTACTTTTAATTTGTTGTTGGAAAACAGATTCCTTCTGTTCAGAGCAGTATTTCATTTTTAGGTTGATTTTGAAATGTTGCTGTTATTTGAGATGTGGATGATGTTTCTGAAAATTTTGATAACATTTATTACATATAGACCTTTATGGTGACTTTAGAGAGGACGTGAATGTGAAGTACACAAATTTGAAGATTGAAGTTACAGTTAAAGTTATAGGAGAGAGGGACTTCCCTGGTGGCGCAGTGTTTAAGAATCCTCCTGCCAATGCAGGGGACACAGGTTCGATCCCTGGTCCAGGAAGATCCCACATGCCGCAGAGCAACTAAGCCCGTGCGCCACAACTACTGAGCCTGCGCGCCTAGAGCCCACGAGCCACAACTACTGAAGGCCGCACATCTAGAGCCCATGCTCCGCAACAAGAGAAGCCATCACAATGAGAAGCCTGTGCACCACAATGAAGAGTAGCCCCCGCTCGCTGCAACTAGAGAAAGCCCGCGTGCAGCAACAAAGACCCAATGCAGCCAAAAAAAAAAAAAAAAGTTACAGAAGAGAGTTAATCAGTTAGATTTCTTAAGACATAATAAAGGTGTTAAACAAACTCCAAACCAATATCAATGTCCAATTAAACCTCAGTTTTAATAATTACAAGATTATTTTTGACCATGTGTAAGAATTTTATTTGAGATGCATTCTAGTTCCTGTGCTGCTGTTGTTGATCTGTCAATGTTTAGACCCAATACAGCATCAGCATTGGCATTGGATGGCATTGGATGGCATTGGATTGTCAGCGTGGGCTCACTGTTGTGCAGGCTGCACAGAACAGGAGCCCAAAAGTCACATTTTAAATGCAAAGTCGAGAAATTTCATCACACGGCAGCGTCAGGGGAAGGCACACACGACTGGCCCTGATTTCTTTCAGTTTCCTTGCTTTAAAAAACACCAGAGCCTGACTTCAGTACTACTGCTTCATTTAGACAAAGGTAAAAAAACCTCAGAACAAAGCCTAAAATAGTTCATTTGATGGAGCCAGCTAGGAAAGAGATAAGAATTGGCTTAGAACTCTCGAAGAAACTTTTCGAACACAAGGGGTACCTTGGCAGTTTACTAGGCAAATATGTGGCCAGAATTGCCTTTGCTGTACTACTAATAAGCCCAATATCAGCTGGCTGGGTGTAAATTAAACACAGCACTCTAGCAGCATTTTAGTAGACCCAAGTAAAGAATTTAGCACTTTAGAAATGGGGAACACTACGTGTTTACTAAAGTGGGCATGAAGTCTCCTTGTGAAATTATATTCAATGTATAGCTCCTTTAAAGTAAATTATATGGACCATGACTTAGCATAGAAAGGGGAAGTTAATAAGCATCTTAAAATATGTATGTGTATTGTAGATCTAGAATAGGACCTAGTTGCTGTAAAGTTAGATAGCGTCTTTGAAAATCATCAATGCCAAACTGACTTTTTACCAACTAGGGCCTAGAGGAAGTAAGTGACTAGGATACGATCACCTCATTTAGGACATTGAAACCCATGTGCTCTTGTTCCCAGTTTGATTTTCTTTCTAGCGTATTTTGCCGCCTTTTGATCTGACACACTTAAAAATCCACTTGAGCGTTTCCTTTTCAGATTTGTATCTGTTTAGGAAATTGAAGATCCAGTGTATCTGTTTGCATTCTGACAGTTCACATGTTACCACTTTTGTGCAATTATGAACTTCATTCACTTAACAACTGCTGTACCAGATGCTAGGTTTACAAAGACTAATAAGAGAAAACCCCTGCCCAAGGAATTTGTGTCATCTAACAAGAGCAAGATTCTCCTCAATTTTGTATAGTCACACAGCTCCTCTTGAAAAGTATGACTTTGGTAAAATTTAAGTGGAGAAAATAAATGGTGCAAGAGAGCAATCAGGTCCTTGATATAAAAACGTACATGTAGTTGCCTAGTGTTGTCTTATCACAAATGTGCCTCAGACATTCGTTAGCACACAGGTTTTTCCCTCAACAGACACATGATCTAATTCCTAAAGTCATGTCTCAATAACCTGTAAAAGACTCTAAGAGATGCTGTTAGATATAAACTCTGGATAATAGTATAAATTCACTATTTTCCAGGCATATAGTCATTGTTAGAAGCCAGTATTGAGATGCAGGTATCCACTGAAACCTATTTCAGATTAGAAGAGCATTCAGGGGACTTCCCTGGAGGTCCAGTGGGTTAGACTCCGTGCTTCCAATGCAGGGGGCCCGGGTTCGATCCCTGGTCGGCAAACTAGATCCCGCAGGCCGCAACTAAGCAGTCCGCACACCGCAACTGAGGCCTGGCACAGCCAAAATAAATAAATAAATATTAAAAGAAGAAGAAGAGCATTCAGGGAGACACTGCTTTGGGAAAGATCCCTGGTCTTCTCCTTACTTGCTGCAAGTAATAATAAATCCTTCCTTCTTCCCCCCCAAAAAAAGAAAAAAAAAAAAAGCATATTCAGGTTGGTGATGGGTATTTGAGGGTTCATTTTGCTGTAGCCAACTTTTGTGTAGTTTTGAAGTTTTCTGTAATAAAAAGTTAAGGAGAAGAAAAGCCTTCAGATTTCTTTCTTCCATTAATTGATTCAGCAAATATGTGAGTACCTACTGTATATTTATTGAGTAACTGTTGTTCTAGGCTGTGCTGCCTAATGCAGTAGCCACTAGCCACGTGTAGCTACTTAAATTGTAGTTAATTAATTAAAGTTGAAAATGCAGTTTGTCAGTCATGCTAGCCACATTTCAAGTGCTGCAGCCACATGTGCTAGTGGCTACTTCAGTGGACAGTGCAAACACTGAGCATTCCCAGCGTCACAGGAAGGTCTCTTGGAGCTCTTTTAGGGGCTGGAACAAAGCCAAGTCCTGCCCTCATGAGCATTCATTCTAGCTTAGAGACAGGATGATAGTGTGACCCTGCAGTGGAAAACGATGAAAGAAGGGGGTCTAGGGTGGGGATGGGATGGTTACTGTTTTCACATAGGGTGGTCCGGGGATAAGGTGATATTTGAGCAGAGCCGGGAGGGCAGCGAGCAACAGAACCATGTAGGTATTGGGGGGAAGAGCGTTGGGGACAAAGGGAATGGCAAGTGCCAAGTCTCTGAGACATTGCAGAGGCTAGCATGTTCCAGGAAAATCGGGGAGGCCAGTGCCACTGGGGTGAGTAGGTAAGAAAGAGTGGGATAGGAGAGGAAGTCAGAGAGGTAATGGGAGGCCAGGTTCTGAAGGACCTCGTAGGCCACTGTAAGGCATTGGCTTTCACTGTGATTGAGATGGGAAGCCACTAGAGGGTTTTGAACAGAGGAGTGACAAGATTGGACTAATATTTTTAAAGAATCACTCTGAGGACTGTGTTGAGAATAAACTCTAAGGAGGCAGGGTGGCAAACAGGAAATAGGAGACCCTCATGATAGTCTGGGTAAGGGATGGTGGTAGCTGGAACTAGGACGCTTTGGAGGGACTGCTGAGAAGTGGTTGGACTCTGAATTTATGCTGAAAGTTGAACTGACAGGATTGGTTGATGGATTGTGTGTGGAGTGTGGAAAGAGGTGTCCAGGACTTTAAGGTTTTTGGTTTGAGCAATTGGATGGATGAAGTTGCTGTTTACTGAGATGGGGAAAAACAGTGAGAGAAGCTAGTTTGGAGGAGAAATCTGGAACTCAGCTTTGGTTATACTAGGTTTTTTTCCCCCCATGGACTGTGTTGTCTTTAATTATTTATTTTTTTTTGGTTTTTTTTTTTGTTTGTTTGTTTTTGTTTTTGTTTTTTGCCGTACGCGGGCCTCTCACTGTTGTGGCCTCTCCCGCTGCGGAGCACAGGCTCTGGAGGCGCAGACTCAGCGGCCATGGCTCACGGGCCCAGCCGCTCCGCGGCATGTGGGATCTTCCCGGACCGGGGCACGAACTCGTGTCCCCTGCATCGGCAGGCAGACTCTCAACCACTGCGCCACCAGGGAAGCCCCATGCATAAATATATTAATGTGTTTGACTTCGGGTTGCTGCCCCAGGCTTCACTGGGACGTTTATGGTATATACACTGTATCACCTTCCCCCAAATCGAAAAAGTTCTGGATTCCAAGACACATCAATCCTCAAGGGATTGCGAATCTGTATGACAAAGGGACAGCATGCAGGGGAGTCAAGGATGTTGACCAGGAGTGACTATTCTGATGGACTGTGGAATCACGTGCACCTGAGTAAGGAGAGAAGGGAGCATGTGAGGAGAGGAGGAGGCATGTGAAAAGGTGGCAGGATCAATGGGTTATCGATCCTGGTGGGGCTGAAGAATTATTGGAGTCTGAATCCCGGAAAGAGAGGTTGAGGTTTGTTTCAGCTGGGCTTTTAATCCTTAAAGGGCATAATTACAGAATACAAGTTAGTACTGCCCTTTTGGTTTCTTACTTGTGAATCCTTTTTAGTAAGATCTTCTCTAGTTCTGAATGACTCCCTCTTTATTCTTTCGGTACAAACGATATATTGTTTGTATTCTTTCATTAAAACAATCATTGCCAAAGAATGTCCAGAAATAGTGATTGAGCTGGTGTCCCAAAGGATATATAAGCCCTCTCCTCACCTTTTTTATAGATAGAATAAATATATATATATACACACACCAGGACATCTGCCTGGTGACCAAGGGACAGAATACTGGAAATGGGGGCTGTTGGAAGTTCTAAACAATAGCACTCCTGGCACATTGTTACTTTTGGTATAGATTAGGAAGAGTGGCTTAATGCAGTCACTTAGTCCTTGTACAATTCTTTCTATGTGTAGGAAAAAGAAAGGAAAAGCAAATTGGCAAAAAGAAGTTCTTTAGCAGTCGAATTGCCTAATTCTCACTCTGTCTTCACACATTAGAGCCTAATACTGATAGTGATTTACTTACACTTCTAGTTAATAATTAGACATTGGAAGACACTATATATCACACCTAATGGAACGTATGGGGTCTGATGAGAAAGTTTTCTGTTTTGACTAATACATTTTAACCCAAATGGCCAAGCCAAGTGAAATATCATGGCCTTTGAAATATCTTAGAACTGTGCTGAGAAAACAGTGTGACTTTATTCAGTGGATGGATTTATCATCCCTTCCAAATCACAGGCCTTAGCTCCAGCTCTGGAGTGGAGGCACGAGGCAACACTGAATCAGAAAGTGGAAAAACTAATCAAATCCTTAGAGACCAAGGACAGTGAGGCGGAGTTAGGCTGACTTTTTCAGTGGTAGCCTCTAGCTGTACATTTTCTGATTTTAGTAAGCAAAGGTGGGTTATCTATAACTTCAGTAGTAAGGTGCACTTGGGTTTTATTCATACACCCTGATTTCCCTCCATTCTTCCCTGTGTTATTATTCTGGTAAATATTGTACTTGCCACTGCAGAAGTTGGGTGCTTTTCATCTTTGATCACAATATCTAGAACTCAACTCTTTCCTTTTAGAAATATCATTGAATAGTCACTGTGTACAAGGCTGTGCGCGGAGTTCTGTGGGAGGAGAGAATTTGAGTGAGAGCGTACCCTGCTTACAAGACACTTACAACCAAGCAAGGGAGACGACATGAACATAGACAACCAGAGTGCTTGGCCAGGGAGTGATAAAGAATTCAGGAGAGGGAGAGATTAATAACAGTCTGGGAGAATTAGAGAAGGCTGCCGGGAGGAGATGGCGTTTGATCCAGGCCCTTGCAAAAGGATAGAGAGGGTGATCTGGAGGGTGAGGTTGAGGGGCAGGCTGAGGAGGAGGGGATTGTGGGAGCAGGGGTGGGGGTGTGGTCACAGGTCATGGAAAGGGAAGAGCAGTTAGTTGTCCTAATAGAATAAATGATAAGGGAGAGCATCGCTTTTGCCCCAATTTAGCATGGCCTAGTTTGGGAAAGCTCTGCAAGTAATAGCCTACTTTGCAAGTATTGACTCACTATTTTTTGTGAATCTTCTGTGCTTTTTACATTTTCTTCCTTCCACTCTGCTTTTCCTTCATTTCATATCTTATTTGTTATCCACTGTTGACAACCAGTAGAAAGAAACATTGAATTACTGTACTTGTTCATTGTTGTTGTTAGCAGCTGTCGTGATTCAGCTCTGGAAGGTGTTGAATTTTTTTGTCCCAAATTGCATTTTGTGATTATCTGATGAGTATTGTTATCTGATGTTGACAGTATTTCTCTTTATTGAAATACTTACATTTTGCTAAGGGCTTTACTTTTATCATCTTTTAAAATCACAAATCAACTTTGTTGAGGTACAGTTATTATGAGGAAACTGAGTGTCACTCAGAGAGGTCATATAACTTGTCCCAAACTACGCAGCTAGTAACGGGCATAGCTGGAATTCGGAACCCAGATGTGTCAGACTCCAAAGCCCTGGCGTTTTACGGACTCATTGGCAAATGTTTACAGTTACATTGAACCATGGGGCGCACTCACTCACGGAATTGAAAGCTCATATCCGGAAGCATGAGATCTTAGAAAATGGGAGATGGAAACCTGCAACTGAGATTTGACAAACCTATTTCACAGATAAAAGATATTTAAATAGAAAACACTATACTGAAATTAATTCAGATCTTTATTATAAAGATGTCAAGACACCTTTCTTGTAGTAAAAAACCAACTTGAAGATACTACAGGAAGGGGTCAGGGTGTGGGGGAGTGGTTAGAGGAAGCACAAAAGATCTGTTTCCTCTCTTCTCTTCCCGAGAAGAACCAAGTTTTTCCTTTGGGAAATGAGACCCAAGAGGGAGGCTAGATCTACATCATTTTAACAGTAAAATAATGAGAGGTGTTGAAGATCTTTCCATTCATTTGGATTAAATAGTTTTTTGTTTTTGTTAATTCAGGTACTCTTGGGATGGTTAAAAAAAGGGTAATTCCTACCCACTTAAACCACCCAGTTCTCTAGGCCCTGTGTGAGTTGTGAGAGAAGGAGAATATTGTTTCAGGAGGAGGAGGTGCTGGTAATCGGTAGTGATAAAAACAAGGAGTTTCCTCAGTTGCTTGGGTAGGTAGTGGTGCTCTGGATTAGAGGCAGGGTATTTCTTTTGTTTAAAAACAAAAGGAGTGTGTGTGTGTGTGTGTGTGTGTGTGTGTGTGGTAAATAAACAAAAATTTGGTATTTTCTGCCAGAAGCAATTTTCCCCCTCTGTGTGTATGTATATTTATTGAGCTCCTTCTATGGCCAGTGGACAGGATAGAGTGGTGAGCAGTCAGATACATTCTCTGCTCTGTGAGGTAGACAGTCGGCCAGTGGAGGAAATAGACAATAGGCACGTAATCCGCTAGTAAAATGTAAATTAAGTACAGCAAGAGCATCATGTGAATGTGTATAGAGGGGTGCAGTTAAGATAGGCTTTCCTGAGGAAAAGGTGGTTGAGCTGAGAATTAGCGAATGAGGAGAGAAGGTGGGATGTAAGCCGGTTAATGGCTAGGGAAGCATGTTCCAAGCAGTTGCAGGTCCAAAAAAGGGCTGCATGGTGGGAGCAAGCCTGGGAGCGTTTCAGGTACAAAAGGAGTGCTGGTGGGACTGGAGCACCGAGGTGGAAGCTTAGGCTGGAGAGGTAGGTAAAGGGGCCTTTAGGCTGCAATAAGAATTGTATACTCTGGCGTACGTGCATTTTGAAAACATTACTCTGACTGTACAGAGCAGAACAAAATGAAGGAGGGGCAGGTGCAGATGCCAGGAGCCCGCTACACTAACTCAGGTGAGAGCGTGTCTGTTTCATTCTTCATTGCTTCCCCAGTGTGCTAAATGTTTATGGAGTGAATGAAGATGATAACAGCCTATACTAGGGTACAGGCAATGGAGACAGAGAAAAATAGACAGGTTCATGAATTGGTGGATCACATATATAAATCTCGGAGATAGATTAGATATTGAGTGTAAGGGAAAAGGAATTCCAGGGATAACTCTTAGGTCATTGAAGCCTTGAAAATAGAATGAAATTCTTGGCGGGGAGCATATGGAGTGAGAAGAAAAGAAAGCTTGGGACTTCCCTGGTGGCGCAGTGGTTAGGAATCCACCTGCCAATGCAGGGGACACAGGTTCAAGCCCTGGTCCGGGAGGATCCCACATGCTGCGGAGCAACGGAGCCTGTGAGCCACAACTACTGAGCCTGCGTGCGACAGCTACTGAAGCCTAGCCTGTGCTCCACAACAAGAGAGGCCACCGCAATGAGAAGCCCGCGTACCACAATGAAGAGTAGGCCCTGGTCACTGCAACCAGAGAAAGCCTGCGCAGAGCAACGAAGACCCAGCACGGCCAAAAATAAATAAGTAAATTAATTAATTAAAAAAAGAAAGAAAGCTTGGAACTGAGTCTTGAGGGATGTTAGCATTTAATGTTTGGGTAGAGGAGCTGGCTGAATATGGCGTAAAACGAAGGAGGTGCCTCAAAGATGCCAAGAAAAGGGTGTTTCAGGAAGGTGAGAATGTCCAGCGTCACTTGCTGCTTCAAGAAGTCTAGAAGGTTGAGTCGTGACAGATGTTCATTAGACACGGGCATCTTGAGACCTGGGCCTGAGGTGTTTCAGTAGAATAATGGAGCCAGAACTGTTGGGTGGTGCAGAGTTGGTTGAGGAGTGAGTGGGCAATGTGCAAAGGGGACAGAGAAAAAATAGTTACCTACGGACAGTGGGTCACCTTGTGGCGATTTTATACTATAGGTGTGGACAATATAGTATATGTGGATTTATCTTTTGTATGCTTCAAATATAGTATGAAAATTGCAAATGACTCCTTTTGGGTATAATTTGAAAGACTGGAGATCTGAGAACTAAAAAAAAAACGGGTAGTAAAGCAGGAGTTAGAGCAGAAATATTTCTTCACTAAGAATTCTTGTGGGAGCTAGAGAGGAAGCTGAGGGGAGAGTAAACCCAAGCCTTATGAAGCCACTTTTTATATCTATCATTAAGGGAGGGGCTGAAACACATGTAAGAGGGGTTGACTGCCCTTCTTTCATGTGCTCTCTATGTATTGGGGAGGGAGTTTGAAAAATCCTGACTCGACGAGGCTAAGTAAGTTACATACAGGGTTGCCCCAAGCTTTTTTCCATCCCAAGCATCTGTGGCTATGAACCATGGAAACCTGAGAGGTAGGAGTCAGTAACTGTGTTACAAATTCAGAAAGCCAGGGAATATGAGGCTATAAAACCAAATGCTTTAAAAATTACTTGGATTTTTGATAAGGGTGCCAAAACAATTCAATGGGGAAAAGAATAGTCTTTGAAGGGACTTCCCTGGTGGCGCAGTAGTTAAGAATCCGCCTGCCAATGCAGGGGACATGGGTTCCATCCCTGATCTGGGCAGATCCCACGTGCTGCGGAGCAGCTAAGCCCGTGCGCCACAGCTCCTGAGCCTGCGCTCTAGAGCCCGTGCTCCGCAACAAGAGAAGCCACTGCAATGAGAAGCCCACGCACCACAACGAAGAGTAGCCCCCGCTTGCCGCAACTAGAGAAAGCCCATGCACAGCGATGAAGACCCAACGCAGACAAAAAGAAAGCACAAAAAACAATGTATTCAAATAAAAGTAAATCTATAAAAAAAAATAAAGCTGTTTAAAAAAAAAAAGAATAGTCTTTGAACAAGTGGTGCATTTTGGATATCCACATGCAATAGAATGAAGTCAGACCCCAACCTCATACCACACGTAAAAGTTAACTCAAACTGTACCCTAGATCTAAATATAAGAACTAAAATTATAAAGCTCTTAGAAGAAAACATGGGAGTAAATCTTCATGACCTTGGGTTAGGCAGTGGCTTCTTAGATACAATACCAAATACACCAATGACAAAAGAAAAAATTGGACCACATCAAAGTTAAAAACTTCGATGACAGTCCACAGAATGGGCGTTAATAAGGGACTGGTATCCAGAGTATATAAAGAACTCTTAAAACTCAATCATAAAAAGACAACCTAATTAAAGAATGGGCAAAGCATCTGAATAGACATTTCTCCAAAGAAGATATGCAAATGGCCAGTAAACACAGAACGATGATTAACTTCATTTGCCATCAGGGAAATGCAAATCAAAACCACAATGAGATAATACTTTACACCCACTAGGGTGGCTATAATGAAAAAGGCAGGTAATAGCAAGTGCTGGCAAGGATGTGGAGAAGTTGGACCCCTCGTATGCTGGTAGTGGGAAGGTAAAGTGATGCAGCATTTTTGGAAGACTGTCTGGCAGTTCCTCAAAATGTTAAACGTAGAGTTAACTGCATGAGCTAGCAATTCTCCTCTTAAGTATAAACCCAAGAGAGATGGAAGCATATGTCCGCGCAAAGAGTAGTACGTGAATGTTCATAGCAGCATAATTCATAATAGCCATAAAGTGGAAGTAACCCAAGTGTCCCTCAATGGTGAATGGCTAAACATAATGTGGTATATACATACAAAGGAATATTTTTTTATGCACATCATACAAAAATACTCTGATCAATTTTATTACAAACATGAAATTTTAAAGAATTTTTATTGGAGTATAGTTGATTTACAATGTTGTATTAGTTTCAGCAAAGTGATTCAGTCATACATATACATCTATCCACTCTTTTTTTAGATTCTTTTCCCATATAGGCCATTACAGAGTATTGAGTAGAGTTCCCTGTGCTATACAGTTGGTCCTTATTAGTTATCTGCTTTATATATAGTAGTGCGTATGTGTCATTCCCAGTCTCCCAGTTTATCCCCCACCCCCCGCTTATCGTGACCGTAAGCTTGTTTTCTGCATCTGTGGCTCCATGCAGCGATGGACGATGCCACAGCATCCACGAAGGAATGTTACTCAGCCATAAAAAGGAAGGAAGTACCAACATATGCTACAATGTGAATAAAGCTTGAAAATCTGTTAAGTGAAATAAGCCAGTCATAAAAGGCCATATATTATATGATCCTCTTTATATGAGATGTCCAGAATGGGCATGTCTATAAAGACAGAAGGATTAGTGGTTGCTTAGGGCTACTGGGGGTATGTGGCTGGTGGATACTGGGGATGACAGCTAGTATGGGGTTTCTTTTAGGTGGGATGAAAGTGTTCTAAAATTAAATATGATTGCACAGTTCTGAATTTACTAGAAAGTGCTGAATTATATACACTCTGGGTGAATTGTATGGTAAGTGAATTATAGCTCAATAAAGTTATAAACAGTTGTTTGGCATTATCTGCAGCAAATCAAAATAAATGTTATTTGTATTATTTCCAGTATGTTTTCATGTTTTATTTTACGGAACAGAAAAATATTCGTAAGAGATTTTTTTAAAAAATAAATTTATTTGTTTATTTTTTGGCTGTGTTGAGTCTTTGTTGCTGCACGTGGGCTTTCTCTAGCTGTGGCGAGCAGGGGCTACTCTTCATTGCGGTGCACGGGCTTCTCATTGCGGCGGCTTTTCTTGTTGCGGAGCACGGGCTCTAGGCGTGCAGGCTTCAGTAGTTGTGGCACACGGGCTCAGTCGTTGTGGCTCGCGGGCTCTAGAGCACAGGCTCAGTAGTTGTGGCGCATGGGCTTAGTTGCTCCGCGGCATGTGGGATCTTCCCGGACCAGGGCTTGAACCCGTGTCCCCTGCACTGGCAGGCGGACTCTTAACCACTGCGCCACCAGGGAAGTCCTACTTGCATGGTTTTTTTTTTTTTTTTTTTTTTTTTGCATGGTTTTAAATAACGTGTTTATATGACTGTTGATTTATTGATGTCCATCATTTTTGAAATCCTCTCTTGATTTCCCATTGTGGTAGTGAGGCCCTGCTCCCTCCTCACTCCCAATACTTCAGTTCTCCATTCTTCTCTTGTACTTATTGTCGCAGTTTTGTGAAAACAATTGTTTCCAATATATGATTAAATAAATGTTCACAAGTGATGTACTGTGATTACATTTCCTTACAAATTTGTTTTTTCCTAGAGCGAATAATACCCGCTTTTAAAAGATGTACTTAACCTATCATTTTCCCCCTTTCTCCTGGAGCGCTTGCTCCTGGAGCTCCCTGGACTCTTCCTTTCTGGAACAGGCTCTCTGGGGCTGTGCCATCTGTAGTCCTGGGACTTGCCTCACTTCTTTCCTGAGGTAGACCTGTTTTCTAACATCTCCTGTCTTCGTCCTTCTTGCCGTGTGCTCTCATTTTACTGAGGCACATCTTCCTGTGAAAGAGCGTGTGGAAAGTAAATTGTTGAGTCCTTGCCTATGTGAAATGCTTTATGTAACTCTCATACTTGGTTAATATTTTGGCTGTGTATGGAACTTGAGGTTGAAAGTTATTTTCCTCAGAATTTTGAAGGCCTTGCTCTGCTGTCCTCTGGCATCTGTTATTGCTATTGAGATGTCTAATCCCATTTAGATTTACAGTCCTTAATATTTAGGGTGACTGTATAATTCATTGTCAAAACTAGAACCCTTGAGGTGCTAACCTGAAAGAATAGCAGGACAGCAGGCATTAACCAGGACTCTCTGGGGTAGCTGGGGCCATGTGGTCACCCTCTTTACATGTGACCTATTTTTCCTCTAACCATTTAGGATCTTCTCTTTGCTTCTGGAGTTCCCCATTTCATGATGATGTATCTTACAAAAGGTCCTTTTTCATTGCACTAGGTTGCACTAGGTTGTGGTGGGTTCATTCTTGTCCTTCGATTTGGGGAAGTTTTTAAAATTATTTCATTAATAATTTTCTCCCAGCCTTTGTTAGGCAGGTGTTTGACATTCTGGATTATCCTCTAAGTTTCTTTCTTTTCTCACAAATAATCAAGGGGATATCATCTTTGGGCCTTCTTGTTTTATATCTAAGAGATTTTTGTACATTTATCTTCCAGTTATTCTATTGAAATTTTTAAACATTTCTGTTTTGCGTTTAATTTCTTGTTTTACTCTTTTCTCATAGCATCCCGTTCTTGTGGAAATGTGTCTTCTCTCACTTCTCTGAGGTCATCCATCGTGAGTTCTTTTCTCTTTCTTTTCTTTTTCTTTCTTCTTTTTTTTTGTGTGCGTTTGTTTCGTTTGTTCTCTGCGTTGCTTTCTTGAGTCCCTTTTTTTTCTGTTTGTTTTGGTCTGTGTCTGAGGCTTTCCTCAGATGTTGGTGATCCTTAACTGTCCCTTCGTGTTTCAGAGTAAGGCATTCAAAAGTATCTCTGGAACCTGGGCGGAGCTTTTTGGCTCCTTTATATATAATTTTGCTGTGAACTAATGTCTTGGTTGTTAGAACTTGGAAATCTTATTTTCCGGGGAGACAGGGGGCGACCATGCAGTTTCTCCAGAAAAGGCTCCTCTCCTCTCCTGCCTTGGAAATTTTACACATGATGCTAGTGTTCTGTGTAGAGGGTGGGGGAAGGAGACAGAAGGTCCTAGAGTTGAGCATCGAGCCTTTCCCTTATGCCCCATCTCAGCCTTCCGTGCCTCACATCTCTCAGTTTGGAACTTTTGTGGCTCAGTTTTTGCAGAGAATAAAGCTTCTTTTCTCCCTGTGGGGTAGTCACTTGGTTGTGTGGGATAATGGAGAAGGCCCATGGTTCTGCCCCCTTCCCCTTCTCCACCTTTCAGGGTAACTGCCCGCCAAGAGCTCATCTCACAGGGATTCTGTGGGCCTCACTAGCTCCACCCTCACCTTTATTCCCTCTGGACATTTGGGTGATAACTTCCTTTTACTCCTTCATCTCCTGACTGTCTTTGAAAATTTTGTGAAAAGCTACTCTCCTTAGCTCTCCCTTTTCTCTTCTTTCTTGCGGGTTAATACATTTATTTTTTTCCCTCTACTGTCTTGTAGAGGAGTTGAGAAAGGAGAAGAGATAGACTAATGTGTTCAAACTGCCATTTTTAACTGATTCTGGCGTGCATTTTTCCAGGCAGAGTATTATAAATGTTGATTCGATTCTGAATAGTACTGTCGGTGCCATTCCTCACATATGTTGTTATGGGTTAAATAGGTTTTTGTGGGCTGGCCTGGAAACCCAACTACATCTATGATTTTCCCCTAGAACTAGAGAAACAATCAAGCCTTTCTGAATTGACTCTCTGGAGGAATTATAACAGACTGGAACAAAAATATTTCATATATCTCTCCATTTTCCAAATCACATAGAAAATTAGGACTATTGTATCATTATTGTTGAAATAAAAAGCTCCAGAAACTAACAGAAACTGGAATTTTAATGGAAAAGTTTGGTCATAAAGTTAAGCTTTGAAAATTGAACTGAGAAGCAAAGCTAAGTTCTTCAGCAGTATCCCTAAAACTTCATTATTCGGCAACTTTTTTGAAAGCATTTTTCCTAATTAAATTTAAGCCCAGTGATAGAGCTGTGGGGAATAGCAATAGCCACGAGGAGCATTTGTTTACTTATTTTCTTGCTACTTTCTTATTCTTGCCTTGCACACAACAGGGTCTTCTGAAACATTGGACTGAATAAACTAGACTCGGCCAGATAGACCAATAAAACTCTCTTCCTAACCATGAATGACTAAGAATAGCTGTGAGACACTTGGGTAGTGAAAATGCAACCCAGAATATGTAAAGTACACAGGGTGCTTGAGAGTAAATGCTGCACCAGCTTGGTGTTGGAACTGCAGAGACCACTGCGAGTGTAACAGACCCACTGCGGTCATGCGGCTCCCGTTTCCAGCCTCCCACGTTGTGCTGGGGCAGCCTTCCCTGAGCGCTCCTTCCCAGTGGCCGTGATGGCCCCAGTCTCAAGGGATCAGAGATCATTAGGTAAACCAGGAATCGTGGCTGTTATCTCTTATGTGGCTGGAACAAGGTAAGGGCAATGAGATGTAGTGATCCCATTATTTTCCTTCTTTTTTATTTTGTTTTCTCTTCTTTTTTATTAAAAGAAGAAAAGATTCTTTTTGTTAACCTCTCCCCGCCCCCCCCCACCCCCCCGCCTCCCCTAACCTTGCTTTTGACAGGATGCTGACTAGGAACCAGAGCCCATTTTGGCTTAGCCTTAAGGGCAGCTGTTTACAGAGTAGCGGTGTTACATAGGGTTCCTGTGTCGTATGTCTGTGTAACACTGGATTTGGATCTTGTATTTAGCTGCCAGAAGTGACTGTGATGAAGTAGGGGAGATAAACTGATAGATTGGCTGCCAGAAAGATGTTGGGAGTCAATCAGATAAACAGGGCAGAGAAATAGCTTGCTGTTTTCTAGTGATAATAAACCAGAGGCCTCTGGTCCCCGCATTTTTAAATGTAATTGCCATTGTAGTAATAATGTCTAAAATAAGCAAATGAGAAAACATCACAGGAGGTTTTTTATTTGCGATTGAGATATCCTTTTCCCTTTTGCAATAAAGGTTCGTCCTATATGGAAATGAGTATTTTTACAAATTTGTTGTGCTTCTTCCAGTGCCTACTTACATAAACAAATGACAATTAGAGAGTGAACTACTTTCGTAGGAATTTATCCCTCCTTCGTTATCCTCCCACAGACTTTGGCTGTTTAACTTGATGAACTATCTGTATTGCTCCCATGCCTTACCTACAAAATGATTACTTATTTTTGTGAAGAAACAAGTTTTAAAGTCAAACCTGTGTTATTGACAGGTGATAAGCAGGAAGGAGTTTATTTTAGTGTCTTCCCTTGGATTTCTCTCAGAAGATTATTTATTTATTTCTTTATTTATTTTTGGCTGCGTTGGGTCTTCGTTGCTGTGCGCAGGCTTTCTCTAGTTGCGGTGGGGGGGGCTACTCTTCATTGCGGTGCGAGGGCTTCTCATTGCGGTGGCTCCTCTTGCGGGGCGTGGGCTCTAGACGCGTGGGCTTCAGTAGTTGTGGCACGAGGGCTCAGTAGCTGTGGCTCGCAGGATCTAGAGTGCAGGCTCAGTAGTTGTGGCGTACAGGCTTAGCTGCTCTGAGGCATGTGGGATCTTCCCAGACCAGGACTTGAACCCGTGTCCCCTGCATTGGCAGATGGATTCTTAACCACTGTGCCACCAGGGAAGTCCCTCTCAGAAGATTTTTGGAATTTTAATCTCTGTTGGCTGTTTCCCTGTATATAGCACTTGTGTAGGAGAGATGATATCTAGTTTTATTATTGTAATTTAAAATTCTCCTTCTTTAGTGTTTAACTTTTAAATCCATTGCTTCTTCTCACGTGGGACTTTAAGATCCAATGCAAATTCCTCAGTCTGTGTGTAAGATACAGATTTAGGCTTTGATTGCATGCGGTGGGATACCCAGTATTAAGAGGAGAGTAGGAGAGTGATTTAGAGTTCCCGTGGAGTTAATTGTGGGGCTGAGAGACTGGCTGTCTGTGTTGTGTTTCCAGTATGCACATACGACTTTCTTTAGGTTCCTTATTAAAGTTGTTGTGGCTGTGAATGTGTTGGTGTCATATATGGTTAAGTTATTTATTAGTAAGCATGCTAGGGTACCAGCTGTGGAAAGCAAGAGAGTGAAGTCCACACTTTTAGTTATATCTAATAAAGGCTTTTTGCCTAAGGAAGACCTTCCTGACTGCCGGAGGTTATAGGTCAGAAGTTAACCATGTACCATTATCCTGTTGGTGAGAAGCTGATGCGTGTTCCTCTTTGCCACCCAGCCCTTCCCACCTGACCTTTTATAGATTCTCCACTGATATCGATGAGGTGGACAAAACTAATCATAAAAACAATGAAGGGAATGTTGCATACTCATTGATCCATTTGAAATGAACTGCAGTACAATAAGTCTTTCAAATGGACTTTGTTCTCAGCTATTGCTTATAGCTCTTTTTAAAGATATATAAATATGAAAGGGTTAATGGGAATTCAGTCATGCTCTTGCCACTGAGTTGTCCCTTATTGATTGTAGTTTAGAGCTGTCACTATGCCGTTCAGAATTCCTCCTGTGCCCTTTTAAAGTCAGTTGGTGCTGGGAGATGATAAATAAATCACTTGCTTTCCTTTTTCCCCAGCTCCTTCGAGAACTCATAGAACGGAAGACCAGCTCCTTGGATCCCAATGATCAGGTGGCCATGGGAAGGTAATTTAGATATGGCTTTCTATTCATGCAAGTAGCCTGTATAATAGTTTCTCCCTCTGAATCTCCTTAATTCAGCCTCCAAGGCAACGATTGGTCCTATAATTATAAAAGTTGAGAGTTCCCTGGTGGCCTAGTGGTTAGGATTCCGGGCTTTCACTGCTGTGGACCGGGTTCAGTCCCTAGTCAGGGAACTGAGATCCTACAAGTCATGCCGCACAGCCAAATTAAAAAAAAAAAGTTAAGCAAGATAACAAGAACTAGACAGGCAGAGTGATGGAAATTGTTTACCCTACCTACATTGCCTTAAGTGCAGTTTGAATAAGAGATTATAAAATGCCTATAGGTGTTTATTTTAGGGTTTGTTTCACAAAGTCCCTCTTAATCTCTTTGCTCTCTGGATTGGGCTGTGATTTTATCTGTATCAATCTCTGACCAGTGGGTAAAAAGCATCCACCCAGATGCATGCTCTCCGCTGTCAGGACGTGGCACTGTGCACAACAGGTTCCTTGCTCTGGGAGAGTGTGCCCTAATTTAGACCTCCACCCCTTCAGTGAAAGCTGTGGCACAATTAGAAATGGAACGTGGCGGCATTACCCAGATGTCAGGGTAGAATGGAAAGTAGTGAAGGAAGGCCCTTGTGTATGCTTCATCCTGTGGCTGGAAAATAAAAAGGACGTTGAGAGTGCTACCTAATGAATAGTGTACATTTAAATAGCCATGAGCCATAATTTGCAAAAGCATGAAAGGAAACAAAAGCTGCAAGTATCAGAATGGGATTCTGGGGCAGAGCAGCATTTTGAGATCACAATGAAAAATTTGTGTTGATGAAATAATTTTATGTGAGTAAAACATGAATTTTAGGGTAGGATGTTGATATTTTGTATATCTCTGGAATGCTATAGAGAGCTGTTCACCATAAATTTAATGTGATAGAGCAAATTGCATTTAAGTGATGATTATATTGTACATTTATCTGACTTTACAATAAAATAGATTATGGTAATTAAGATTATATTAAGATTACAGTAATTGGATTTCCCTGGATTTTTTTTTTTTGATGTTAAATTTTCATTGTGTAAATCAGGTAAGATGAGTAGCTGCTGCTGTTTTCCCTTTTTTCCCCGCACATTTGTTCATATGAGCAATATATGAAGATTTTCTTAGCCCAGTATCTTTTATTTGAAAAATTAATTTCTTTTAATCTAAAACGACTGCAGACTACCAAATGTAAAATAGATAGCTAGTGGGAAGCGGCTGCATAGCACAGGGAGATCAACTCGGTGCTTTGTGATCACCCAGAGGGGTGGGATAGGGAGGGTGGGAGGGAGAATCAAGAGGGGGGATATGGGGATATATGTATACATATAGCTGATTCACTTTGTTATACAGCAGAAACTAACACAACATTGTAAAGCAATTATACTCCAATAAAGATGTTAAAAAAATAAAAGTAAAATAAAATGACTGCAGAATATATGAATCTTGTTTGGATCCTGATTCAAGCAAACTAACTGTAAAGTTGAGACGACCTCGGAAATTTAGAGTAAATATTTGATAGTAAAGAATTATTGTCAACTTTTTTTAGGTGTGACAGTGGTATTGAGATTATATTGGGGCTCTTGGTATTGAGATTATATTGCGGGAAAAAAAGCCCTTACCTTTGAACAACACATTCTGAAATATTATAGCTGAAATGCAAATTAAATAAATAAAATGACTGTAAAACTAGTATCAATAGTGGATAATTCTTAACACTTAGCAAAAAGTGGAAAGCAGAGGAAAAAGCAGTTGGGCATTAACAATGGGAAAATTAGATTTAAAGAATTCACGTGCTCAAACCAAACAGCAGCTGCAATATTAGTCATAGAACAGGCCGCACAGCTAAAACATTAAAAGCAAACCCAAGCAGCTATACTCAGTTTGATGGGTTTTCCTGCAGACTGGTAGATTTAGTGCTTGTCACAGTAACTCCAAATACTAAGGAGCATTGTTAACCAAATTTGCTGTAGAATTTCCCAGCTGCCATTTGTTTTTGTTTTTGTTTCTTTAAGCCATTGCACAAATCCTCGTCTGTTGATTAGTCTCTGTGGCCCCAGACTGTCTTGAGGAAGTTGATGTAGGTTGATGATTTCTTTCTGCAGTGTTGTTAGTGAGAAAAATTCCGATTTGTCGATACATGTAACTATTTCCATTAGTGATGATGCATAACATCGCTTGTGAATTTCCTAGGCAGTGGCTTGCAATCCAGAAGTTAAGAAGCAAAATCCACAAGAAAGTAGATAGGAAAGCCAGCAAAGGAAGGAAACTTCGGTGAGTTACTTTTTAGAAAAAATGTTAATCTTGTGTGTTGTTATCCTTATCTCTTCTCTTGCATGTTGGCTATTACATCATTTTTCTATTTCTTTTGATGATTCTGTTTTTCAGGAGCAGAAAAATAACTAAAGCAATATTTGAGGCTTTTTTTTGAGACTCCGGTTTTTTTTTTACTCTGTAATGGAAAGATAGTTACTTCTTGTTCTACTGTTGTGAATGGATGGGTTAAATGATATTTGCATTTCCCTGAAAGAGAAATAATAAGGAAATAAGACAAGATCGTTGAAATTGCCTTAGTTTTAAAAAATGATTTCTTTAGAACAATATAAAAATTGTATTTTGGAGTCTTGTTTAGACATAGAATTATATTGGTCCATTTTCATGATGCCATACATGTACGCAATATGCTAAAAAGGTAAAAATGAAGGATTCCAGAGAATGTTAACACTGCTTAAATGAGATGAGGAATATAATTTGTATGAGAACAGAGAGACATTTCTGAGTGTAGGAAAGCCCTCAACCCTGTGAGCCCTTGAAGGAGTCTTAAAAGTATGGAGACAAAAGATGGGGCAAGAGTAGAATTGACATTGCTATGCTTTCAGACTTAGACTCCTTGTAACTATTTTTATATATTACATAATATCACTCTCACAGGGCCTCAGTGTCAAAGAAACTACTTGTAATTCAGGTGCACACTGAAAAAAAAATGTTAAACTCATTGTGTTAGGACAGTTTTAGGCAGATAGCTAATCCCACATCCTTATTAGAGCCTGCCTGTCATTAAATTCCCTTTAGACAAATGTGGATCTGTCTCATTTTTAAATATCTTCAGAGAAGCAGATTTCACTACTTCAATTAACCTGTTTTAGTATTTAACAAAACTCATCAGGAAATGCTTATTTTTCTTTAACTTTGCAGAAGTGCAAAGTAGCTTTTCATCATCTTGTGCTTGAAAGTCACTTTCTTAAATCTTAGGTTAAATTGTTATAATTTGTTTATGTTTTTTCATATGTTGAAGTTTCCAAGTCTTCATACTTCTCCAAGTTTGTTTTCAGTGTACTGGTTAAGAGCATGGTCTCAAGAGCCTGACTGCCTGAGTTTGAATCCCAGCTTTGACAGTGTGGGATATGACACTCTAGTAGTTACTCCGAGCAAGACCCTTAAACTCTCTGTGCTAGTTTCTTCATCTGTAGAATGGGGATGATAATAGTACAAGACTTGTAGGGTTGCTGTGAGGTTTAAATGAGTAAGTATATATACAGCTTTTAGAACAGTGCCAGGAACACAGCAAGCACTATATACGTGTCTGTTGCCATCATTCCTATCATTATTATTGCTGTTATTATTCCAAGACTGGATCAGTCTCCTCCTGGAACGTTCATTTACTTACTCACATACATGCCTCTTTTGTACCTGTCTCTTCTGTACCCCCCCCCCCCACCCGGAAGGATTTAAAGAAGAATGTTATTACTAGTACTTTGTAATTGACCAGGCTGATTAAATACCTACTCTTTAATTTTGAGATTAGACTTTTCTCCAGTACGGTGCTTTTAAAATTATAGCTTTGAGAAAGACAAATACTCTATGTTATCACTTGCATGTGGAATCTAAAAAATGAAACAAACGAATGTACCTAACACAACAGAAACAGGCTCACAGATACAGAGAACAAACCAGTGCTTACCAATGGGGAGAGGGAAGGAGGGAGGGGCGAGATAAGGGTATGGGATTAAGAGACACAAACTACTGTATATAAAATAAATAAGGAGCAAGCATATATTATACAGCACAGGGAATATAGCCATTATTTTATAATAACTTTAGATGGAGTATAATCTATAAAAATATTGAATCACTGTGTTGTACACCTGAAACTAATAATATTGTAGATCAACTGTACTTCTAATTAATTAATTTAATAGCTTTGTGAGGCTTTAAATGTTCTCTAGAGGGAGGAGCCCGGGATTTCAGATCAGGAGACTGGCTCTGTCTGGCTCTATGATTTTGGTTGCTCTTTATTCTCTGAGCCTCACTTTTCTCATTTAATAAGTGGAGATACTAATCCCTACTTTATAGATTTGGTTTGAGGATTAAAACAAGGTGAATATGTCTGGTACGTAGGAAGCATTCGAAAATATTAGTTTCTTTGGTTTCTTGTGTTTATCTGTTGACGTTGCTGTTGCAAATATACGCTCTTCAAAAGAACTGAGAGTGGCCAAAAATGCCTTTTTTACATTATCATATGTTTATGAGTTTTAAAACTGTTAGGGCAAGTAGCTATAATCGTGTGTCCCTTGAGGGCAAGTATTGCACTGTTTTTTCAAGACAGTTCCAACCTTAACCGTCTACCGTAGTGCCTCGTAGACATGTTTTTGGATGATTATAACAGTAAAATTAACACGCTTGTCAGGTAAGACTTTCTGTAAGATGCAGCATCCACACTTCACAGTGTGAAGTGAGCAGACTAGGAAGAGTGAGCCTAGGGAAAGGCCACAAAGAATAATGTTTGCCAAAATACAGACCTGAGAGTGTACACGTCTGTTTTGGGAACTGCATTTGTTTTGACAGAGACTTAAACTGAGTATGGGGGAATGGCAGGAGATGAGGCTGTATGAATAAGTGAGCGCTAGATTGTGGTCAAGCTCAGAATTCAGACTTTAAAGACTGTAGCAAGTCATTGAAAAATAAGGAAGCCTGAGCACCTGTCACAGATTGGAGGAGACTTAAGGAGACACCACAATTAGGTGCAATGTGGGGTCCTAGGTTGGATCCTGGAAAAGAAAAAGGACACTAGGGTAAAAATGGGTGAAGTTTGAATAAGGTCTATGGTTTAGTTAATAGTATTGTACCAATGTTAATTTCCTAATTTTGATAATTACACTGTACTCGTGTAAGCTGTTAACATTAGAGGAAGCTAGGTGAGGATATACATGAGTTCTCTGCACTATTTTTGCAACTTTTCTATAAGCCTAAAATTACTGCCAAATAAGAAGTAAAAAGAAAAGTAATAAATAAGGTCATGTGCTTTGAATTGTTTTGCAGTTTTATCGTCAGTATTCACCTGGCTCTCTTTGTGAACATCAGTGTGCGGGATGTGGTCAGAATCAGAGTGATCTTGTTAGCAATAGCAACAACTAACATTTATAAAACTCTGTTGGGCACTGCAAAGCAATTTACATGCTGAGGTAGAAAAGGCATAGGCTCTGATGCTAAACTGTTTGGGTTTGAAATCTGACACTTCACTTACTGGCCTTTAGACCTTGGGCAAGATACTTTACATCTTTGTGCTTCAGTTTCCTCATCTGTCAACCTAGCATGGTGATAAAAGGCACATCTCATAGGATTGTTATGCAGATTGAATTAGCTAATTCATGTAAAGTAGTTCGGAAGGTAAGTAGCTCGCCCAGGTTACAGAACTAGCAAGCACAAACTTGGATTTGAGCTAATTGGTCTGATTCCAGAGCCCATGCTTCTAACCTGTGGCTATTGAGTTGTTTCTCTGGCCAGGACCTTTGCAGACACCAAAATGGTACCTTGGCTACATTAGAATTCTGCCATGATGGATTTAACAAGGGGCCCAGGCTAGATGAGAATAGCATAAATAACTTCCTTAAATTAGACCCCCAGAAGAGCTGGTGGGATGTGCCAACTGTCATCACTGGTACTAGATTCCACCAGTGAGCAAGCTTTGCTTTGTGTGATATGGTTGGAGAGAGAAGAAATGTCCTAGCAAAGATGAACATCACCTTGTGGAAACCTTAGTTTAAATGGTAGCAGGTCAGTGGCATGATCCTGGTCAGACTGGGTGTGGCAATTTGCTAGTTGGATGCTGGAAAATAACTTATAAAAAAAAGAAATGTTTTGGTTTTGGGAAGTAATTATAATTATTGACTATCAGTCTTTTACTCAGCATTATCTGTAAGTGGATTTGATCATGATTTAAGCAGAATTCATAATGTAAATGAATGAAGCTCTCGGGTCTTTAATAATGAGGTGTCATACTGTGTTTTGTGTTTGTCTATTTTTCTGCAACAAAATTATATTTATCTCTTCTTAGTATGGTTGGTAAAAGGTATTTTAATACTAAAACATGCATCCATCCTCAGTAGCACTGAGATTAGGTAAAATGCATTGTATTAAGTACACATTACTAAATCTGATTACTTCTTAAAGCCTGTCTTTCATCATGCAGCTAATAGTTATTGAATATATTTTACTAAAGTGTAAAGGTATTCCACAGAGCAGTGCCATCCAATAAAAATGTCTTTACCTGCGTAATTTTAAATGTTCTAGTAGCCACAATTGAAAAGGGGAAAAAATGAAACAAGTGAACTTAATAATATATTTCACGTAACCCAATATATAAAAAATATTATTTCAACAATTTATTGTTTTAAAAATTATTAGTGATATATTTTACATTTTTGCATCTCAAGTTTTCAAAATCTGGAGCACATCTCAGTTTGGCACATTTCAGGTGCTCAGTAGCCACGTGTGGCCAGTGACTCCCGGATTGGACAACACAACTATAAGGTGTAATTCATAGTCTTTGTCTAGACAGTAAATTAAACCTGTATTTGGACACAGCCAAGAACAGTTTTCATTTTTTCAGATGAACAGTGAAGTTTGGCGAAGCCTAAAGACATTAAAATACATTTATTAATTGTACTTACACTTTATACTTAAATAAAAAGGTTATGTAAATAATTATATTCTTGTACATTAACGTAACCTTTGGGGAGGGCATTTAGCTTACTTTTTCAATTTTAAATATGCATACTTTTCGATTCACCAGCAAAGCAATTCCACATCTCAAAATTTATCCCATAGAAATGTGTGAACAAACATACAATAATTTATATATAAGAATCTTCGGGCTTCCCTGGTGGCGCAGTGGTTGAGAGTCCGCCTGTCGAAGTAGGGGACACGGGTTCGTGCCCCGGTCCGGGAAGATGCCACATGCCGTGGAGCGGCTGGGCCCGTGAGCCATGGCCGCTGAGCCTGCTCATCCGGAACCTGTGCTTCACAACGGGAGAGGCCACAACAGTGAGAGGCCTGCGTACCACAAAAAAAAAAAAAAAGAATCTTCACTTTAGCTAAGTCAGAAAGAGAAAGACAAATACCATGTGATATCTCTTATATGTGGAATGTAAAATATGACACAAATGAACTACAAAACAGACACAGACATAGAGAACAGACTTGTGGTTGCCAAATGGGGGGCAGTGGGGGAGGGATGGACTGGGAGTTTGGGATTAGCAGTTGCAGACTAGTATATATAGAATGCATAAACAACAAGGTCCTACTGTATAACACAGAGAATTATATTCAATATCCTGCGATAAACCATAATGGAAAAGAATATGAATAGGAATGTGTGTGTGTGTGTAACTGAATCACTTTGCTATGCAGCAGAAATTAACACAATTTTGTAAATCAACTATGTGTCAATAAAATAAATTTCTAAAAGTTTTGAAAAGTCTTCACTTTCGCACTGTTTAATATGGTTTTTAAAGGGGATAGGCTGTATAATGCCTATCAGTAGGAGGTTTAATAAATTATATTGGCACGACAGAATATCCTGTAACTATTTAAAAGAATAGAATATGACAAAGTGGAAAAAAGCATAATGCAGAATATTAAGTATCTTTACAGTCTCATTTTTATGTGAAAATATATAAAGTTTATATTTGTCTTATATATGGAGAATGCCACAGACAAACTTAACAATGATTAACAGTGATTTAATTAACAGTGATTATTTCTGGGGTATAGGACTACAGGGAACTTGTCAGCTCTCTATACATTTTGGAATTTGAAATTTTATATTATTTTTTATAATTAGGAGATAGGGACATTAAAAAATGTACAGTGAACAGATATTTTGTTGCATCTTATAAAAAGTGAAGAATTGGAAGCAATATGAATGTTCAAGTATATGAAAATATAGTTATGGTACTTCCATTCCTGGAATTTTGTATATAGCTTTGAGATACAATGCTAAGTGAAAAAAAAAGATGAAATTATGTGTGTGTATGGATTTCTATATAAAATGAACATAATTGGGCTTCCCTGGTGGCGCAGTGGTTGAGAGTCCGCCTGCCGATGCAGGGGACACGGGTTCATGCCCCGGTCTGGGAAGATCCCATATGCCCCGGAGCGGCTGGGCCCATCAGCCATGGCCACTGAGCCTGCGCGCCCAGAGCCTGTGCTCCACAACAGGAGAGGCCACAACAGTGAGAGGCCCGTGTACTGCAAAAAAAAAAAAAAAAAATTAATTAATTAATTAAATAAATAAAATGAACATAATTAACCAAAATATTAAACTCATAATAATAATAAATATTAGTAACAGTTCTTCTCTAGGTGGAAGAACTATGTATGTTATTATTATTATTTTTTTTTGCTGTATGTGGGCCTCTCCCTGCTGTGGCCTCTCCCGTTGTGGAGCACAGGCTCCGGACGCGCAGGCTCAGCGGCCATGGCTCACGGGCCCAGCCGCTCCGCGGCACGCGGGATCCTCTCAGACCGGGGCACAAACCCGTGTCCCCTGCATCGGCAGGAGGACTCCCAACCACTGCGCCACCAGGGAAGCCCCTATGTATGTATTTTTGTGTGTGCCCAGTTGGTTTGTTTTCTAAATTTTCTGTAATGAATTATGCTTTTTGTATTACTCTTATAATGGGAAAAATCTCATCACTATTATTCTTTTAAATTCATTTGTTAAAAAAATGAGTGAAATTTGGGAGGCTTGGCTATTGGTGGTGTAGTAGAGAATCAAATTCTTTGATGTGTGTAAAAATGTTTTTAAAACTGTAAAACATTACACATGTGAAAATATTTATATCATATTTTTTTGTGGATAGTGTTTTGCCCAAGAACAAGTTTTTCTGGTTAGAATTTTATTGGGCTGGGCTAAAAGTTCATTTGGGTTTTCCGTAACATGGAAAAACCCAAATGAACTTTTTGGCCAACAAATATTCTGTGCATATTGTCCTTCAGCTTCTCCTTTTATAATGAACAGAAAGGGATACCTTCTTTGAATTCTCTTTGGTGTAATTTCTTCTGTATAAGGTCAAATATTTGTTCAGCCCCCCTTCACCAGAGGATCTCAAAGCACTTTGTACAAAAATACCCTTTTTTTCTATTGGTGGGAGATGGAGGTGACATAACTTAAATTTCTGTAACACCTTGACTGAAGATCTAAGGATCAGACTTCTTATGTACTCAGTTGCATGTGTCATTTGAAGATGGGTGAGGGGCTTCCCCGGTGGCGCAGTGGTTAGGAATCCACCTGCCAATGCAGGGGACACGTGTTCGAGCCCTGCTCCGGGAAGATCCCACATGCCGCGGAGCAACTAAGCCCGTGTGCCACGACTACTGAGCCTGCGTTCTAGAGCCCGTGAGCCACAACTACTGAGCCCATGTGCTGCAACTACTGAAGCCCGCGCGCCTAGAGCCCGTGCTCCGCAACAAGAGAAGCCACTGCAGTGAGAAGCCTGCGCACCGCGGTGAAGAGTAGCCCCCGCTCGCCGCAACTAGAGAAAGCCCGCGTGCAGCAACGAAGACCCAATGCAGCCAAAAAAAAAAAAAAGGGCGAAATGAAAGACCTGGTGGAGCTAGTGAGTGAAGGTGATTCTAGAAGCCTTTTCTGACTCAGGGAGCTAGTGAGTGATGGTGGTGGTGAGGTGTTCCATTTGAATGTTATGCCACTACCTGTGCTACTGCCAGTAGGTAGCTTTAATGACACTGAAAAATGATTAAGATGTGTGTAGAGGAGGGAAGATGAGGTAGTCATCTCCTCATTGTCTTTGTCTGGAGTGATGTTTAAGGGCTAGTAGATTGCTCAAGGGCACAGGTCTATCTACTCATTTTTTGGGCGTTGGAGCTCTGTTGAGCTACTGTCGTTCACAATGTGCTTTTATCACACTTTTCTCCTGTAGTCTTAAGGAAAAAGTGTTTTTATGGTCGTGAGTGGTTCGTGCCTATGAATTGTTCCCTGTTGCACTCTGGAGCCAGGTATACCTGTGATCAGTTCTGGAGTTTGTTACCTGGTAGGGTGTATTTCCTTTTCTAGGTTAATAGTTACTGATGTTGCTGCCTGTTTGTTTCCTACTTTATTAGGTTTCACGTCCTTAGCAGGCTTCTGAGCTTCATGGCACCTATTGACCATACCACAATGAATGATGATGCCAGGTGAGTAATAGATTTAATTATATGTCTCAAATGGCTTCATGACAGCCCGATATTGACCTGTTCTACAGCCTGTCGCCCTCTCCATTTCTTCTTATCAGTGAACCATTTGTCATTGGCATCATAGCAAGGGTCCTCGTCACATCTCTTCACTCCCATCATTACTGTAAGACCAAAACAAAATTCCCGTAAATCTCAGTGCTGCCTCTGGTGGGTTTTTTGTTTGTTTTTGCTGTTTTGTTTTGTTTTTAACTTTAGCCACCTGCCTAGGACATCGGAGCTCTTCTCTAGACAGATGGGTTAGGACAGCACACACACTTGCTTCATGTGTTTGGGGGTTTTATGCATATGTTCTCCTTTTAAAAATGGGTCTAGAGATTGCTCTAGAGATCTGCATTATGTTGTGTTTGTTCAGGCTGCTGTTGAGGTTTTTTTTATTTTGAGTATTTTTACAAAAGAAGTACATGCTCATTTTACAAAGCTGAAACTAGAAATGTGTACAGAAGAAAATGTATACGTGTACTCAATCCGGAGATAACCACTTTTTAAAGAATCATTCCTTTTGTATTTATTAGTTGGCATTCTACTACATCATAATATTTTTATAATATTATTTATCTATCCATATTCCTTCTCCTTGATTTGTTTAGCATTTATTTATTCATTTATATCAGTATGGATTCATGCTCTCCTATTTTATTCAAGTTAATTATGATCTGTTACTGTCATTATTTATTTTGATTTAAAATTATCTCAGGTTAACAGAAGCCCCTTCAAGCTGGCTTGCATCTTTTTGAGATGTCCCCAATTATTCCTTGAGTGCTTCCTTACTTTCCACCACAGCTAGGTGTTCTAGGCTCATCTTATATTTTCTCTGTTCCAGCCCTGGAGTCAGTCTTTCTCCAGGGAGTTCTCACTCTTTTTAGTGAACTGTGGTTTTTAGAACCTAAGGTCTGGGTGCTGGGGTGCTCATTGTTCTGGGTGTCATTGTTCATAGGCTCTCTCAGCGTATAGAGGTTGGAAATGTGTGTATATACACATACCCATACATAGGAGACAACCACTTTTAGTATCTCAGAATATTTCCTTTCAGTCTTTGAGTCCCCTTTTAGTATGTTCTTGTTTTTATTTTTATATAATTAAAATTATATTCAACAATATAGAATTATATTCTGTATTGTGATTTTTTCTTTAAATATTTTGTATACTGTGACCATTTCATGTCATTAAAATTATTCAAAAATTTAAGTGACTGTGTAATATTTTTATATTACCTATTGAGCCATTCACTAATTGTTGGAAATTTAAATTGTTTTTAATTATCATTGTTGTAATGCTGTGATAGACACTTTAAAACATAAGTCTTCACCAAGTGAAATTATTGGTCATAATGTAGGCACATGTGGGTTTTGCCAGCTTTATCCCTCAAGCTACATTCAACCTTTTTATTTGAGAGTATTTAGTTTGCTAATAAACCCCATCAGATTTCCCCCCTTGCTTGAAAAGTAGTAGATGTGCAAGTTTAGTTGAACACGATGATTATCAATTTTTTGTTTGCATTTGTTCAGTGCTTTGAGTACAAAATAGCTTACCGGTGGCGCTGAGTCCATTTATACGCATATCTTTGTGACTTCCTGCACTCTCCTGTGCTTTGCAAATGAATGCCTTTGTCTGGCTGGGTTTTGTTTGTTTGTTTTTCCATTTATTTCTGGGTCTGATCTGTTTTTAAAAATAATAGAGTGAGGGACTTCCCTGGTGGTGCAGTGGTTAAGAATCCGCCTGCCAATGCAGGGGACACAGGTTCAGAGCCCTGGTCCAGGAAGATCCTACATGCCACAGAGCAACTAAACCCGTGCACCACAGCTACTGAGCCTGTGCTCTAGAGCCCAAGAGCCACAACTGCTGAGTCCCCGCTCCACAACTACTGAAGCCTGTGGGTCCTAGAGCCCATGCACCACAACTACTGAGCCCACACGCCGCAACTATTGAGCCCACGCGCCACAACTACTGAAGCCCATGCCCTCTAGGGCCCACATGCCGCAACTACTGAGCCCGCATACTGCAACTACTGAGGCCTGTGCGCCTAGAGCACATGCTCCGCAACAAGAGAAGCCACCGAGAAGCCACCACAACGAGAGGCCCGTGCACCACAACGAAGAGTAGCCCCCGCTTGCCGCAACTAGAGAAAGCCCGTGCAGCAACGAAGACCCAGCGCAGCCAATAAATAAGTAAATAAGTATATAAATAAAAGCAAGAGAAAAAACAAATTAAAAAAATAATAGAGTAAAATGAATGCTTCTTAGGTTCTCTGTCAGGATGACATGAAAAAATTACTTCAGTAGAAAAGGAAAACTAGGCACTTAAAAACTAAAATCCATTAAGGTAACATTATTATCCCAGGCATAAAGTGAAATCTAATTTAAGTATTGGTGGCATCTTTTGAATATAGTACTACTAGATCATTTAGAAATCGATTGTCATTCCTAGCTGGGATTTTTCTTGAATCACCTGATACCCCCGGACACTTAGTTTCCCAGAATCTTGTTTATTCACTCATAGTTTTTAAGGGTCTGCTATATGCTAGACATAAAGTTTATTTGAAAACGACTTTATTATTTAGGATTATGTTGGGCTTGGTCTGCAAGAAACATAAAATATGACTACAGAGGTATAAGCAAATGGGAGTTTATTTTTCTAACAGAATATTCCTAGGGGTGGCAGGTAATTACTGGCAATGGCTTTTCCCTTCTCAGTAGTATTAAGGCCAACATACCTTGGTCTTCCCCCTGTGGTTGCAAGGTGGTTGCTGCAGCTTTAGCCATCAAGTATGCATTCCAGGCAGGAAGAAGAGGAAAGGAGTGGTGTCAGCCATACTGATTTTCTTTTATCAGAATGCCCTCCAAAAACAACTTCTCATATCTCATTGGTCATAACTCTGTTATGTTGCCACTTCAGGTAGAGCAGGCAAGGGAGGAGGGGTTGGGAATGTGTTTGCTGGGTAACTGTGTGGCATTTGGTGTTAGTGGGGGAAAAAGCTATCCCTTGTAGACGCTGCTAATTATCAGCATTGTTCTCCCGCTGGTTTAGCCACTTTGTAACAAGGAATTTAATAAGAGTGTTACAGCTGGAGAACTGAGCATTTGTTTTTACCAAGTACGCTCCCTTTGCATTGTGTTTCTTAAGGACACAGAGGCAGACATCCACGTTACTGCTTGTGCTCCAGAGTCTGAATAGGCCAGACTAACTATAGACAGAGTAAGTGAGTATTAGCTCTTTCTGCTTCTGGTATCAAATATTCCAGGGCCCATAGGTAGTGTTAGGTAGTATCTTTTTTTTAAAACTATATCTTTTAAGAAGGAGCCCGTCATAGCTTGGCCTGTTTTGTTTTTTGTTTAGGTAATTCCATAACTGGAAATAATCTAGCACTGTTCTATTTGGTTTCTCACTTTGTATGCCACAAAATTTGAGGAATGGGAAACTTTCATTTCAGCATCAGTGCATACTATTGATACTTTTCTCCAAGTGAATAGTTCTGGTTTTGATAAGTTACAGATATATCATTCTTTTTTTTTTTTTTTAAACAATGATATAGATTTATTGAAGGTAAACTTCTGGGAAAATTCAACCCATTTTTATAGTTGCATCTATGGTAGAGTAGAACAAAGTTACAGATATGTCATTCTTGGTGTGCATGTATGAATAGAGAATTCTTTATGATTTTGAAGTAGGGAAAGGCTTTGTAAGCATGACACGAAGGCCAGAAGCCACGGGGAAAGTACTAGTAGCTATGACTACATAAGAGTCACAGTGAAAAAGATACCAAAAACAAAGTTACAAGTAAATGACAAACTGGGAAGAAAAAGTTCAATGTAACATTACTGTGTAAGAATGCTATGGAAAGAGTTTTTACAGATCTCTAAGAATATCCCAATAAAAATAATGGGTAAAGCGTGTCAACAAGCAAACTTAGAGATCGTAAAAGAAAAATTGCAAATGGCCAAAAAATATAAAGACTGTCAATCTCGTTAATCAAATAAATGGATATTAAAATAATGAGATTTCATTTTTTTCTTATTAAATTGGAAAACATTAAAAGAGTGATAATCACTAATGTCGATGGTGTGAGGAAACAGATGCTTTCATTTACTGTTGTTAGGAATGTAAATGGCAAAATCATTTTGGAGGGCTATTTGGCAATGTTTTTCAAAATTTTAAATGTAAATGTATCTGTTGACCCAGAGAAATCTCACTTTTAGGAATTGACCTAAGGAGACCTAAGGAAATAGCAAGTTAGCAAATATTTTTGTATCAAGGATCTTTATTGCAACATTGTTTATAATGGGGAAAAATAAGAATCCAAATGACCATCAATAGGGAACTAGTTAAAATAAAATCACAGAAAATCATTCATTGAAGTTATAAGCAACTGTTAAAGGAGGAAGTGGAGCTGTACGTATTAACATAATGTTTAATGTAATAAGTAGGCTGCAGAATACTATATCATAATCCTACTTTTGAGTAAATAAACGTGTACGATTGAAGAAAAAGTGGTGCCTTACAAAAAAATATACTGTCATGGCAAGATCTCCAGGTTATTTTGTTAACTAGAAAAAGAAACATCCATTTATGTAATATCCATTTATGTTTTTAAAATAAATATTAAACAGCTGTGTATGTATACGTATGTATGGATATGTTACACATCAGTAATATTTAAAATGTTTACCTACAGGGAAGGGACTGGGAGGAGGAAGGGGCAAAGGGAGATTTCCACCTTTTTTTGTTTCTCATACTTCTGTTTTGCTCTAATTTCCTGCCATGAGGATGCATTCATATTAAGTGTCACTAAAAAAAATAAGAAGCTCTGAAACAGTGTACACCAAACTCTTCACATGTTTATTGCTGGGCAGGGTGGAGTAGAAGACACATTTTATTTTCTAGTCTATTATTTCTGTAGTATTTGATTTTTTTTTTACAATAAATTTGTATTGCTTTTTATCAACAGAATAGGACATGTTCATTTTGAAAATTATATCTATAATATAAAGAGGAGGTGGGAAGGTCCTGATTTTCTCTATTGAAGTATTACATAAATGAAAGAGCTTCTTTGCCTTAAGGCTTCTGCCCTGTGAGCCATTTGGATAAAACTGGCTTTTGAATACCCAAGTAGCTTCTGTCCCAGCCCACCCCTCCCCTTTTTTAATCATGGTGAAAAATTACATAACAAAATTTCCAGCCCTTTTTTTTTTTTTTTTTCCGGTACGTGGGCCTGCCACTGCTGTGGCCTCTCCCGTTGCGGAGCACAGGCTCCGGACATGCAGGCTCAGCAGCCATGACTCACGGGCCAAGCCACTCCGCGGCATGTGGGATCTTCCCGGACGGGGCACAAACCTGTGTCCCCTGCATCAGCAGGCGGACTCTCAACCACTGCGCCACCAGGGAAGCCCCTCCAGCCCTTTTGATTTCTTATTCTCAGAGGCCACTCTACCTGTGGTTCCTAACATACCCAGGTCTGGAGAGAGAAGCCCTTCTCTTTCTGTGTCTTGGGTCCAATTTGTTGTTCCACGCATGTGCCTAAGTTGGATTAATACCCAGTATTAATAAAGAGAGGAGAAGGGGGGAATCCCAGTATGGTTACTCATCCTTGAATCCCCCATGTCCATTGTCCAGTTTGAGCTCAAATTTGGACTTGGTCAAATTGAATTGAGACTGGAACATAGCTCTCATTAAGGGAGAGAGAGCAGAGGTCTTTAACACAGGGTATTAAAATACCCTTAGTGGAGGAAGAAGTACTGTCTGTAAAAGGATCTTTAGAAAGGTAGTGGCATCTTCATATTTCTGCTGATACATATTCTTTTCTCATGCTAGGAAATTTTCTCTTCAAGCAATCTATGTTTTAAAAAGTCTTTTTAAATGCAGAGTAGCCCAGTTTGCTCCTGTATTACAGATTTCCCTTTGGGGCGTCTCTAGGTAAGCTTTGCATACGGATTTAAATGCCTTTACAGGCCCTCAGGTTTCCTTTGCTAGTGAAAGTCTCATGTGACCCCTGACACTTTTGCTGGTCTGGTATTAGGAGGTAGGCAGGTGGTTTCTATTGCAGGCCTGATGAACACTCCCAGTACTGGGAGGAGAGGGGTTTGTGGTATGGTGGTTAGCATAGCTGCCTTTCAGTACTGGGAGGAAAGAAAAGAAATTCAACTTTGCCCCTGTATCATGTGTTGCGTGCGAGAGAGGGGTTACCACGAGTCTACAAAGGATTGCTGGCTTTGCTGGACCCTCAGGTACTCTTGGCACGGGGCAGCACATCTCCCAGAGCAGCTCCTGTTTGCCCTTCAGAGTCATCTGTGCGAAGAGGGCAGAAGTGTCATGTGATGCTGTAGAGGCAGAGTTATCAGTGGGCGGAGGAGGACAAAGGGCTTGATGTCTCATTGGCAGAGAATCCCTCTAAGCATATTGTCACCACTGAGAACAGGTCAGTGTGTTACTTGCATGATTTACAGGATTGCTGTTCACTTCTCTGACTATTGAAGTTATTCTAAGCTTACCAAGGACATTTTAGAAGCAGAGCTCACTTTACATGGTGTGAAAGCCCTGGAGTGCTGTTAGACTAGAGGGAGGGTGAAGTGAAAATCCAGGTGATCTTTTATTATGGTTCTAACAAAATGAATTTGTCGTTGTGGAAATAATCATCTGGGGTTTTGCCTCTGTTTTTGAAAGACCCTCTGAGGCAGACTTTTAAAGAAGTTCGTTCTTTTTCGTTTGCTGGGTAGATGTAGGTCAGATAATAAAATGCTAGTGTGACAAGTAGGAGAAGTAAATTCTGAGTAAGACTCTGAGACAGGTCGAGATGTGTTCCTCAAAACTGGCCACCACCCCAGATTTGGGATGGGGAATGCTTACTCTGTCAGCGTGGGTTTTGTAGTCAGCACAGAACAGCTCTAAGTGGCAGCAGTCAGCCTGGTGCCTAAGAAAATTGGTGTTTGCCTTGCATTTACTGCTGCTTCAGAGAGCATTTATTAGATAAACCCAGTTCTGGTACTGTTCATTGAAAGGGTAGGTTATTGTATTTTCTTTCCTAAGAAGCTTTTTTTCTTATTACAAAAATGATAGCAATATCAACATTTTGTAGGTACTCCATTCCTTTGCAAAGAACTTAAATTCTCAGTAGGAACAGCAAAAATTTTCATTTTAACCCCCACTCTCTGCCCCCAGATAAAAAACCACTTTCCCCTCTCCTTTTGTAAAGCTACTGGCTTTAGAAAGAACAAGGAGAGAATCCTTTAATGATAACTGCTAAGCACCAAATACATTGTTGTTTTACATCTGGAGTTTTAGAAATGTACAAATGTAATCCAGCCTTGTAAAGTGCTTTGTCAACATCACTGCCACGTTGTTCTTGAAGTGCCGCGGTATAATAGAATTTGTACAGGCAATTTATCTTCCGCGTGCCATTTTTGTGTGTGGGTCTGTACCCTAAGTATGGGCACATTCTACCACTCTCCTGATGGTGTTCTGTTCTCCCTAATTGGTAATCCAGAGGTTACTTAGACCATTTTTGATTCCCCGTTACCTACTTTACCGCCCCCCCCACACACCCTTTTTTATTAGCCATAATGCACTGAATCGTGGTGAAATATTCTGAGGAAGTTTGCTTAGCATTTGAGAGCACATCAGCTAATAACCCCAGAAATACCCTCCACAGAGCATTTTTCGTTGGTTAAAAACTTGAGAGCAAGAATGGTTAAGATATAGATGTTTTCTCTGAGGCTTCTTATCTCCTAAAAAGACACAGGTTGTTCTGACAGGTGAAACAAGCCCGAGCAAATATGCAACATTGATCTAATCAGCAGGAACGAACTGGAAACTTGCACTGGTGCTGTCTTTCCCCAGCGTCATTAAAGGCTCCCATTACTCTTTTATTAGAGGTTCCGTCTCTTCCTTATCAGATTACAGAATGAACATAACTCATGGCAGTGATTTGATCTCTTGTTAAAGAGGATTACAGCTTTGCATTAACTCGGATTGACACAGTTTATAATTTGCTTGTTGATGCTCGGGAGGGCGGCATCACACGTTTGACCCCCCAGCAGTGCTGAAGGGAGAGGACCCCATATATCATCATTAAAGATGGCGTCCAGCACGGAGCGAGGGGGCCTGGGGCCTTCCTCCTCCAGAAACGTCAGAAAGGACAAAGAGAACGTTCTCAAGTTCAAACCTGACACTTGGGCCAGAGTTTTAAAATTTGATTGCAAAGAAAGCACTGCTCTCGTTTCTTCCATATTTCCTGGTTCGCTGGTTTGCAGTCCTCATACAGTTCTGAAGAATTTGCATTCTCAAATTCAAGGCTTGGTTCCAAGCAGGTTGTAGAGAGAGAAAAGCACATTTTCTAGAAAGAGATTGTAGATGCTGAACAGATAAATCTTTCCTCAGAATAGGGTTTCTTAACTACAGTGCTCATTTCTGCAGGCAAATTCCCATCATTTCTTCAAAAGATTGTGAATCTTATTCTTCTCCCAAAGGGATATTTCACATTCATTAAAGTGAGTGTAAATGTTTCTCTTAAGGAATTATTATTTTTAAGTTTTTGTATTCTATTATTATTGTCTTTTAAAATGTAATATCTTATACTGTATTAGTCACAATGAAGTAACTTGCAAGGAGGTAGGCAGCAGCTAATGTTTTTCACCTGAATTTAGATTAGTTGTCCATTCATATTATGAATACATTTCCCACAGTGCTCACTGAGCCACCTGAGCAGCTTGGGTTGCTAAGATGTGCAGATCATCTCAGTTTTTGTGTCCATCCTTTGCTCTAATTTATCCACCCTAAGTCTGCCACCCTATTTCTGATTGGCAGTGAAATGGCATGGAATGATAACTTCATATTCCACTTATTATTATTTTATTTTTTATTTATTTATTTTTGCGGTACACGGGCCTCTCACTGTTGTGGCCTCTCCCGCTGCGGAGCACAGGCTCCAGACGCGCAGGCTCAGCGGCCATGGCTCACGGGCCCAGCCGCTCCGCAGCATGTGGGATCTTCCCGGACCGGGGCACGAACCCGTGTCCCCTGCATCGGCAGGTGGACTCTCAACCACTGCGCCATCAGGGAAGCCCTATTATTAGTTTTTTGAATCTCAGTTCCTTGACCAGGGATTGAACTCGGGCCACAGCAGTGAAAGCCCGGAATCCTGACTACTAGGCCACCAGGGAACTCCCTCAGATTCCACTTACTGAACGTTTACTGTACGTCAGACACTGTTCTAAACTCTTCATATGTATTTTCATTCGGTCCTATGAGAAACCACTAAAGTGGTTGACATTATCTGTGTTCCATGATAAGAATAATGAGGCAGAAAGCAATTGAGTAATTTGCCCAAGACAAACAGCAAGTTTGTAGGGGAGCTGGTTTATGCATCTGGGAGTGTGGCTTCTGACCCCTGCCCCTGTTTTCAAGAAATCAGCAAGCTTATTTATTTTATTTATTTTTGGCTGTGTTGAGTCTTTGTCGCTGCGCGCGGGCTTTCTCTAGTTGTGCTGAGCGGGAGCTACTCTTTGTTGCGGTGCACGGGCTTCTCATTGTGGTGGCTTCTCTTGTTGCGGAGCACGGGCTCTAGGCTCGCAGGCTTCAGTAGTTGTGGCTTGCAGGCTCAGTAGTTGTGGCTCGCGGGCTCTAGAGCGCAGGCTTTGTAGTTGTGGAGCACGGGGCTAGTGTGAATCACTGAATTTCCAGGCCTGCTCTTATGGTTACACCATTCTTTGATTACAAAGACCCTAAACCTCATAATTAGCTTTGAAACCTGGTCCAGTGTATTCAGTCCATTTGCTCTTGACAGTTCTCTTTCTTCCGGGTTCAGGTGCCTGTCACCTTCTTTCCTTAGAGACTACATTTTTCCCGTATAATAAAAACAAAAGGGACTTCCCTGGCAGTCCAGGGGTTAAGACTTCGCCTTCCAGTGCAGGGGATGTGGGTTCGATCCTTGGTTGGGGAGCTAAGATCCCACATTACCTCAAGGCCAAAAAACCAAAGCATAAATCAGAAGCAATATTGTAACAAATTCGATAAAGACTTTAAAATGGTCCACATCAAAAAAAAGAAAAAAAAAATCTTGGGCTTCCCTGGTGGCGCAGTGGTTAAGAATCCACCTGCCAATGCAGGGGACACGGGTTCGAGCCCTGATCCGGGAAGATCCCACATGCTGCAGAGCAGCTAAGCCCGTGCGCCACAACTACTGAGCCTGCGCTCTAGAGCCCGCAAGCCACAACTACTGAGCCCATGCTCCTAGAGCCCGTACTCCGCAACAACAGAAGCCACCGCAATGAGAAGCCTACACATCACAACGAAGAGAGTAGCCCGTGCTCTCCACGACTAGAGAAAGCCCGCGTGCAGCAACAAAGACCCAATGCAGCGAAAAATGAATAAATAAATACATTTATTTTAAAAAAATCTTAAAAAACAAAATCTTATGGAAGAAAATTTGGAAAATACTGAAAGCGCAAAGGAAATTCATGTTATCTGCTACTGGGAATTGAATATTATTACTACTACTAATATATTTTCTTACAGAACTTTTTATGTGTATATTTTTTAAAGATAGATTCATATATGTTTGAATCCCTTTTTCCAGTTAACTTTATATTATAAGCATTTTAATACCATTAAATATTTTAAAGACATCTTAATGACTTATAATATTCAGTTATGGAATATGTATTCTTGGATGTTTAGGTTATTTCTGATTGTTTTTATTTCTCTTTAAGGAATGCTGCAGTGAACATATTTGTATAGAAATCCATGTTTTAGGTTTTGCTTGTATCTTTAGAATAGGTTCTAAGGAGTAGAAGGGTAATCCTGGGTCAAAGGCAAAAACTTAAAAAAAAAATTTTTTTTATTGCAGTATAGTTGTTTTACAATGTCGTGTTAGTTTCTGGTGTATAGCAAAGTGATTCAGTTATATATGTACTTTCAGTGGTTCGTGATAGGTTGTACTGATTTACATCCCCCCTCCCCCACCTGAGGCTCATGTCATTTACCTTTGCTGATATGGAGAGTTCAATAACAGTGACCCTTTACTGAGGCCCTACAGTGTGCTAGGCACTGGGCTAAGCATCTAATGTTTATTTTCGCATTTAATCATAGCCTTGAAGAGTCTGTATATTTATTAGTCATTTGTATTGCTGTTTTTATCCTTTGTCCCATTTTTTCTTTGGGTTTAATTTTTCTTTGCAGTTTGTGTGAATTTTACATATTATGATTATATACCATATTTCCTATTTTTTGTAGCTCTCCCCGTTTGCTCACCTGTTGGTATTAACGATCTTTATTGGTCATATGTAAGTTTTACTTTTTATGTGATCTAATGTATAACACCTGTTTCTTAGGAGTGTTTTTCATTGCTTTTATGCTTAGGCACTCCCTCCTGGATCCCAGGATGAGCTGTTCGCTGATACTTTCTCCTGCTTTTTTCTGATTTCTTACTTTTGGTCTGCTTGGCACTTTATTTTCGTATATCATTCAGTGGTCTCTACTCTCCAGTCCTACGGCTTCTTTGTGAGCCCAGATTTTTTTTCTTCCCACATAGACTGTTAACACCAACAGCCTCTTGATCGCCCCCCCCACCCCCCGTCTGATTTAATTAGTTCTGTGCATCATTGCCAGATTGCGCCTTCCTAAAATACCACTTAGGAAATGCTATTCCTTGTCACCTACAGCGTAAAAGCCATACTCGAACCTGCCACTCAAGGCCTGCAGTGATTTGTCACCCTGCTACCTTTCTCTCCTCATCACCTGGTTTGGTGTGTACTTTCTTTGTGCTGTCCTGCCGGCCCCTGAGGTCCCAGGACACACTCCCTCCTCCTCCCGCTTGTGTCTCTTAATTCTGCTCATGGGAACTGGAGCATCTCCTCACCCCTGCCCTGTCTGCATCCTTTCCTGTTGCAGGGTTTGTAGTCCTTGGTACACATCAGCCTTTTCAGAGAGCCTTTAATGGTTCCCTACCCCCGACTGAGGTGTGGTTCTTTTGTCCTTGAACCCCCCCCCCTTTTTTTTTTTTTTTGGCGGTACACGGGCCTCTCACTGTTGTGGCCTCTCCCATTGCGGAGCACAGGCTCCAGACGCACAGGCTCAGCAGCCATGGCTCACGGGCCCAGCCGCTCCGTAGCATGTGGGGTCTTCCCGGACCAGGGCACGAACCCGTGTCCCCTGCCTCAGCAGGCGGACTCTCAACCACTGTGCCACCAGGGAACCCCTGTTTATTTGTTACTCTCTAACAGTACTTATTACATTTCACAAAAACACTTATTCGGGTTTTTTTCTTGCTAAGAATGCTTCATTTATATGTCAAAGTACAATAGTATGCGTATGTTTACTATAATCCTGTGTTTGGTATTATCGAGTTAGATGACTTGGAGAGATTTTAGTAAAAATGTATGGTATTATACTCATACATTTGCGATAATATATTTTGATTCCAATTGAATCCTGCCTTACTTACTGTATAGCATTTTTGTAGCAGAAGTTCTATTTGCAAAACAATTTAAGTCTTTTCCCAGTTGATGTCAGCCTTCTCTGGGCTAGAGAACTGACTCGGGATCCTTGAGCACCTGTTCTGCCCCAGCTCACAGACAATGTGACCTTGAAGAAATCTTGTCTCTGGGCCTTGGTTTCCTTCTTTATAAAGTGAAAATAGTTCTTCTTGCTCATCAGATTCTTGAGAATGAAATGTTCTTTGTAATTTTTTTGTTTCTGAGAAGGACTGTTTTAATGATATCTGTACAAATAGGTAAATAAACAAAATTTACATTTTCCCATGTGTACATATTATGTCATTGTCCCTTTGCCTGCAACGCAGACATACCCATTTCTGTGCAAACCTGAGAAGAGTTGGCTGTAGGTCTCCTGTCTGAAGTGCCTTTAAAGGCCTTCAGCTTATGAGTCTGTTGCTTATAAGCAATTTGCTGGTAAGATTATTTTTGCAAACAATTCCTATAAGATGAATGAACAAAGGCTTCTTGCCTCTTTTACTAAAATCTCTCCAAGTCATCTAACTCTAATATACAGATCTTCATCGATTTACAGTGGGGTTACATCTCGATAAACCCATTGCAGGTTGAAAATAACGTAAGTCGAAAATGCATTAAATACCCCTAAGCTACTGACATCACGCCTGACCCTCGCCCACCGTAACCGTGCTCAGAACACTCACATTAGCCTACAGTTGGGCAGAATCATCCAACACAAAGCCTATTTCATAATAAAGTGTTGAGTGTCTCATGTCATTGATCGAATACTGTACTGAGAGTGAACAACGGGAGGGCTGTCTGGGCACAGAGTGGTTGTCCACCTCTGTGATCGTGTGGCTGACCGGGGGCTGCCCTGTCCAGCATCACAAGAGGGGATCTGCCGCACATCCCCGGCCCGGGAAGAGAGAAGTCACAGTTCAAAACTGGAAGTACAGTTTCTAATAAGTGCACATTGCTTTTGCACCATCGTAAAGTGGAAACATCTTGAGTCGAGCCTTTGTAAGTCAGGGACCGTCCGCACTTTGCTCTGTTCCCACGGCACTCTGTACACGGTAGTTCACCGGCAGTGCAGACCCTAATCGATTACTCTGCGGGCTCTGTCTCCACGCGAGGATGTCGCACCGCCTGAGAGCCGGTGCCATAGTTTGTTTTTCACTCCTGGCCACGTTGGAAAAGCCCTAGAAATAAGTAGAGTCCAGCTCCGGGACTTGTCATGCCCAATCCTTTACTGACAGAGTTTTGGAGGTCTTTTAACTTAGGATGAACCCTGGGAAAAGGTCTTTCAAGAACACTCTTGTATTGCAGTTGCTCCCAAGAGTGTACGCCACAAACTTGTATCATACTGTCGGTTTTCTCCTGCCCATCTTGGCTGTGATAACCATACCGGGTTTGGTTTCTGGTGCCCCTTCTACAAAGTTTTAGTTACTGTGGAAACATGGAGTGTTCAGACAGGGCTCTGTGATGACCAGTTCTCATTGTAGGTCAGCATTTTTGGAATGCTCTCAGGATTTGTTTGGTTTAAGAAGAAGACATTTCTGGAATGGCTCCTGTCTGTGCATTAACAAGGCATAATAGTCTGTGATTTCCTTTTGTTATTTTTAGTGTTGGTATTAAGTGTCACAGCAAAAAAGGATATTTAGATAAAGGGCATTGCCTGAGTGTACTTTGAGTTCCAGGTGCTAGGAAGCGGGGCATTTGTAATGGGAAGCTGTTACTAACTACCCTGGAAAGGAGGTCTTGAATGAGCCAACCACACCTTGTGTTTTATCCATTGTCTTCCTCTGGGGAGCAGAACACTTTGTAAACATTAACTCTTTTACCCTCTGGGCACCTCCACTTAAAAGGTAAATAAGACTGAAGGCTCTTTCTTCTCCAATATAGATGAGGAAACGTCAGCCCAGAGAGGGAAATTACTGGATCCGAGAAAGGGGAGGCGTTCTGGCCTGGGGTGTTGGGAGTCCGCACCATGGACCAGGCAGCCTAGTGGCCGCTGGCACCCAGGAGCCACCCCTTTCTGCTTCCCGGAGGCGGGTGGGGGTTGGGCCTTCTGTGGCGCGTGTAATGTGAAAGGCTGCAGAGAGGAGCAGCTGTTCTTCAACGCTCCGTGCTCCTCTAAAAGGAGGGACAAATCAATACACATTTTCTCCTGCCGGCGCTGGCGGCGCTCAGCCTCCTCGTCCTCGCCCAGCTCTCCATCCTGCAGGGGAGGCACAGCCGGGCAGCAAAACAGAGTCACCAGCTTCCAGGGGCAGAAACGCAAACCACTCGTTTTGCACAGAGCAGCCAGGCTTTTAAAAACCAGTCCCATAACTGGCTGAGGTCATTAGATTGCTGACTTAAGCGACTCTGGTGAACCGAGGTGCGTGGGTGGGGGGTGGCCCTGTTGCAGACACCCGGAAGCTGAGGGCTCCTGGGCACTCCTCCTGGGGACAGGTGCCCTGGCAGGTGTCTGGGAGAAACCTTTTTTCCAAATTTCTCTCCTCTGATTTACGGTGGAGAGGAGGAAGTTCTTTGAAGGAAACCATTAAAAACCAAGAAAGAGTGACAGATGGAGGGCATCAGTTTGCATTCTGTCAATTAATGTAAGTGAACTGTCCAAACAAGATCCCTATCTCAGGGAGGATTTTATTTTTTAATCAGAAAATGTGATGTTGGTACCTGTAACTTTGTAGCTTCCTGCCATTAAACAGTTAAGTGTTGGACATGGAAGATAGAGAATCTGCTGCCATGATTAACAAAGGTAGTTTAGGCGGCAGAACCGCCCTGCAGGGCCTGGTGCTGTCAGTGGCCAGTTTACTGGAGTTGGATGCAGTGCCAAGGTGGGGACGTGGGCACTCCGGCTGTAGGCGGCTTTTGCACCCAGGAGACGGGCAGGGCTGAGAGCGTGGATGAGTTGGCCAGGGGCGGGGTCGAGAGAGAAGGGAGGAGGGCCTAGAACAGAACCCAGGACAAGGGCTATGGGAGGAAGATAAAAAAGACCAAGAGGGCAGAACAGAAACAGAACAGGGGCGGTCGCACCCTGGGGGGAGCGTGTGGATGGTGGCCTTTGTGTCCTGCAGGCTGAGCCCAGCCCGGGGCGCGGCCGCCCAGAGGTACTGCCAGTGTTTGTGTGCTCGGTAGTTGCTGCTTTTATGTTCGGATTAGGACTGGGTATTTTTGGTAAAGTTAGTCCTCCAATATATCACCAGAAGTAATGGAATGCCTTGCTGAAACTCTGTGGGTTGAGGACAGATATCCTTGTTGATTTCTGTGTGTTTTGACCCCCTCGGAGTAGCCTTAAACTGGAGCTGAGAGAAGCGTCATACGCCCGCTCCCGCCCGGCCCTGCGTCGTTGGGCAGAGGTCCTGATAAGGATACAAATGTAACTCAGTGTCAGCCTCCCTTTCCCTGGGGTTGAAGGAAGTGATTCACGTCTAAGCAGCGAAGCATCCCCTGGCTTTTAACAGGAGCTGTTAGAGGGGCTGCTGTTTGGACAAGGAGCTTCATCTTCCTGAAGCCAGCAGTCACAAAGCCACAAACACAACACGGGCCAACTCTATTGCCAGCATCGCGGGGGCTTGGCGTTAATATTAAACATCGCCAGCAAGGCAGAGAGCTCCACAGCCCAGCCACAGAATAAAAATAAATAAAAGTAAAGAGAAGACCTCGCTAAAAGCGGTGAGATGATTTGTCGTCTTTCCTTTGTGAGGCCATTTGTCTTCTCTCGCGTCAAATCTGTTATAAAACAGTCAAACTGTGAAAGTGGAAATCATCCCAGGAATATGGAATATTAATGCACAGGAGAGGAGGCGACATCCCTTTTGTCAGCAGTCCCTCCCACCCCCCTCCACTTTTTTGCAAGTCCCACCAAGGTAAATTATTTTTCTTTAAAAGAATTTGAAAGACTTGAAACTAGTGGTAGGGATGATGGAAGTTTCAAGTGTTTTTCTTCCTTGTGTAAGTGGAGTGAATTTGTTAACTGGCTTGGGAGCAAGGAGGGAGCGCAAGTGGGGAGCAAACCTTTACAGATTCACCCCTCGCTCCCTCTCACCTCTCCTTCCTCCTCCCAGCCGTTCAGTTCCTTTGTTTGGGGCCTGAACCTGCATCTTTGAACATTTATAAATCTTGAGTCGGTCTGATCTTTAGGAGACGGGCCAGAGGCCGTGTCATCATCTGTAATTTAAAGCTGTAGGGCTAAAAGCATTTGCAGAGGTTTGAAGGACCTGGTTCTGACCTGACCAAAGGAGCGAAATGGAACAGACCCTCCCGAGTCTCCTTCAAGCACTGGGGAGGATGGCGAGGAGAGCAGACACTAGGTAATTTATGGCCACAGTTTGCTGGGAGCCTTGCTAGTTGCCTGGTCCACTGAGAAATGCATCGTGTGCTGCCACCTTGTGGCAGATTTGGGCAGCTGCGGTGGGCTGCCTTGGAGCTTGTGAAGAGTTGAGCCTGGTTCTGATGGGAGATTTGCCTTGCGTCCAGATTTAGGTAATTAGTGATAGGTGAGGGCATTCTCTGAGTCACTATTACTTTGCTAACTTGATCCTGTTAAGAAATAAGACCTCAGTAAGAGAAGGTCGCTTTCTTCTCTTTTCACGTTTCTTGGTTGTGTGTGTGTGTGTGTGTGATTTTTTGGTATGCAGTTGTGCCGGCGTTTCGGGAGAGAAGCCCGAGAGCCACTTATTGTTAAGTGCTGGCCTTTCGGCTGCATTCAAGAATTCTGAGTCTTCCACTCGTAGTTTTTTTTTTTTTTTACGTCATCCTATGTGATGCTCCCTCCTTACAGGACGTATTTCTGTCCCTTCGCCTGCATTGTCTTCCTCACAACGCAGGCTTCCTGAGAGATGAAGGCCCGGAGTGGGGGGCCCTGCCTCTGATCCCGCTGCTGTGATGTGCATGCGGCCGCCAGGAGCGCAGGGCAGCCTCCTGCCACCTGGACCAATGTAGTTCCCCTCTTAGGTCATAGAAACAGTTCTCAGGCATGTTTCTCTCGCCTGTAAAGTCTCTGATACAGAGTAGAATGGATTGGGGTCAGAGGAAGCAGAAGGAATGAAAGATTAAGGGAGGTGCTGTCCCATCTCTAGTATTTGGGGAGCAGACCTCAAAGCAGCCAGAAGGTTAGGTTGGGAGGACCCCTTGGTTTGGTGCCAAGTGATGACTGGCAAGATATCTTTTTCAGTTGGCAGTTGGGATGCCCTGGGCACGTTGGCAGGCAGAACAGAGAGACTGGAAGCTCTGTGAGGGCAGGAAAGGACGGGCTGAGAACAGAGGAGGTGGTAGAGCTCGCCCCACGCACCTGGACCACCTGGACCGTCCAGACACGTGGGTGTGGGCTCGGAGAGCGAGGGCCTCCCTGTCAGCTCTTTGGCAACCTGGAGGGCTCCGAGGGGTTCCGCCGGGCCAGCAGGAGAACTCCAGCTCGGTCATAGCGGGAATGGAGTGAACTGTTTCTTTTCACCCGGAAGAGACCAGATTTAGTCAGGGGAAGGCAGCAGTGGTTGAAATGCTGCCACGGGGAGGATCAAGGAGCTGTCCGTCCTAACTCTGGAGGACTGGGCTGTGGGAGGGGTCCCAGAGCAGCAGAGGGGTGCCCGGCGAGAGGGAGGACACTGCCACCTCTCCGAGCGGAGGGGGCTGTCCAGACAGAGTTAACTGATACGTTCACCTTCCCCACGCAGGTTCTGCCGCGTCATTCTTGTCTCTATAAACCTACGAAAACCTAGCACAGCAAATAGGCATTCCTGTGTATTTTATGAATTTATTATACCTTTGTGTTATACTTTGAGGCCAGGGACCATCCTCACCTAATACACATATATAAGCTTCTACAGCACTAATAAGTAAAATGTTTTCCAAACACGAACGTGAAAAAAAGCATGCATCAGTAACATTGCCAGTGATTTTTAAAAGTGCATTTGCAGGGCTTCCCTGGTGGCTCAGTGGTTGAGAGTCCGCCTGCCAATGCAGGGGACACGGGTTCGTGCCCCGGTCCGGGAAGATCCCACATGCCGCGGAGCGTCTGGGCCCGTGAGCCATGGCCACTGGGCCTGCGCGTCCAGAGCCTGTGCTCCGCAACGGGAGAGGCCACAATAGTGAGAGGCCCGCGTACCGAAAAAAAAAAAACTAAAACAAAAGTACATCTGCAGTCGGCAACCACAGTGGTCAGTGTGAGTTTCTGTTCTTGCTGTGTCTGTACTGACTCCCAGGTATTCGGGTTTCGTCAAGGTTCTGCTGGACACGAGTGCTGCTGGAATTGGAGCCCTTAGTCTCACTTTCCCTCTGTGTGTTTCGTCACCCTTGGATTCTCAAATGTATGTCTAAGACATCAAGTTCCACAGAAGCACGCAGCACAGGGCCCTCGGGTGTGCAGGGAAGGGGAGGGGATTATGGGGGAGGGAGGCCCCTCCCCCCGCACACTCTGGGATGCGTCTTGTATATTTAGGGAGGACAAACCCCCTCCCCCAGTGAAGCAACTAATGAACAATCTCAAATTAATCAAGGACAAATTCTGTGTATAGTTTTAATCAGGAAAGCAGCGATATTGTTTCTTCGGGCACACGCTGAAATCCCTGCATATCGTACTTGCTTGGAGAATGGGATGTACTTTTGGAGGCTGTGCAGGTTTCTTTAGGGAGCGGTGGCCTGGCTGCTTTCTCCCTGCTGTCTGCTCGCCTTTGGCCACAGGGCCAGGTGGGTGCAGTGTGGGGGTGTCCGGGCCAGAGGAGGGGGAGGAGGAGTGGGGTGTCTGGGGCGAGGCCTGCGCGGCTCCTTCAGTCCCATGCCCCCCGCACAGGTCCTCTGCAGGGTTCAGGTGCTGCTTTGTAGTGTCTGCCCCGATGATGGGAGTGCGCGTGGCTGGACGGCACCGTGACACACAGTGCGCGTGGCTGGACGGCACCGTGACACACGTCCACCGCGTTTCGTTTAGGGCTGCTTCAAACCTCGCCCACCACTCAAGTGATGGCATCTCACAGCCAGCTCTACTGGGCGCGCTTAAGTCTCTTCACAAGAGTCACATAATAAATAAGCTGAATCCCAGTACACACACACACACACACACACACACACACACACACACACACACACACACACACACACACACACACACACACACACACACACACACACACACACACACACACACACTCTGTCTTTATGGAAGATGGCTGCTAATCCATGATCATTTTTTTCCAGAAACAGGTTTTATGATAATATAGTAAAAATATTAAATTAGAAAATGCCTCACTAAGGGTTATAAAACCTTACTACATTAGAGATAGGTAATTATCCCCTCTATAGCCTAAATGACAGTTTAAAAGAAATAAAAATGTTAGTGCTCATTACTTGCTTTTGTAGGTTGCAATAAAGGGTAAGTTAAATTTTAATTCAAGGAAGAGCCCCTGCTATCGACCTTCTACCTTAGGTCCAAGTCCTGTTAATTACTCTGTAGGTTATTCTCCCGCATGATACCCACATTAATACATTTTCTACATTGAGGCCAGGAGTGTGGGGGGAGGGTGACGGGTGGGGGGGAGGCCTTTCAGCTCAGTGATTCAAATCTTGATTCTTAATGTGATAGGGAGCAGGAATTATATATTTAGAAAACCAACTTCATTATGCATAGCCTTAAGGGCACCTCAGGTATTAAACTGTACACTTACACTGGAGAATCGGATGGAGATGAGGTTAACCTGAAGGACTGATAGTTTAGCTTCTCTGGGTGGCTCGATCCCGGTTAGGAAGGTTGCTGCAGGGAGAATGCTTTGTGCAGCAGAAGGCAGTCCGACCCTCTGTCCCATGGTGGCTTCTCATTACCTAGTTCTGTTTTTAGTTTTGTGTTCCTGCCTTGGGATGGGATAGGGATATGGACGCATCCTGTTTCTTTCCAGGTGCCTCCCTCTCCCCTGAGCACTGACCCCAGGTCTAGCATCTGTCTGGGTTTGGGGCAACGCTCAGGATGCCCTCCGCCTCAGTCTTCCTCCTGGGCCGTGCAGAGATCTTCCTACCGGAAAGGAGACACAGAGAGGCGGCAGGAATCAAATTTCCAGCTCTTTGCTGAGAGGCTCTCAGCAGCCCTGCCTGAGAGCCTGCCCGAGCTGGAGCTGCCAGCTCTCCTTCTCCCTCGCCTTTCAGGTTGTCCTCTCCAGACACGAAGCCCCTCCTTACCCTGACATGGGACGTTACTCTGGAGTGGGGAACCTCACAGAAGGACCGGTCAAAATACGGTGTAGGGATTGCGACCGGCCGTGACCCAGGACTGGGTAACAGAGCCCTGCCGGTCAGGTGGCTTCCAGGTCTTTATTCTCAGCAAAATTGCAGGAGAACCTAATTGAGTTGTAAGCTGGTAGATCATTAAAACTAAGTTTTGGTGGTAGATCACTCTGTGATTGGGGGGGGGGGTGGTTAATTCAGAAGGAATTAAAAGCATTGAGTATCATTGCTATAACAAAACTCTCCCATTCCCACGTCTGCTTGTTTGTGTGGCAAGGTTTCTCATCACTTCTGTCTACAAGAACTAAAAAATAGGAATAGAATTGGTGCTGAACCTCTTTCATTCTAGCAATAAATTATATTCACCCATGGAATGGGAATGGAGGGGAAAGCCTCATCCATATCATTGAGAGATAATTTCCAGTAACATTTTACATATTCATGTATATTAAAATTGTACCAAAATTATACTACACTTTATTATATTGTTATTGTATATATCAGTTGTATCCTAATAATAATTGTAATGATAACACAGTCCAGAAGTAATTTTTAAAAATTACTTAGAGCCTTATGGTCCCAAGAAATTAAAATATTTCAACTTTTCAAATTTCAAAAAGTGTTTCAATTTGCATACTTATTTTTGTGGCCAAGAAGTATGATAGTGTGATCAATAAAAGACTTTCAAGCATAAAACAATTATATTAGGACAGAAATCTGTAGGGAAAAATCAAATGGAAATACAAGTTTAAAAAGAGAAAGATGCTATAAATTTTCCAAATTAAAGAGTTTGTTTATGTGTTGTTTAAGTGAGTGATGACGGGTATCAGGTCAGTATGGCATATAGATTCCATTGAGTGTATTACAAAAGGGATGTAAGAGTTATTTTAAAAGCTGGTATTCACAGATTTGTGGTAATTATATCCTTGGTGACTATTAACTTCGTCAAGAAAAATTTCATGTATCAACTTAAAAATGTGTGCAGGGGCTGCGGGATTTTGTAGAGTTCTGTTAGGGGGTACGCAGAGAGGCTCGAGGGCCAGACCCTGGACCCCACCCTTCGTGGCCATGGTTTTCCCAGCTCTGTCCCCGGCGGGTCCTCCGCAGGGAAAAAGAGGGGCTGGGGCCTAGCTGAGCAGCCGGAGTCTGGGGGTCTTCATCCTGGTGGTGCTCCTGGACCCCAGGAGGGTCTGCTTTGTCCATCTCTAGAGTCCTTAGAGTTGGGGCTGAGGGGGATGGAGGCGGGGGAAGAGGGGACGGGAACGGAAAAGTCGCTTAGGAGGCTGGCACTGCATTCTGGGTGAGAGATGGTAAGATCTGAAATAATGGAGCCTGGAGGAGCAGGCAAGTTTGAGATACTTTGAAGGTAAAAACGGTCACTGATTGGTGGTCATGGGTGAGGAAGACTTCAAGTTGAAATTGCTTGGGGATTCTTAGATTGGAATAATCCCTTACTCATATTCTCTCTCTTCTGTAAAGCTACTTTAAGAACGCAGACCACTCGGCTTTCCAGGTTGCTTTGCCATGAACAGCTGCATCTTTGTCAGCTTTGCCCACCTGAGTGTGAAATGATGTTCTATCAAAACATGGGTTTCAGCATTTCCCTCTCTGCTCCCGACACGTGAACCCTGCTGCGGGCAGTAACTGCCGCCTCAGCCCAGGCGGTTTGCTGATGTCACCGCGCGGAGAGGAAGCATTTGCTCAGTGGTAATGATGGGCTCTGGTGCAGGCGAGCACGGCGAGGCTGGGAAGGGATGATTGTGAAGGGCTAAATGGCATGGTGCCTCTGCAGCTCCCTCTCATCAGATGTCGCAGCCTTAAAGCCACACTGTCCTCTTTGTCATGGCGACTCTCCCCTTAACACCATTTAATTTCTTTGTGGAAATGGCTAGAGAGACTTGTACTTTTTGGCAAGTAGGCGGGCCATCGCGTGATAAAGTCCTTTATGTGATGGGGCTGGTGATTTGGCAGCCACTGCCTCTGGAAGGGACGCTGCCTGCCTCTGATTTGCATGTGGTCTGAAGCTGCCTTCCGCCTTAGTACGCGCGTGTCCGGGGCCTGGCCAAGGCCGAGCCAGGCAGATGTGTACAGCTCAGGAACAAAAGAGACCCTGGAGCTCCGGGTGAACCTGCATCCTTTGTTTATAGGTCCAGGGGCACCATGGTCGGCTGAGGGCACCAGCAAATTCTTGCAATAAAATTCCTGTAATAATACAGGAGACCCACTGTCTTCTGGCTGCACGTTCCCTGCCTGCCACGTGGTCCCCAGCATGATAAGGTTTGTTTATATCCATGGCTTCTGCGGTTCCTTCTTTAAGACTTTTCCCTTTCAAAAAGTTTTAATATGCTATTCCTATTGCTGGGTTTTCTAATTATAATGTCTCTTTTGGTACACACCACTATAGTAAGGTGACTTCAAAAACAGACTTGTAAGTGTTTGTGTTCGAGTCTGGCTGGACCAAAAATAGCTGTTTGAAGGGTGGGGTTTTTTTGTCTTCTGTTTTGTTTTGAAAATCAGATTTGCTGCTGATGACTCTCAGATGATGAGAGCGGTTCTGTTAGGAAAAGCCTGTTTCCCTGACAAGGAGGGCAGGCTGTGGATCTTGAAAACATAAGCAGAGCAGGCACAGCTTTCTCCGAGGAGGTCGTTTACTCGTTTACTCGCTGGTCCATGGCCTTCGCCCAGGTGCCTGCCCTCCTTCCCCGAGGGCACGGGCGTGGTCCCCGCCTCCCTGTGGGTTTGACCTGCTTGGACCCTCCTGGCTCCTGGCATCTCCGCAGGGAGACTGCCCTCCATCCAGAGAAGTGCTCTGGAGCTGCGGGCTCGGTGCTGGTGCTGGGAGGGCCTTGCCCGCCCCGACAGGTGCCTTTGGCCAGGTGGTGGTGGAAACAGAGGTGGCAGGTGGTCATTTACTTCATTTTCAGGGACGCAAGACCCTGGCGTGTTAGGGTTTTTTTTTTTAGTGTCAGACCCAGCTTTAGAAATAAATTAGCCAATCGAATTATTTATTAGATGGAGAATAGCGGAAGGGCCGGGGCGTGGGGAAGACCCTTGGCGCCCGAGCAGCTGCACGTGTGCTGGTAATTGGAATCTTGTTGCTGGTCATTTTCATTGTTTTTCAAGTACTGCCAAGTGCAAGAAAATGTATGAAAACTGAATTATATCCCCTACATCCCATGTCTGATTGAATCCTCCTCATGTGGCAGTCTCATACATCCTATTAAAATATTCAATCTTGTTTTCTTACTTGAAGAGCCTGTGTGAAAAGGGCAAACTTATAGAAAACTCGTTCCCTGGAGACAGGGTATCCAGCCACTCTGGACTATTTACATATTCTGCTGTTTGGCCGCTTCTGGGTTCCTGCCCTCCTTCGTATTTGCGAATAAGAGCTGTGGGATGCATTTTTAATTATGTGGCTGTGTTTCCAATTGAAGAATCAGACTGGGGTATTTCCCAGCTTCTTGGTTCTTTATTTTGTTTGTTTGTTTGTTTGTTTGTTTGCGGTACGCGGGCCTCTCACTGTTGTGGCCTCTCCCGTTGCGGAGCACAGGCTCTGGATGCGCAGGCTCAGCGGCCATGGCTCATGGGCCCAGCCGCTCCGCGGCATGTGGGATCTTCCCAGACCGGGGCACGAACCCGTGTCCCCTGCATCGGCAGGCGGACTCTCAACCACTGCGCCACCAGGGAAGCCCCTTTTTTAACCTTGAAAAGTTAACCAACGTGTTAACCGGTTTGTTTTGTTTGTCTTCCAGGACAGAGCTGTATCGATCTCTTTTTGGCCAACTCAACCCCCCTGACGAAGGCCACGGGGACTGACGGTGCCCATCTCCCTGTGGCCCGGGGCCTGAGGCGGGACCTCCGCACACCCAGCCCCACATAGAGGAACTCGGGAAATCCCGGGAACGTGTGCTGTTCAGAACACGGGCCTGACGAGTGCCCGGAAACCTGGAATCCAGCATCTGTGTCACCGGTGCGTCCGTTTGCAAAGGGCTCGCCCCCCACGGCCTTGAACCACCACAAATAAAGAGTGTTTTTACTGTCGCCGCCGCTGCCACACTCGATTCCTTAAGCAGCACAGAGTGAGTGATGTAGCGTTCCCACAGGGTGACAGGTTCTTTGGGAGGGTTTTCATTGTTTTCCCAGCCAAATGGCCTTCTTTCACAATATAAAATACTTCATGGAAGGAATAATCCTAGGGTAGATGTGGCTTTCGGGGTGAGTCGTGTTTAGCGACTGATCGCAGCTGTGAGGAGCAGGGAGCCCCCCCAAAACCTGTCAGCTGCGCCCCAGAGGCGTTGGAGCTTGGAGGCATCTGCCTATTTGTTGCTAAATACAGATCTCTGACTTTTTGTTTCCTCTTTTCACCCATAAAGATTCTTCCAGAGTCCTTTTCCATTCTCACCATTCCTAAATCACTTTATTGAGATTAGCTGTGGTGTAAATCTAGCAAGGGGAAATGATTCACTTGTTTTTCATCCGAAAGGTCAAAAGCTGGAAATTAAATCCCCATAAGGGGGATTTATTGGCCTGCTGTGGTCAGTATGCAATGAGATGATCTTGCATAAGTAATGTGTGCGTGCCCGCACTCAAGGCCGACCGTCTCCCGGGTCCTTTGCCCAAATCTGTATTTTGAGCTATGGAATTAAAGGAATGTTGCGTACAGGCATCTGAGGGCAGTTGTAGTTAATAACTAGTCATTGTTTTTAGAGGCAGGTTTTGGTATTGTTTTAAAATGTCAAAACCAAGTGACAGATTTTTGTGCCCAGGAATCCCACGTGTCATTGACGTGGTGTCTGTGGACTGCGACACAGCGCCCAGAGGCTGGGTTCCAAACGAAGTGAGTCTGGAATGTAATCTGCATCACAGTTTAGTATTAACATCTGAGTGTGTCTGCTGGGCTCGGACGGGGCAAATGGGGGGAGGAGGATTTCTCCATCTCACACTAATTGGACCTTGGTACATCCTGCTCTGTTTTTCTTGTCTTGGTAAGTTAACCTCTTGGGCTTGATTGTCAGGGAAACGTTTAATTTTCAGTGTGTCTCCAGTTACCTAAAAGATCACTCAACAGAAATAGAAGATTTCCCCTACAGTCACTCGAATATAGACCATCCAACCCCATCCATCTAGCCTGAGGATCCCAGATAAACCCACGTTAGAACAGCAAGTAAGTAACCTCTTAACGCGGCACTTCCCGTGAGCATGATGCAGACCCACGATTCCTAAAGAGATGGAACCTTTGTCACAGTCACTCTCTACCTGATGAAGAAAAAATTTAAGCAGGTACTTCAAAATATTTGGAGTCCATCATGTTTAATTAAAATGAATTAAAATCAGGAGAGATGAGAAAGAACGGATAGAATTTTCAGTAAAGGGAGGCTTGTATTTTAAAATTCAGAGGACCACCCTCCTTCCAGCCAAGAGTAAATTGGAAACTATTTTAATTGACACGGATACTGCAATTCAACTGTTACTAGAAAGACAGATTAGTTGATTGATTTGCATTTTAATAAAACGAATACTTTACATTTTGGTGGCTAATGCTGATTTTGAAATGAGTTGAGAACTGTTATCAAGAGTTTCAATCCAGGGCCCTTTTTCAGTGTTGACTGAAGCATTCCTCCCTTTTGTGCGGAGTTGGCTTATTTTCTTTTTGTCCAGTTGACTCCTTCACGCATGACCCTCCTAAACCACAGCCCCTGAAGACACCATCAGAGCAGTGAGGAAACCGCAGGGCCCACCCAGCCCAGGTTTGCACCCGGGGCCGGAAGCAGGCCGTGGGCTTTGCCCTTCGGGATAGAGAAGTTAAGGCTGGCTTCTCATCTTAGTTTATTTTACGTCAAAAATTAATTACAGAAAAGTGGAAGGAACAAATGGAAATAAGACTTGGCTGTAACTCCACCACTTAGAAAGATCCCCTTCTCGTAGTTAACCTGTATTCCTTCGTAGCCTTCTTCAGTGGAGATGCTGTGATACCCAGTAGACTCCTCTCTGGCGGGAGGGCCCAGGGAGCAGTGCAGGTGGAAGACTTCGTTTTTCCTTCTGGACTGTTTGAAATGTTACCCTTTTAAAAACAGTAAAAACAAAATGTCTGTGCAGCATGTCCCCCTCCGCATAACACACGTATACCACCCGTTGAGAACCAGTGGTACGTTGTATTCTGCATTTTAATACTAATAGTAGAGGGGAAGGTTGTTTCCACGTTTTTGCAGATCTCATTGAAGCATTTTAACTGCTAACTGATAATTCCATTGGGGGCGTGTCTCTTCAGTACTGAACCAGATCCCCTCTTGTTGAACACTTAAATTGTTATAATTATTTGCTATTATGAATAATGTTATAGGAAAATATTTGTGCATAAAGCTTGTTTGTTGTCTTTTAAAATTATTGGGTTTTTTGGCATAGATTTTGGGGAGTAAAGTGAACCGAGTGAAAGAGTCCAAATATTTCAAAGGCTCTTGGTCCCTATGACGGAGGCTTGTTTTAGGGCCCGTACACTTCTCACCTGCCCTAGGCAGGACCATCTGCAACAAAGGGTGTTAAAAGGCAGAGAGGAGGTTGGCCCTGGAGTCTGATCCTGTGGTTTATTTCTTGCTCCCCAGGGAACCCTTCAAATCAGCATCCTCCTCTGGGAGGATTAAAGAGCTGCTGCCTGTAATGTGCTTTGAGATGCTCCAATGAAAGGTGGTGGACAAATAGGAAGTGACACCATCCTCTCCCTCCCCGACCCTCCTGTCTGTTTTCTGGCTGCTAGATCGCATATCATTTTCTCTCCACCCTCCCCACTGGTTTTCATGCTCTTGCTGCTTTCCGTGCCTTCATCCTGGGGATCTCTCCGGTGGGTTTTCCTTGCCTTGTATGGGTTTATGTTTCTCCCCATATTGTCTTTGGTGCATAGCCATTCTTTCCAGGTCACCGACCAAGAACGCTTGTTGAGCATCATTTGGAAACCCTGAGAGCCAACAGAACACCAGGGAAAGCCAGCTCCGACCAGTTCAGCAACAGACACTGCACCTCCAGTTTAGAAAAGTAGTTTCCTTTCAGTGGTTGATTCTCCTGGTCTCCGCATATGACTTCTCCAAGGTTATTGCCTCTTTATCTCTTACCATTTCATCCGAAGGGAGCTGAGTTTGAGGCTCAATGGATCCAAATGGGACATTCGTCAACCTTCACCACCATGGAGGGGTCACTGTGTATGTGGGACACCAAGATCTGTGTCTCCCTGGGCCAGGCTCACAGGTGAGGCAGCTGCGTCTCAGCAGAACTATAGAGAGTAGAGGTAAAGGGTGTCATGGAGAAGCCTGAGGCTGCGGCTGCAGAAATGTGGGTGTTCTATGCCAGGGCAGCTGGCGCCCGTCTGCTGATACCCTGATAGGCTACCCTGTGCACATGGCGTTTAAGAAAGGCAAATACAAGCAGTGAGCCTTGTCTAAAGTGAATGAACCTTGTTTTCTGCATCTGAGTTTGTGTTTTTACTTTTTGATTTATGTGTGTGTTTGTGTACCAGGGTGGGGGGGGCGGTTGTGCTAGGCATTAAGTTGAGTTTGCCTTGGTCATTCATTTTTTGTTTGTTTAAATCTTATCTACCTCATTTCCTTTCTTTCTTTCTTTTTTTTTTTTTTTTTTTGCTTTGTCTTTCTTCATAACATTTCAAAAATAATTGCCAGTAATTTGGTAAGTTAACTAATTCTTACGTCCAGGGGATCCATATCGCCCCGCTGATTTGCATATGTTCAGTTTGTCCAGCAGCTGTATTGATGAAGCCCTCGTTACCTGCTCCTTGTCTGGAGAGGAGGGGAATGGTGCAAATGCAGAGTGAGTATGCCTTACCTAACTTCGTTTTTCTTGCATATCTGTAGATTTCCTTTACCGGGCCTTCCTTGCCCATCGTGTGGGGTCTGTTAATAAGGTCATCGCCTCAGCGGCATTTATATTCCTGAGAAGTTTGCTTGGTTTATTTCCTTGGTTCAGGGTTTTCATTTCATTTGTTGAGGTCAAGGACACTGAATTCTCAGAAAAGAGAATTTAAAAGAATGTAGAGAAAAAAAAAAAAAAACAATCCCACATTACCGATAGGGTAGAAAAAGAATATAAGGTCCCCAATAGGCACGGTGACAGTAACACATTAAGATTCCTGCCCACCCTCCTCCATCCCTGTCTTCCTCTTTATGGCTGGGCTGGAAATGAGCTCAGGCTGCCCTGGGCCGGCAGGCTCCCCACCACGTGGTGCTGGCTGCTTCTGCCGCCCTCATCTACCCTCCCCGAGGTGTTTAGGGGTGTGTTACCCGGCTCTCACAGAGACTTGGGGGCACAGAATTCATCCTTGAGGGGGCTGATGTGACATTCTGAGTCAAGGACAGATTTGAACAGAAGGTGGCGTAGTGGCAAGAACCTTGGATCAGAAATGAGACCTGCCAGGGTGTGTGACCTTGAGGAAGTCTTTTGACGTCTGGGGCTCAGAGGTCCTCCTCAGTACTGTGAGGGTCAGCCACGCTGGTTCCTGAGGACCTCCTCGTCCTAAAGCAGCTGTTTCTATGGAAAGGCAGCTTGGGTCTAGCACCGATGCAGGAATGTTTTTCCCATCCATTCATTCAGGTATGTGTTGACCTCCTGCTGTGTGGCAGGCGCTGGGGGAGGTTTACAGAGCACAGGGTTGTTTGGGCAGGTGACCTGGTCTCTAGTGGGGCTCTGTGCCCCTCTTCAGTCGAGTGAGTCCTGAATCCTCTTACTTCGGTCTGATCAGGCCCATTACCTGCGCTGGAGTTGCCTCTGTTAGTCCTGGCGGGAGTCCTGGCAGCCCAGGCTGTGGCCGTTTTTCAGGCTCAGCATCACTCTCCCAGGGCTCCGGTTCTACAGGGCGAGAGCTCGGCCTGGCAGGAGGGCAGCAGCCCTGGTGCTCGTGGGCTTCCAAGAGCCCGCCGACCCCGGGATGGCCAGGGGCGTTAGTACGCAGGTGGGGTTGACGCTGAGCGCCCCGCACCTAGGCCGCTGCTCGGTGGCTCCCGCGCCTCCACGGCGAGGGCGGCTCCGGGCTCTAGGGCTGCCCTCGTGGCCAGCTGCCTTCCCCTCTTACCCTCCTGGGGAGCCTCTTCTAACCCCACGCGCGTCCAGAGGGTCTAAGACCACAGCTGTCCAGTAGCACTTCCGGGGATGATGGGAGCCCAATCTAGTCAGTATTTCACCAGCCACGTGTGGCTTCTGAGCCCTTGCAGCGTGGCTGGTGGCTACCGGATTGGCTAGATGAGGTCGATGCGGGTACTTCCTAGCCCTTCACAAGTCACAGCAAACGGCAGAGCTGGAGCCGGGTAAGTGCTAACAGGTGGGGCGGCGAGAGCTGCCGCTGTCCCGAGGCCGAGGGGCCCAGCCGGGTCGGGGGCCCTGTTCCAGGCTCGGGCGGCGGCCGAGAGTGTGACCTGGGGCTCACGAGGGGGCAGGAAGCGAGGGGTTTCCCGCCTCGGTGCCCAGCGTGGCCGAGGGGAGCCTGGGAGCGAACCCGCCCCGCTCTCCTCCTGAGGGTTTAGGCCGGGAACGGACCCCCTGAGGCCATAAAATTATTTTCCAGTTTGACTCTTGTGTCCTTTAAAGTTGTAGCGCACTGCACTTGGTTTCAAGAGCTAAACGTAAGCCTAATGCGGAACACTTTCCATGTGATAACTCCGAGTTCATATTGTTGGGGGAGATAAGCCGTAGGAGCAGGTGCTTTTGAATTCACTTATCGGCGTTCGCGCAGCCTCCGCGCCGCCTCGCCCCCTACCTGGGCGCTGTGATGTTCCGGGAGGGTCTAGGCAGCGGAGGCTTTTCATCTGCTGACCTCGCTGCTAAGGTCAGGCCTTTGTTCGCGGCGGGAGCGCGGGCCCAGGTGTGCGCCTGCCGGAGGGGAGGGTAGGCGAAGCGAGGGGAGGGGAGCGCAGCCTTGCGGAGAGCCTGCGTGTGAAGCTCACATCCTGGTCTTCGTGGAGGAGGGTAAGGGGACGAATGCAATGCCTAGTTCTCAGTTATGTAATTAAACCGAGATGTGCCTTTCTGAAGGAACAAAAAGAGGCCAAGGACAGCTTAATTGAAACCTTAAGATTGCTTCTCCAGGAGTGGCCCGAGCAAGCGGGCCGAGGCAGACTGTCACCGTCTGGCTGGCGGGCCACGTGACCCCGCAGGTGCCGTCCACGCCGGGGGTGGGGGGAGCGGCGTTCGCTTGGCACCAGAGCCTCCGCTTCCTGGGAGGATGAGCTTTTGGTTCCTCGGGTCCCAACGGGGAGGTTCACACGGGAACTGGCCGCGCTGATGCCGCCTGGGCTCGGCGCTGACCCTCCTGTCGCCCTGTGGGTCTCTAAATAGCAGTGCCTTGCCGCTCCCCCCGACCGGTCTCGAGGGCCTTTAAAAGGCACGCCTCTCTCAGCGAGGCCGTCGGCCAGGCCGGCTGTTACGAAGTCGTTCATTACCACATAAGTGACGGCGAAACAGTGGCGCTTTATTAACTGTAGACAGGGCTGCTCCTGAGAACCCAGGCGTGCGCTCTTGATACCTGTTTATCTACTTGCTCCGGACTGGAAGGACTCTCCTCCTCTCTCCTTCCCTCTCCCCCACCCCCAGAAGAGAATTTCAACTTTAAGACAAACAACTTCATTTACAAGTGTGTCTCTAATTAGCTGCAGAATTAGGAAAGCTGAGTTTTCCCCCATAGATCGGCTAAACCCTCGAGGGAGACTGGTGGGATAGAGAGAATCGCATTTCCAATTATTTTGTTGAATTGCTAATTTAGTTATTGTGCCTGGTGTAATTGTGATGGGTATTGGGTGTGCAATTCAATTTGTTTTAAATATTTGTGGGAAGGCTGATCAGTAATGGAGCTGACCTATTTTGTGGCCCAAACTGAGAAAAAAAAGCCTAAAACACAACACCCACAAAGATACCGTTTGTTTCCATTTTTATTCTGATCTCTCTCATCCTCTTAAGACCATTGATGCAACAAAAGGATTAAATTAAAAGATGACAGCACTTTGATCTTCTCCCTTTGAAAGCTTAACTGTCCTTGGTCGTTTAACATGCAGATATTTTAGGGTGGAGTTTCAGACGCAAGGCTGGAGTTGAGAGGTTTCTGCCTCCCATAATTGCGCTTTTGTGTGTGCCTAGACGTGGTTTGGGTGGCTGACTTTTGTATGCGCGTGTATCAGGCGGTGGAGGTAGTGTTTGCAGCACCGAGGGCCAAATCAGTCCAGCTCCTGGGGCTGGGAGACCCTGTGGGAAGGCAGGCACCTTCCCTCCAGGCAGCGCCGCTCACAGGGGTCGGCGACCCGGGCAGTGTTTGCACCTGCTCTGCCCCAGGTAGGCCCCGCTGGTGGTTAGTTGAGCCTGTGCGCTTGTGACCCAGGGTTAGGTGTGAAGTCCCCTCATTGCTGGTTGTGATGCCAGGCGAAGCTCCCTGACGGCCGGCCAAGCCCGAATTTCCCTCTTCAGGGTCTCCCCACCACTCAGCCAGCGTCTGGACCAGCAGGAGTACCTGTGATGTAATACTGTTTACATGCCTGTCGGGTGCTGAGTAAATCAATCCAGCCTGGGCCTGGAGCAGGGCTGTGGCTTGTAGGGAAGAGCATCAGCTAGGGCTCTGCTGGGACTTGAGGTCACAGAAACAAAGTGCAGGACTCTGCCTGGTTATTGTGAAACGTGCATGTGAGTACCAGGTTTTGTGACGGCCAAGTTGCTTGCAGGTGACTGGAGCCCTCACCCCCGGTGTCATCCTGCTGGGCCCCTGCCGGGTCCCAGCAAGGCCTTCTCAGACACAGGCAGGGCTTGGTTGGGTGAGATCAGAGGGTGGTAGACCAGAATGGATTTGGAGGAAAAGTAGTAATAAAATGGGTCATAGAAGCAATATGATCCTAAAAAGATCATTTTGTAACTCGATTAACTTAGAAAGGTACCAGGGTCAGTCTCGGTGTTTAGCTGCTGAATAGAAGTTTAAACTTTATTCCTGCATGAGAGATCACCAGGGGTCTTGCTTTCTCTCAACAAGACTTTCTCAAGGAACTGGGAGGGAAGAGCTAGTGGGCAAAGCTCTGGACCTGGAGGAGGATCTGCATCCTATGGGAGGGTAGACAGGAAGACAGTCATTGCACAAGCGATTTTGTGAGCTGAATATAAACCACTCCCTGGGGAGTCTGCGAGGGTCTCCGCACAGAGAACAGTGGGTGTCGGAAGAGGGGTTTGTGGAAACAGCAGCAGAGGCAGGAGGGCAGGCTGTTGGGTGTTGGTGGTAAGGTTAGTGCACTCCTACTCCTTGCTGGTTACAGTTTTTTGCAGCTTTGATATTGAGGTGTAATTTACTTAACATAAAATTCACTCATTGTAAATGTACAATTCCAGGATTTTTTTTTAAATTTAATTAATTTATTTATGGCTGTGTTGGGTCCTCGTTTCTGTGCGAGGGCTTTCTCCAGTTGTGGCAAGCGGGGGCCACTCTTCATCGCGGTGCACGGGCCTCTCACTATCGCGGCCTCTCTTGTTGCGGAGCACAGGCTCCAGACGCGCAGGCTCAGTAGTTGTGGCGCACGGGCTTAGTTGCTCTGCGGCATGTGGGATCCTCCCAGACCAGGGCTCGAACCCGTGTCCCCTGCATCGGCAGGCAGACTCTCAACCACAGCGCCACCAGGGAAGCCCCATTCCAGGATTTTTAGTAAGTTTGTAGAGCTGTGCTACCATCAACACACTCCATTTTTAGAACATTTCATCACCCCAGCAAATAACTTTGTGCTGGTTTGCAGTCCATCCTCCATCCCATCCCCTCCCCAGGGCAATGGCTGATCTGCTTTCTGTAGCTATAGATTTGTCTTTTCTGGATGTTTCATTTAAATAAGACCATATTGTACAATATGTAGTCTTTGTGTGCGGCTTCTTTCACTGAGCTTAAGGCTCATCCGGCGGAGCATATGTGGTTAATTTGTTTCTTTTTGTTGCTGACTGGCACCCAGTGTATGGATACACCATATTTTATCTGTCTCTTTGCCTATTGATGACCATTTGGGTTGTTTCCAGATTTGGGCCATTGTGTATAAAGCTGATATAAACAATCACAAGTCTTTGTGGAACATGTTTTCATTTCTCTTGGCTGGATACCTAGGTGTGGAATTTTTTTTTTTTTAATTGGGGTATAGTTGCTTTACAGTGTTGTGTTTGTTTCTGAATTGCTGGGTCATATGGTAAGTTTATGTTTAAGCTTTTGAGAAACGGCCAAAATGTTTTCCACAGTGGCTGCACCACTTTACACTCCCACCAGCAATGTGAGAGTTCCAGTTGCTTCACAGCCTCACTCCTTATTGTCTGTATTGTGATTATAGCCATTCTAGTGAGCAGTGGGCTCTCATTGTGGCTTTAATTTCTATTTGCTTAATGGCTAGTGATGTGGAACAGCTTTTCATGTGTTTATTAGCCATTCATGTATCTGCCTTCTTTGGTGAAACGTCTTTTCAGATCTTTGGCTCGTTTTTAATTGAGTTGCTTGTCTTATTACATCGTAAGAATTCTTTATATATTCTAAATACAGATTTCTTATCAGAAAATGATTTACAAATATTTTCTCCCAGTCTATAGTGAGCCTTTTTATTTTCTTAATGTTGTCTTTTGAATCACAAACATTTAAAGTTTTGATGTTCTAATTTATCAGTTGTTTTTTCTTTTATGGATTGTTTTTGGTATCAGATCTAAAAAATCTTTGCGTGACCCAAGGTCATAAAGATTTTTCTCCTGTTTTCCTCAGAAGTTTTATAGTTTCAACTCTTACATTTAGGTTTATAATCCATTTTGAGTTAATTTTTGCATATGATGTGAGGGTCTAAAAATATAATTTTGCATGTGCACGTCCAATTGTCCCAGTATCATTTGTTGGAAAGGCTATTTTTCCCCTTGTTGAACTGCCTTAACTCCTCTGTAGAAAATCAATTGACCATAAACGTGAGGATTCTATTTGCCTGTTTTTACACCAGCGAAAGTTTTGTAATTGGATAGTTTCAGTCCTCCAAATTTTTATCAAAATCATTTTGGCTATTCTGGGTCCACTGTATTTCCATGTACATTTTGGGATACATTTGTTAATTTCTGTAACAATGCCGGCTGGGATTTTCATAGGGATTACATTGAATCTATAGATCAATTTAAGGAGAACTGCCATCTTAACAATGTTGTCTTCCAATCCATGAACATGGAATATCTCCTCATTTATTTATATTCAGTTTCTCTCAGCAGTGTTTTATAATTTTCAGTGTACAAATCTTGCAGTACTTTTGTCAAATTTATTCCTAAGTATTTTATTGTTTTTGATGATATTGTCAATGAAATGTTTTTCCTTAATTTCATTTTTGGATTGTTTCTTGCTAGTACATAGAAATGCAGTTGATTTTTTTGGTGGTTCTAGTTTTAAAAAATGGATTCCTCCCACAGGATCATTTCATCTGTGAATAAAGACAGTTTTAATCCTTTCTTTCCAATATATAAGCCTTCAATTTTTATTTATTTAGCCTATTGCACTGGCTAGAACCTCTGATACAATGCTGAGTAGAAGTGGCAAGGGTTAATATTCTTGCCTTATTCCTGATCTTAAGAGGAAAAACATTCAGTCTTTCACCATTAAGTATGACATTAGTTGAGGTTTTTCATAGATACCCTTTGTCAGGTTGAGGAAATTCCTTTCTCTTCATAGTTTGTCGAAATTTTTTTTTTTTTTAAATAGTGTGCTTGGGGCACACTATCACCTATTCTGCCCTTTTAAAAATTAATTTTATTTATTTATTTTTGCTGTGTTGGGTCTTCGTTTCTGTGCGAGGGCTTTCTCCAATTGTGGCAAGTGGGGGCCACTCTTCATTGCGGCGCGCGGGCCTCTCACTATCGTGGCCTCTCTTGTTGCGGAGCACAGGCTCCAGACGTGCAGGCTCAGTAGTTGTGGCGCACGAGGCCTAGTTGCTCCGCGGCATGTGGGATCCTCCCAGACCAGGGCTCAAACCCATGTCCCCTGCATTAGCAGGCAGATTCTCAACCACTGCGCCACCAGGGAAGCCCAGAAAATTTTTATCTGGAATGGCTGTTGGATTTTACGAAATGGTTTTTCTGCATCTATGGAGATGATCGTGTGGTTTTTGCCCTTTATTCTATTAATATGGTGTATTACATTAATTCATTTGGATATTTTAACACACTTCGCAGTCCTTGGACAAATCTCACCTGGCTGTGGTGTATAATTTTTTAAAAATATGTTGCTGGGTTCAATTTGCTAGTATTTGCTAAGGATTTTTCTGTCTATCTTCATGAGAGATATTGGTCTATAGTTTTCCTTTCTGCGATGTCTTTGTTGGCTTTGGTATCAGGATAATACTGGTCTCTAGAATGAATTGGAAAATGTTCTTTTCTGTTCTCCGAAAAAGTTTGTGAAAGATTGGTATTTCTTCCTTAAATATTTGATAGCAAATTCAGCAGTGAAATCTTCCAGGACTGGGCTTTTCTTTCTGAGAAGGGTTTTTTTTTTTTGCGGTACGCGGGCCTCTCACTGTTCTGGCCTCTCTTGTCGCAGAACACAGGCTCCGGACGCGCAGGCTCAGCGGCCATGGCTCACAGGCCCAGCCGCTCCGCGGCATGTGGGATCTTCCCGGACCGGGGCATGAGCCCGTGTCCCCTGCATTGGCAGGCGGACTCTCAACCACTGCGCCAGCAAGGAAGCCCTGTGAGAAGGTTTTTAATTACTAATTTTTTTTTTTAATTTAACGTTAAAGGTCTATTCAGATTTTCTGTTTCTTCTCAAGTCAGTTTTGGAAAATTTGTGTCTTTCTAGGACATTTTATTTAAGTTGTCTAATTTGTTGACATAGAGTGGCTTATAAAATTCCTTTATAATCCTTTTAATTTCAGTACAAGGTCAATAGGGTCTCCTCTTTCATTTCTGATTTTGGAAATTTTGTCTTCTCTCTTTTCATCTTGCTTGTCAATTAAAAAAATTCTTTTCAAAGCACTGACTTTTGGTTTTATTAATTTTTCTCTTTTTTGTTTTCTATCTCATCCGTTACCACTCTAGTCCTTATTTTTTCATTAACTCTACTCGCTTTGGGTTAAGTTTGTTCTTTTTTTCCCCCCAGTTTCTTAGGATGGAAGTTATTGATCCAGAGGCCTGTTATTATTGAATTGTCTATTTATTCTTTTTTTTTTTTTTCTGGCTGCGTTGGGTCTTTCTTGCTGCGCGCGGGCTTTCTCTAGTTGTGGCGAGCGGGGGCTACTCTTTGTTGTGGTGCACAGGCGTCTCACTGCAGTGGCTTCTCGTTGCAGACCACGGGCTCTAGGCACACGGGCTTCAGTAGTTGCAGTACACGGGCTCAATAGTTGGGGCTCGTGGGCTCTGGAGTGCAGGCTCAGTAGTTGTGGCACACGGGCTTAGTTGCTCCGTGGCATGTGGGATCTTCCTGGACCAGGGATCGAACCTGTGTCCCCTGCATTGGCAGGCAGATTCTTAACCACTGCGCCACCAGGGGAGTCCTATTCTTTCATTTACTTCTGTTAATTTCTCCCTTATGTATTTTGGGGCTCTGTTTTTAGGTGTGTATACATTTATAATTGTTGTAGCTCCTAACAAATTGATGCTTTAATCATTATAATTTTTCCTGTCTCTAGTGATATTTATCTTAATATATATTTTCTCTAATGTTAATGTAGTCACTTCAGCTTTCCTATGGTTACTGTTTATATGGTATATGGTTTTCTATACGTTGTCTTTGAATCTATAGTGTGTTTCTTGTAGACAGCATAGAGTTGAGTTTTTTGTATCTCGTCTGACAGTCTCTGCCCTTTTTTTTTTTTTTGCGGTACGCGGGCCTCTCGCTGTTGTGGCCTCTCCCGTTGCGGAGCACAGGCTCCGGACACGCAGGCTCAGCGGCCATGGCTCACAGACCCAGCCGCTCCACGGCATGTGGGAACCTCCCGGACCGGGGCACAAACCCGTGTCCCCTGCATTGGCAGGAGGACTCTCAACCACTGCGCCACCAGGGAAGCCCTAAGTCTCTGCCTTTTGATTGGAGTGTTTAGTCCTTTCAAACTTAGTTTAGTTACTGATAAGTTTTTTGTCCATTTGTTCCTCCTTTATTGCCTTCTTTTGTGTTAAGTAGTATGCCATTTTAATTCCATTGTTGTATTTACTATGTATTCCTTTTAAAAAATAGTGGTAAAATACTTAAAATTTACTATCTTAACCATTTTAAAGTGTACAGTTCAGTAATGCTCAGTATATTCCCATTGTTGTGCAACAGATCTCCAGAACTTACTCATTTTGCAAAAACTGAAACTCTATACCCATTAAGCAATAACTCCCCATTTTCCTCTCCCTCAGCCCCTGGTAACCACCATTGTACTTCTTTTTCATGCATTTTGACTACTTTATTTTTTATTTAAAAAAAAATTTTGGCCACACCATGCGTCATGCAGGATCTTAGTTCCCCGACCAGGGATTGAGCCCATGACCGCTACATTGGAAGGGCAGAGTGTTACCCACTGGACTACCAGGGCAATCCCTTGACTACTTGAGATATCTCATATAAATGGAATCATACTGTATTTGTCTTTTTTGTGACTGGCTTATTTCACAAAGCATAATGTTTTCTGCTTTCAATTCTTTTGGATATATATCTAGAATTGGGATTGTTGGGTCATACGGTAATTCTATTTTTAATTATTTTGAGGAATTGCCATACTGTTTTCCATAGTGGTTGCACCATTTTACAATTTCACCAACAGTGCAAAGCGTTCTAATTTCTCTACATTTTTGCCAACACTATTTTCTGGTTTTTTGATAGAAGCCATCCTGATGGGTGTGGGGTGATATCTCATTGTGATTGGTTTGCATTTCTCTAAAGATTAGTGATGCTGAGCATCTTTTCATGTGCTTTTTGGCCATTTGTATATAATCTTAAGAGAAATGTCTATTCAAGTTGTATGCCCATTTTAAAATCAAGTTATTTGGGTTTTTCTGTTGTTGAATTGTAGAAGTTCTTTATATATTCTGCATATTAACCCCCTATTAGATATACCATTTGCATTTACTATATATTTTTAAGTTATTTTCTTAGTGGTTGTTCTAGGGATTACATTACAATCTATTTGAGATAAATACTAACTTCTGGTAAAATATAGGAATTTGTTTTTGATATAGCTCAATTTTTCTTCCCCTTTGTCTAATTATCATATCACATTTATATATGCTATAGACCCCCAAAATATAGCAGTATAATTATAGTTTTACATAATTTTATTTCTTTTACAAAGTTAAAAGAGAACACACACACACACAGTCTTTTATATTTACCTTTTCAAGTGCCTCCATATCTTTGTGTAGATTCAAATTGCCATCTGGAATCATCTGAATGATTGCCTTTAATTCTTATAAAGCAAATTTTCTATCACTGAATTCTTCCCCTTTGGTGGTGGTGGTGGGGGATATCTTTATTTCATCTTTGTTTTGCTGGATGTAGGATTTTTGGTTGACAGTTGTTTGTTTAAATTCTTGTAGCATTTTGAATATATCAGCCCACTGCCTTCTGGCTTCCATTGCTGTTATCTGTTATTTATTATTTGTTTTGTTGTTCCTCTATATATGATGAGTTGTTTTTCTCTAGCTTTTTTCAAGACTTTCTTTGTCTTTTAACAGGTTGGCTATGAAGTGTCTAGGTATAGATCTTTTTGTATTTATCCTCCTTGGGATCTGTTGAGCTTCTTGGATCTGCAGGTTGTCTTCCATCATATTTGGAAGGTTTCAGCCATGATTTCTTCAAATATTTTTCCTGTCCCTTTCTCTACTCTCCTTCTGGCATTCCCATTGCACATCAATTGTTATACCTGATGTTGTATGGATCTCTGAGGCTCTGTTCATTTTTCATTCTTTCTTCTTTCTGTTCTTCATGTTGGATGCTTTCTATTGCTCTATCTTCAAGTTCACAGATTCTTTCTTCTACCTTCCTGAGTCTACTCTTTAGTCCCTCTAGTTAATTTTTCATTTGTTATTGTACTTTACAACTCCAGAATTTCTTTTTTTTAACTGTGGTAAAATATACATAAACTTTACCATTTTAACAGTTTTTAAGTGCACAGTTCAGTAGTATTAAGTACACTTTGTTGTGCAACCATCACCACTGTCCATCTCCAGAACTTTTTCATCATCCCAAACTGAAACCCTACACCCGTTAAACAATAACTCCCCATTTCCTCCTCCCTACAGCCCCTAGTAACCCCTATTCTACTTTCTGTCTCTGTGAATTTGATAATTCTCCATACCTCATATAAGTGGAATTGCCCAATATTTCCCATTTTGTATCTGGCATAATGTGTCACTTGCATAATGTCTTCAAGGGTGAAAGCTCTCTTCTAGGTTGCGTTCATCTTGTTGTATCCCCACGTGGCTACAAAAGTACTTGTTAGTATGGGCAAAAATGCTGTTAGCTTTTTCCTAATTCAGGGCCTGGATGTCTTTGTTTCCATCTCTCTTCACCCCAATCCTTCCTGGTCACGCCAGAAGGCCAGTCATAGAATCGGGGATTCTGGGATTAGGCCCATCGTCCGACCATCTTTCTCATCTCCTTACAGTTCCTAATGGGCTGAGCTCACTGGGTGGGTCCAAGTCCCCTCAGAGCTGAGGCTCCGTAACTATTCCACCACTCCACCAACCACAGGGAATCCCGTGTTTTGGAAGATTTTGCTTGCTGAAATACCGCATTTATGAAGATGTCCTGTTTTCATTATTTATTAGTATTAACTGCCCACTGGAGCTTTTGGCCAGCATGAGGAAGCCAGTACCACCTCCTGGGTAGGTAAATGTCTTAGTTACCGGAAAAACAACAGCATGGTGAGCCTTTGCCACCTGACTGAGGCATATGTAGGATCTGTGGAGTATTGAAAATAGTGGACAGTCGCCCATTACTATTTCTGTGCCTCCTGGGGTGGCCTGGGCTTACTCTCCTGGGTGACCCCTGCAGCTCAGGGACATACACATGTGGAGCTAAGCTTGGAGCCAGATTTCTTGGTACCCAAGGTTGTGCTCTTTTCATTTAATTAGGCTGATTTCTAAACCTTTTTACCCAATCTTCCCATGCCCCCAAACCATCAAAGGTGACCCACTCTTTTCAGGAACATACCTTGTCTCCTGGCCGAGCACTTAAAGCTCATCATGCTCTGTTGCCTACTTGCCTTTTCACGCTTCATTGTCCCTCCTCTCCCAGATGACTGCTGTGCTCTTAGCCAACATTCCTACTGTCTCTTGAATAACTGCAGATGCGAGTGCTTGACTGGGGGCACCTGCCTTACTCTCCCAGCTGGAAGCCTCTCTGCCCATAGGCTTCAGCCCTTCACTGTCTGCACACTCGTGTGGTCCTTAGCACCCTCCGCCTCACCATGTGGATCAGGGCAGGCCTGGGTTTTACCCTTCTTGTGCCCAAGCTGAGGAGCCAGCATTTGAATGCAGGTTCACCTCCAGCTCAGCACCTCTCCAGGCCTCTCGCCATGCGAACGGTCCTCCCTGTCATGGTCATGAGGCACTGGCATTTGTCACTGTGTTCTTGTTTTTCAGTTGGGGAAAGATGTGTGGGCCCAGCTTAAATCCCATTTCCCAAAAGATTGAACCCTCGCTGTTCAATCTTTTCCTTATTACCCCAAAGTAATACTAATGAAAGCTTTAAACTTTCTTTTATTAAAAAGACTGATGAAGGAAATGGCATTCCCCAACAACAGATGAAAGCACTGTACGTATCAGGCAAGTTCCCAGAGGCAGCAGCGGAATCTTCCCATTAATCCTGCTGACCTTCCTGAGAACCACCAACGGGTGCTGGCCGAGAGTAGGGATAGTGCCAAGTTTACACTTGGGGTCTGGTTCTCGGCTGCCTGCTTAGCGGGGAGAGAAGGCCCAAGGCCTTTGTGCCACCCAGCATCCCCCGCCCATGGAGAGCAGCGGCTGGAGGCAAAAAGCGGCACCTTCCCCTGGATCCTGTATCTCCCTTCCTGCTCCCCTTTCTAGAACATCTAGCTTAGGGTGATTCAAACTGATAAATATTTTGTAAATTGCCAAAAGCCACCCTTTGCTCTGCTGTACATCCTAAAGAGAGACGGACACAGCACCAAGTTTAATAGTCAGCAGAGGCCGGTGCTTCCCCTCCCTCCTCTCTTGTGGCCCGAGCCTTTCTTTGCAGATGTTATTCCTGCTTCAACCATATGGATTCATAGAAACTGAGGCAGAGGGTTGACTGCCCCCAGTGCCTTTTTGTGCCCAAAGTTAGCGTTCAAAAGCCATGAAGTAGCTAAATTATTCAGAGGATCTAAAACCTCTCCATAAAGGGGGCGCGAAGTGGTCTCTGAAAATGGTTTGCTATTCACTTGACCCGGAAAATGCCACAAATCATGCAAACCCAGAGGTTCATACCTTCCTGTTCACTTCAAGACCCATGAAACTGCCCAGCCCATCAAGGGTATGTGGACCCGAAAACTGCCCAGGCTGGGAATGGCATCGTTTGCAGAAGCACCGTGCACCACGGTCCTTACACTGGCTCTACTTTCGGCAGGGGCAGGTCTCACCCTCACAAAGCTCCCCTACTCAGAGTGGAACCAGAGTGAGGTGCTGGGCGTGGGCTGAAGTGACACACAGTGACTCATCTACAAACGTGGAGGTTTATTTTAACAAAACATGAAAAGAATACATTTGACTGAAGCTCCTTGCTCATCAGGCTGTGCGTACGTCGAATGCTCAGTAAGACAAGTGAAGGCTGCTTTGTGACCGAAGTGAGCGGACAACATGGGGATCCTAGCTCAGGCGAGTCTCAGCTGATACATCGCTCACCCTCCTCCTGCCTTGGTGACCTCGTGTGTGTGATGGGCTGTGTCTCTTCCTGACTTCTCCATAGGAAAGGGCCCTGTCCAGGTAAGACCTAAAGTGGGGCGCCCTGGGGATGGGGGGTGGTGAGCATGGCCAAGTTCTAGAGACTAAATGTATTCCTTTAATGTGTCATAATTTTGTTGGGGGCTGGGGGGAGGTAAACAAGTGTCACCCGCCAGGGCAAGCATAGGACTCCACACCACCTGCAGGTGTGTGGAAGTTTATTTATTGTAAAAAGTGTAGAGGAATTATCTGCTCAAAGGTGAATCCACGCTTACTGGGTAAGCGAACACCAGCAACAGTGGACGTGCTTCCTGGACTGAAGATTGTTCCCCACCTTCTCCCGCCCTTCCTGGCTTGGATGGCGCCGAACCCCCGCAGCAGGGCAGCCGGGCCGAGGCTCCAGGCTCCTGGGGGCAGGTGGCAACCCATCCAGCCGCACGGTGCCCATCTGCACAAACAGTTCCCGAGGAGAGGAGTGGAGCTCTTTCTTGTGCGTGAACTGTAGGGTTAAGGCTCAGAACCGTAGCTCGTACGGAAGTGTTCATACTGCTGCTTCTCAGACGTCTTAGTGATTTCCCCCTTGGTCATCAGTGACAAATGCTGCTAAATGCAATTAGCTGCACTGTAGGAACCGGATGCTGCACTGGGGTAGCCGGACGCTACCCCAGCCCTGATCACCTGCCACTCTTGCTTTAGGAACACTGACGGGGGGGATCAGTAAGCTCTCTCCTTGAATAAACTGGTTGTTGAAAATAAACTCTCCATCACCCATGAGGAGGCCGGGGAGGGACCCGTGGGCCTGGAAGACAGCAGCACCATGATGGGGTTGTGGATAACCTTAAGGTCACATGGATTCTGTGTTCCCTGGAAGCCTCCCCAAAGCGGGGAAGGCCAGTTCCCAGCGCCGAGAGCACTGATGTCACCAGGGCTCCTTTCCGTGGCTGTGGGGAGACCGGCTGTGCCTGTGTACATTCAAGGAAGAGACGAGACCCAAAGTAAGTAAGAGTGTCAGCTGCTAGAAGAGTGGCCCCAGAAACAGAGACGATGGCCCTGTAGGCACCGTTAACCTCCTGTAACTATCAAAGCTCCAGGCTTAACAGTAACAACCTCCCGCGTCCTAAAAAGAGAGACTGGCTGGCCCGCTCTCGCTGTCGCATGGTGACTACTTTCCATCAGTGACGGGAAGGGCAGCTCCCCTGGGTCCTCCTCTGCCCACTCGGGCTACGGTACTGCCAGTGGGGCCCCCGGGCATCTCAGCTAGCCGAGCAGCGGCACACGGGGCAGTGGGTCAACCGTCTCTGCGCTTGTTCTGAGAAGGGAGCCCCAGGGCGAGGCCCCTAAATCGACGACAGTGATTGGGTCTCTGCTTTCTCTGCTTCTTGGGTCGCGGTTTTGCCCTCATCTTTGAGTTCCATGGAGCTTGCAGATTTCATGCTCTAATTTTTCTTCACAAGCAGTACCTTGGTGTGATGAAACTGGGTGCCTGGTGCGGACTGGGCTGAGTGTGGGGTAAGAAGCAACAGACCCGAGGCTTCCTCCTCTCCCCCGCCTGGTGCTGGGCCTATGGCCTCAGCCCGGGCCCTCCTCTGCTGCCGGTGGCTGCAGGCTCACAGGGCCAGGGGCGAGCGCGGGCTGCTGACTGCCTGGCAACAGCTCCCACTTCCCGGGGCCAGACCAAGGGGCGGTCAGGACAGGAGGGTGGCCCTGCTGGCGTGTGGTAAGACCTCTTGGTAGGTGCTTGTACCCGTCATTGCCTTCTTCGGTCCTGGGCAGGGAGAGAGGACTGCCGTCACAGCCAGGGTAATAATAAATACTGAACGGGGTAGGTGTGACTGGTGGGCTGGAGTGGGGGCTTGTGACCCTACGTCCCAGTATGTCATGCGTAACCTGAAAACATCGAGGGGAAGCAAAATGCCACTTTGATCCCAGTGCTGGTCTCGTGTGCCTTCTAATTACAGCGGCTTCAGGTGTGAAAGGCAGCTCTAGCCCTTTTCTCCGGAGGCAGGGCAGGGGTGGGCAGGAAGCTCTTCCTACGTTGACGGGGAGTCCATTGTGGAGAGGATCCGAACGACTTCTGCTCGCTGAGTGGGCGAGATGTGCTGGGTCATGTGGACGATGGAATCCATGGCAACCTCTGGATTGGCCTGTACCAAGCTGGAGGGGAAGATTCGGGACAGTGAGGATGAGAGAGAGGCAGCAGTGCCTAGATCGGGGTAGCTTCAGAACTGCCCAAGAAACCTGCTCCCAGAGTCCACTGCGGACCCTGCAGTTCCTTCCTCACCTGATTCATTTTCCTACGTGAATAATGTCCCCAGTAGCAAGATACCACACGAACCCAAAACATTTTGTTATGTCAGAAAGTGAGGAAGTAACCTCAAAAAGCAAAAACCAAAACCCCGATGGGGTCATGTCACAAAGATAGTGGACCCAGCCTGAAGGTGCTCCCACTGGCTAAATCTGGGACATTTGGGGCATCAAAATAATGAATTACAAATCATTGAAAAAAGACATTCACTAGTCTACACCAATAACAAATATATAATAAATGGAGGAGGAGAGAGGACTTTTGCTTACAGGAGAATTGGGGTGGTGAGATGTGATTGTGCAGAGGAGTTGGAACACTGTCATTTTGCAACCTCACTGTAAAGACTGGATCAGGGACTTACCTGGTGGCACAGTAGCTGAGAATCTGCCTGCCAACGCGGGGGACACGGGTTCGAGCCCTGGTCCGGGAAGATCCCACATGCCGCAGAGCAACTAAGCCCGTGCGCCACAACTACTGAGCCTGTGCTCTAGAGTCCGCATGCCACAACTACTGAAGCCCGTGCGCCTAGAGTCCGGGCTCCACAAGAGAAGCCACCGCAACGAGAAGCCCGCGCACCGCAACCAAAAGTAGTCCCTGCTCGCCACAACTAGAGAAAGCCTGCGTGCAGCAACAAAGACCCAACGCAACCAAAAATAAAAATAAATTAATAAATTAAAAAAAAAAAGACTGGATCAGGCAAGAATCATCCCTGGATGCTAAATCTAGGTGGAAATTCTGATGAGCAGGAATCTGCATGGCCTTGGAGTGTCTCTCCTCAGACTGCTTATTAGGTTCGAGGGGGATGGGAAAATCAGGAATTACACAGTGGAGAAGCTGAGTAACAGCTTGGTCAGGTGATGGAAACTAACACTGGGACAGGCAGATGACATCACGTGCCTCCAGATACGGTACCCTGTGAAGGCCAAATCGTCACGGATGTAATATTCTGGCTGCAAATGCACAGCCTGAATCTAATCGTGAGGTAACATCAGACAAACTCAGAATGAGCAATGGTCTGCAAATGGTGGTTTAGATAAAATGTTCAACTTATAAAAATTAATCATTTTACTCTGGTTATGTAAGAGAATATCCCTATTAGCAAAGGCATGCTGAACTATTTGGGGGTAAAGGGCCATGATGGGCCATGACATATGTAACTTACCCTTAAATGGTTCAGAAAAAGAAATATACACACGCGCGCGCGCGCACACACACACACATGCGTATGCTTACTCTTATATAAAAGAGTAAGCACACACACAGATGATATATCAAAAAGGGTAAGATGTAAATACCAGGCACATTTGGGTACAGATTTGTTCTCTGTACTGTTTTCAGTTTTGCAGTTTTTCTGTAAATGAAATGTGTCCAAATAAAAAGTTTTAAAAATGTCCCCAGCAGCCTCCACCACCCAGCCTGTGGAGAAGACGGAAGCCTCTAGAACACAACTAACTCTTGGCTGGGGGAGGGGAGGAGGTAGTTTCCCAGGAAACTATGATGCAATCAGCTTTTCCTCACAGAATCATTCATCCGGTTTGAGTATCTGCATTTGGAGCGAATAGCTGGGCACAATGAACTAAGCCTTCGTTACTAAGTGCCCCTGGGGACCAGCAGCTGAGCAAGAACTGCGCTTCAGGGCTCCTCCGATCTGTGGGTCAACCACAGCCGTCTCAAACAGAAAGGGACACAAAGACTATGAGGCATCATCACCTCACCGTTTGTCCTTGAGCCGCTCATCCCCGAGAAGTGAGCCCCACTTCTACCCAGGAGCACCCCCACCTGCCCCCGCGGCTCTCACCTGCGGATCTGCTTGAGGACGTAGTCTCTGCTGATATACTTGATGTTCTCCTCTATTACCGAGCGAGCGCCATCTTCCTCTGCCAGCTGCTTCTCCAGCCATTCCACCAGATCCTTGTTGTTGTCCCAAACATAGGCCTGCCAACAGACGACGCCTGCTTGGACACCAGGGCCCAGGCCAGGCTGGACACCCTGACTAGTCTACATCTAGAAAGTGCACTGCAAAAGCTTACTCAACGTAAAGAAGCCGTTCCCAGCTCTCCATTACTGTTGGCTTTGCAGGAGGAGGAAGCAGGCCTCAAGGCAGGAGCCTTCCTCGTCTTCCCTGCCCTGCTTTTGAAGTGTCCACCTGGGCCCCCCAGAGGCATCCGTGCTCACACGGACGCTGGTCCCGTCCCCCTACCTGTTCCACAAAGGCTACGGGAATTTAGTCCCCTGACCGATTGTTTAGTAAAGTGCAGACTGAGAGGGAAATGCTGTTTACCTGGTGTTTCTAAAATGAAATGTGTGCTTCTTGAGGAACTGAGTCACGATTCCTAAATTTAAGTCTGTAGTCCCAGCAGGGTGTGTGGCAGGTGAGCAGCCTGGCTGTGGAGGCCTCCTGCCATAGAGCTGGAGGAGGCCAGAGGTGAGGGGAGTCCTGCCGCGGGTCGGAAACCTAAACCCCAGTTCGCTTTCTGTGAGAGTTTTCCGAAGGGTCAGGATGTCCATCACCCTGAAAGTCTCAACAAACCACCTCTCACCTCCTCCTTTCAAGATCATTTAGCTGAGCATTTCCCAGGTAGTTGACTACATAATAATTCAGGAGTGTGTTAGAAACCTAATAGCCTTCTCCTGGCTCTCGTCTCCGCTCATTTTCTTTACAAATCATTTAGGAATCGTTTTGTTAATGGTTTCCGGAAAACCAAGTACCGCCATTAGGGCTCATTCATATTTATGTCATTTTGTTTGGGTAATTAAACACAAAGCTCGTCATTTAAAGGTGCGCTGTCCTCCTCTGTTATCACTAACCGAGTCAAAGTCAGAATGCCAATGAGTTTGGCGCTGTAATTTAATAGGTGGGTGCGTTAGGGAGCTCGGCAGGTGGCTCAGGAAGCCTGGATTCCAGCAGAGGCGCCCGAGCCACGGCTGGGACCCCAGGGCCTGCAAAGCACGGAGCTGCGTTCTCAGTGCCCGCCAGAGTCGTCACGCAGGAGGAGACCGGGCGCTGTGCTGTTTCCTAAGGTTCTACTTCGGGCCTTTCAAAATAATGGTTTCTTTTCAGACTCTCACTTCCCCATCTCCACCTTGGCCAGCGAGTTCCCGGTGCTGCTTGTTTATTACATGTCCTGTAACTGACGTCCACGTTTCTAACAACCCTTAAGGAGTCCTTCACAGTTGAAGGATTAAGGAGCCCCAGGATTAAGGATCAGCAACGTGCCTTTTCTAGTTCTTTTGTCCAGTTCTTTTTCTTGCTCCAAATTTGTCCATCTGTTTGTAATCACTGACAAAAAGATCAGCTCTCCTGGTCAGGGTGGTGCGGCCCGGACAGTGCGAAGCTGAGGGGGCCTTCCCACCTCTCCGTGCTGCGCGTCCTGCCCAGCACCTTCGAGGCTGAACGCAAGCGTTTTGCACATCAATCTCTACTGACAAGGGTGGCGGTGGTGGTGTTTCCCACAGTGTGGCTGTCTTAGCTCCCACGTGCCAGCTCCTGCCCACCCCACACGTGGATGGGTGCGCCTGCACTCCTAAGCACTGCCCCTGAACTCCGACATTTCCATCTCCATCATGGTAATCTGGACTTCTGCACATGCCTTTACTTATGAGGATTTGGGGTGAGGAAAAAAGAAAACAATGCGTGCTTCTTGGAAAAAAAAAACTAGATTTACCCAAGAATCCCAAAGCCTTTAGTTTAAGAGAATATTTAATACTCTTATTAATCATTTTTAATCCGTTTGCTTTTAATTAAGAAACAGCATGATGCTTTCCTATCAACATATGCCAGGGAGCAGATTAATTGTGGCTTAAGATAACTCGCCTTGATTGGTGTAATGTATTAGCTAACGAGATGCCTGCTTCTAACGATGCTCAGACACTGCACTGGAAAGCCAGCTGCCCTCCAGAGAAAACTCTTCTGCTGTCCCCTCCTGTAGCCAGAATACACTAGGTATTTAAATTAAACATTGAAAAAGTTCCCAGATGGAATTAAAGCAGCACATTCCAAGTTTTTGAAAATATAGGCCCCTTATATGAAAGATTTGCTGTTCACTCAATACGACTGGGTGATGACCACCAAGTCAAACCCTGGTCAAGTTTTGACCACAGCACAGAGCACACGAAGGCCATGGGGTCGCAATCCCAGCCAACAGCGTTTTTAGCAAGAATCAACAAATGCAGGCGCCGCGGCACCACAGGTTTTTTGCAACAGACCTGGGAGGGTTTCCTCTACTGTGTGAGCGTGCTTCCCCCATGAGGGTCAGCGAGTCTGCAGTTCCTCGTTCGCCCTCCAGGAACGGAGCTGTAGGAATCATCATTCCGGCTAGAAGGACGAGCAACCCTATGCTGTTTACATTTCCCTCCTTAAATTTATGAGAACGTGGCTGATTATTCCCACCATGGATTTTAACCACGTGTGACATGCTGGGTGCTAACCTCATGACAGGCCTGGGCCCCTATGTCACCTGCCTGCATTCATCCCAGTCAGAACATTATAATACCAATAAAATATCAATAATTAAACGTCACAACAGTGGCCTTACAGTACGTGTTCAGCTGGCACTATATCCCGCTCTGCGTCAGTGGGTCAGTATCCCTGGCACTACTTAGCTCACTAATTGTATGTAGTAGTCAGTCTATCTCACAAAATCTAAATGACCTGTTTGGAAAGTTTCCTTTCTAATGTATCGGATTTGCTGTTAAGCCCTCCTTACTCAATGGTACAGCAGGGCCTGGGGGTGACCAGGGCACAGGCTGATGGATGTGAGCCGCGATTACCATGCCCTGCAGATAAGTCACCTTGTGAGCTGCCTGGAGATACCTCAGCAAAGTGATGTTTTCTGATGCTTTGGCAGACAGTAGCAAACAGCCATGTGGGCTGGGGTGGCCTGCTGGCCCCATCTCCTGATAGCCACTCCAGCCTCAGCCCCAGGCCCAAGGCATGCTGCCCAGGTTCTGCCTCACCTTTTCGCTCCTTGGCCCTAGATCAGAAGTTTGGTGCATAAGACTTGTCCACGGGAAGCTTGAGGAGAGTGGAAGTCAAACAACCCTATCAATGGTGCTTTTTCCTCTACCTTCCTCACAAGGGCCTCCACTGACGATTCATCTCATTTGGAAATCCAGACTAAGAATGAATGGGCTGGGACTTCCCCGTTGGCGCCGTGGTTAAGAATCCGCCTGCCAATGCAGGGGACACAGGTTCGAGCCCTGGTCTGGGAAGATCCCACATGCCGCAGAGAAACTAAGCCCGTGCGCTGCAACTACTGAGCCTGCGCTCGAGCCTCTGAGCCACAACTGCTGAGCCCTCATGCCACAACTACTGAAGCCTGCATGACTAGAGCCCGTGCTCTGCAACGAGAAGCCACTGCAATGAGAAGCATGCACACTGCAACGAAGAGTAGCCCCCGCTCGCTGCAACTAGAGAAAGCCCATGCTCAGCAACGAAGACCCAACGCAGCCAAAAAATAAAAATTTAAAAAAGAGTGAATGGGTAGCTTCCTGGACAGTAAAGGTTCACTGTGGCATCCTAGATCATGGATAAATTAGAGCACGCCAAGTCAGAGAACACCGACTGAGAATCTACTGGGCACATGGCTCCCACCAAGACCATTTCAGCTGCACTGAAACTCTCAGCCCACCTTCTAACGTGCTGCGCTGAGGGAGGAGGAAACTGAGCGCCAGACATGGTGCCCGACACTTACGATGTCCTTTAAAACGCAATAAACCTCGTGAAATAAACATCCCTATTTTTACACATGAGGAAAGGGAGGCTTAAGTATGTCTAAGCCAGTAAATTGTAAAGCTGGGATCCAAAAAGTGTGAGATTCCAAATACCACATTCTTCTCAATTTCCACATTCTTCTCAATTTCTAATTTCTTCTCAATTTGGGCCTGGGGGGAAAATCAGCTTGTCTGAAAAACTGCATACCTTAAACTATGGATCTAAGAATCAGGAGAAGAAACGTGCCCGTGAAACAGATGTGTGCCTTGTTCCTATGACCCAGTTTAAACCTAAGCTCTCGCTGTGTTTTCAGGGAGCTCTGGTGATGCTTCTCTTCTGCCTGCAGTGAAACTGTGAACCATAAACCCTGTCCCCTACAACGGGTCTGTCCCTGTGGACTCAAACAGAATCCCATAACTCATGGTAACAGACTCCTCTAAGGGAAACAAAAGAATTGTACTGCTCAGTTATATAACATCACAGTGTGAATCTCTTTTTTCAGGATTAAGATTAAAAAAAAAAAAAAAAACTATGAAGAAAACACACAGCACGGCTAACAGATGCCTATCACTGTCTTTCCCTACCAGTAACCACAGTAAGAACCAGAGGGTCACTTCTTGAGGCAAAGCCAGGGTTTAGACCTTGCGAGAGACAGTGTACGATATCCATCCCTGACTGAAGAATCGAGGAAAGGCGCCAGTTTGGGGTTTGAAAGGCCGTCCCCGAGCACCGCGCAGACTTGGTCCCTCAGAGGCAGCCACGCGGCTTTTGAACACGGCAACACTCTTCTCTCAAGGGCGCTGCAGACTTTATCACCAGCCCCACACGAAACCGGGTCCTGCTGAGCCCGCAGAATCCAGAAGGAGGTTTCAAAGCCACATCGTGGGACCACCTGCCCTTCGTCTCTCCCCTCGACTGTCCTCCTGGACTGAGCGCTCAGGGGGGCGCTCTCTTCTGTAGATGGGGGGCAGGGGAGACGGCCTCGTTCTTGGGTACGTTTGGGTCCCAGAGCCTCTGGCCTCCCCTCCTGAGCCATGGGGCCAGGCTGTCTTCTGCACTTGATCTCCAGCCAGGAGTCTGTGCACACAGGTGACTGTTTTCTCCGTCGACAAGATGGCGATGACCTGCTTCTCCAGACACGCTGTCCCCTGGGAGTGGGATGTTAAGGCACAACTGAAGGGCCTGTGCGCTGGCTTCACGCTCAGAGGGGAGCCGTCCTTCCCCGCATCCTTGTGCCCACTGAGGCCGTGCCCGTCCGTTAGTGACTAATGGCGGAGGAAGGTGTGCGGGCCTCTCCTGGCCGCACACGCAGAGTCCGTTTACCTGGCTGGCCGCTCCTAACTGGAGAACAGCCTCTTATTTTACACTTGCGTGACTTTCAATGCCAACTTCCGCTGCAAGCTGCCAGTGGCCACTGACAGAATTGTCTCACTCAATTATGATGCCAAAGACTGACCTTAACCTGAACCACATGTCGCATGAGGCTGCACATCTGAAATATTTATCCAAGGAAGCTTTTCGGTCATAAAGAAACGGGTAGACCTAACACAGAGGTGAATCTTAGAAGCAACCCGACTCACTGACTTTAAAACTTATAGCAAATCTTGGGGTTCCTTCCCGGGAACAGTCAGCAGAGACCTCAAGCAACACTTCCCAGGAGGAGGCGGGTGTGCCCTCCATCCGGCCCTCCAGCAATTCTCTAAGCCGGCAATCAGCAACTGTTTTCGATCACATAGCCATCAGGAAAAGAGACACGTGTATTTCCAGCACATACTATCCATATTCTGATAAAATGTATATATGATGTATATGATTAAATCCAGATACTAACTATGAATAAAGGTTGATTTCTTTCTTTTTCTTAGTAAAAATAGAAATAAAATCCCACCTTTTCCTTCCCATCCTCCCATGGACTGTCTCATGTAGCCCAGGATTCCAGAAGCAAATGCTGGTGCCTGGCTGTCCTGGCCTCAGCCCCGGGGAGGAGCACTAGGGACACCATCTCAGCGGGCGCTGCTCCGAGGTGTGCGCCTTCCCCGTGAGATCACCCCCAGGAGATGGCGGATCCGTAGTTTCCTGCAGGGTGGACGTTTCCTTCCAGCTCAGATTTGCAATCAGAAGACCTTCAGCTGGAGTCACAGCGTCTGCCGCCTGGATCACCATCCCCTCCCGTTAGGCTCCTGCTCGTGCCCCCTCAGCGCACCCTCCTCGCAGCCCCTGAGCCGTCTCTCTACAGCACGCATCACAGTATGTCCCTCTGCCGCTTCAAATTCTCAGTGGCTTCCCAGGCCTCAGGACAAAGTCCCAGCCCCTCCACGTGGCTCTCCTGGCCCTACACCATCCCGGGCTCTGAGCCATCCTGAAATTCCTGCAGTGCCTCGGGTGCACGGTACTCTTGCTGTCAGGCTTGGAACATGCGGTTCCTTCTGCCTGGAACATTCCTCCTGTCTCTTAATCCAACCTTTTCCTCTGGTTCACTCCTACTATGTTTTCAGGTCTCTGCTGAGACATTACTTCTAGAAGTCTTCCCAGACTCTGCCCTCCCTTCCCACACAGCGGGTCCGGTGGCCCTTCTCTGTGCTCTACGATGCCCTGGACCTGCCATGTTTGACGTTGGCCTCACTGTTGTACATGACCCCTTGACGAATCTGTCTCCCTGCCTTGGTGGCGAGCTCTGCGAGGACAGGAGCATATGCCTGCCTCCTTCACTGTCTGGTGTACAGGAAGCATTCAGAAAGGTTTGCTGAATGATGGAATGAGCTGCAAAGAACGCCCTACCACCTCCTCTCACAAGCCCTCAGGACATATTACTGTGGGGAGGACACAGGCCGAGGCCCATATCTCCCTTCCTTCCACTCCCGAGGCCCGGGGATTCTTAGACAACAAGGCTTCTTGCGGTGCCAGGGGCGGGCGGGCGGCGGGTGAGGAGCAGGATGTGAAGGCTCCTCCAGGGGGCCACCTACCTTCACTGTCCCTTCCACTTCCACAAACCAGCGCCTTAACATGGCCTGGATCTGGCCGTCGGTCAGCTCGGGGTTGGCGTTGTGAATTTTCTTCTTGACCAGGTCCTCCAGCAAGAGACGCCTCAGCCTCCAGTAGAAGAAGGTACGGGATGTCTTCCAATCCAGGATGTCCTACACCCAGACAACAATAAGCTTAGTCGCCCCAGCTCGGTGCCCAGAGGGGACTCCACGGGCACAAACCCTACCCTCCAGCGAGCCCCTCAGAGACTAGAGTGGCCACCAGCCCAGCCCCTGTAGGCGGCTGCCCAGTTCAGAGCGCAGCCCCACGCCCCACCAACCGCAGCACTGCACAGGGAGGGGCCTGGCCATCGCTCGGCCCACACGGAGCTGAGATGTTCGGGGGTGCAGGGCTCAGACTCCCGGGTAACAGAGAGCACGGGGCTGCTTTTGAGCAGGCGGTTCAGACAGCTCGCACGCAGGTCAAGTGTGAACTAGCCGCTGCCGGGACCTTGACACTGGGGTAACCCACTGCCTGAGGACCCCGGGGAAGCTGTCCCCCGTGGAGTGCCTGGGAGTCAGTTTCTCGCCAGCAAAATGGAGCCTGCCTCCTGAGGAGTCCCCGGGAACCTACCTCATAAGCTGTTTGAGGATGGTAGTGGGCACAGAAAAAGGGACAAGTCTCGCCAGAAGAACTGAACACGGTTTGATCTGCACCTGCTGTTTTAATGCAGCCCCGAAAGCTCCCTGCATGGGAGCCCGTGGGCACGAGACACACACGGGCTGGCGGCGGGTCTCTGACAAGTCAGGAGAAGCGGCGACCACCGTACTTACGTTGATAACACCCTTCTCCTGCATCCGGCCCGGTGTGTCGTGCAAGTCAGCAAACTGCACGGCCACCTGGCGGTATATGGGAAGGAGAAAGTCCTCCCGCTCCTTCAGCTTGCTCTCCAGCTCCTTCCGCTCCGCTGCGCTTAGCTCGGGGGTGCCTGCAAGGAGACACACCGTCAGGCGCAGGCGGACCAGGAGCCTCTGCTCAGAAGCAGCCACAGTCACGGGAAGCTCTGAGGCTCAGCTCTCCAGCGTCTTCGTCGCCTCTCTGCTGACAACCGGACCCTGCCAGATGCCAGACCTGTCCCTGTCCTGCCACGGGGCTCCCGTGCCCTCCCTTCCCTGTGGGGCTGACGACTATGAAAGCAGCCCTGGGGGGGCCCACACCCCGAGCAGGTGCCAGCCCGTGCCCCTCACCACCGCTCTGACTGACAGCGGGCCCCTCATCCCCACGAAGGGCACCGTGCCATGCCCTGCTGACCAGCACTAGAGCGGCCGGGCTGCTCCGGGTGTGGGACACGCCGGGGGGACACGCCCTGTGCCTCCGCACACAGACCAGCAGCTCTTCTTCCCCACGTCCACACCAGTCACCTGTCCGCCTGGACAGGACCTGATGACTCCTCAGGTCGCAAGCTGCTTTACTTCACAGCTTTAATCTCAGGTCTGCATACTCTTAACCTGAAATTAGTAGAATCCGACCCAATCAGAGCCAGAGGCATGTGTCTCATGCCAGCTCGGGGGATTAGCCAGCCTCCTAGTCTCCTACCTGGGCTGCTACTGCCAGAGCCAACCCCTGACCACAGTGACAAAGATATTCTAGCTCTTGGGCTAAACGCAGAGGAGGAGGGAAATAGAGAAAGGCAGTCCACAAACCCCATTTGGATCCCCAAGCTTATGAGCACATGGCGCCCTTACGCAACAGATGAGTTTGGACTCCTTATAACAAGCAGCCTCCCACCCCCACTCAACAGTGTCCCAGGAGAGGCGCTGCTACGTTGTGCTTTTCTTCCTAATTACTCTCAGAATGGAACTTGCAATCAATACCGAGAATTTATCTGCCTGCCCAGTAAGGAGGAGTAAGTCTAACTGAAAGAGCAATAGGTGACAGCCCCTGGGGTTGGGGACAACTTGAAGTGCTTTGTCACCAAAGCTGACAAATAAATACATGACCACAGGTGATGGGATGCAATAGAGAAAGGTCTATTTCAAGCATGTCTGTCTGAAACGGGCCTTGCTTTTTATGCCACTATGAATCACATGCCATAAACAGCTTTGGGCTGCTGAGTGAGCCGTATTATACCCAAACACGTGTATAACTCTAGTACCTAGCTTCAGTCTTATGAGGTTTTTGGATGCCCAAGTCCACCTTTTTTTTTTTAAAAAAAAACAAAACCCATCACTACTTTGAACTGTGATGAAGGGTACAAAGGGCTATCTTTCCTTGGGTTCTCACACAGAGGCAACCACTGACCCATCGCGTTGGGCCCCCTGACCCCCCAGCAGCCTTCTTTCCAAACCAGGTAAACAGCAGTGGGCACCACACTGTGGGATGAGACGGAGGCCCGTTCATTCTAGGTGGACCTGCCTGGAGGGTTCCGGGGAGGAGAGCTGACCAGCTTCTTCTGAGATGAGATGGTCTTGAGTAGAACACCCTTGACAGGGAAGCAAACATTTTTCCTTCTCCAATAAAAGGAACCAAGACTCCTTGGAGAAATGGTTTATTCCGCGGCTGGGGCAGGAGAAATATAAGATGAGCCTGGAGTGTATTGTCACAAAAAGCGGGGAAGTACTCAAAAACTGACTGGGACATGTTAAAAGGACACAGGAACCAGTGTGAAGGTGTTCTGACGGGCTAAATTTGGGACAATTTGAGCATCAGATAGAATATTTATGGAATTAAATAAGAACCCATGAGTCACCCTGACATAAATAATTAAATGGGAGAGAAGGGAAGGGAAAGCCCTCTCTCTCCCCAGACTAACAATAGAGAAGGAATGATGGAATTAGAAAATCACCATTTTACAGCCATCACAGTCATTGATTCTGCCAAGAATTATCAACACATACTAAAACCAGTGGGTGAGCCTTTGAGGAGGAACAGGATATTTACATAGTTTCAAAGCAGCTCCTTACAAATTACTTACTAATTACAAAGGGGAAGATGGCAACTTTACAGTGGATTAACCCAGTGAACAAAACCTTAGAACAAGTAATCAGAGCTAACCAGCACCGAGAACAGGACAAGCTGACATCACGTGCCTCCTAATACGACATCCTGAGAAGGACATGACATCACTTTTGCAGTATTCCTGCCAAAAATGCATAATCTGAACCTAACCATGGAAAATGTAAGACAGATTCAAACTAAGGAACGCTACAAAAAGTGGCCTGGACTCTTCAAAAACTGTCAAGATCATGAAAGACAAAGAAAGGCCAAAGAACTATTCCAGATTAAAAGGGACAAAATACTGGACAACAAATTGCAACATGTGCTCTGAGATTAGATCTCAGATATGGACTAAAAAAAAAAAAAGGCTATAAAGGACATTATTGGGACAACTGGTAAAATTTTAATATGAATTATGGATTAGACAGCAGTATTGTATCAATGTTATAGCTTCTGATTTTTTTTTTTTTTTTTTTTTTGCGGTACGCAGGCCTCTCACTGTTGCGGCCTCTCCCGTTGCGGAGCACAGGCACAGGCTCCAGACGCGCAGGCCCAGCCGCTCCGCGGCATATGGGATCCTCCCGGACCGGGGCACGAACCCGTATCCTCTGCATTGGCAGGCGGACTCTCAACCACTGCGCCACCAGGGAAGCCCCTAGCTTCTGATTTTAATAAATGTATTTTGCTTATGTAAAAGAAAGTCTGTGTTCTTGGAAACACACACTGAATATTTATGGATAGAGGATCGTGATGTCTACAGATTAGCTCACACAGTTCAAAGAAAACACGTATGTGTGCAGAGAGAGTGAGCGAGGGAGCTTGTGTATGTGAAAATTTTAAAGCAAGTCGAAGAAGTTAACAGTAGGTGAATTGGAGAAAAGGGCATCAGAAGTTCCTTGTACCATTCTTGTAACTTTCCTGTAAAATTATATCAAATGGAAAGTTAAAAAAATAAGTACAACTAAAAAAAAAAATGTATACTGGCTCCCCAGTGCATATAATCAGTAATCAACAGGGCACTGGGCACTGTTCTAAGTGCTTTACATCTATTAACCCATTTAATTCTACAACAACCTTATGAGGTTGGTATTCCTATTCTCCTCCTCTTACAGGTGAGGAAACTGAGGCATTGAGAATTTATGTAACTTACCAAGGTCACAAAGCTAGAAAGGGACAGAGGCAGGACCCGGATGCAGCAGCTTGGCTCCCACAGCTTTTGAACACTGTGTTGTGTGTGTTTCTGGCTTATGTGTACAAGCGCTTTGGTCCTAGTATCCCTTTAACTTCAGAAAAGGCTAAATGAGGATGGCAGACTCCTGCCTGATACAGGTGAGGTTCCACCTCAGTCCCACCCCACGACTAGACCGAGACGGCATCTCCAATAATTCCCATTCTGTATGCACGTCTCTAGGGTAGTGCCTCCTGTTACAGGCATACCTAGAGAATACTTTATTGCTAAAAAATGCCAAAACAAGTATAAAAACATCAAAACATAACATCAAAGATCACTGATCACAGATCACCATAAGAAATATAATAATAATGAAAAAGTTTGAAAGCACAGTAAAGCGAGTTATACCTGTACTGTATTTGTTATGGGGAAATCAAACAACGCTATCAAGCAGGACTGCACACTATAGAGAAATCGTTTGTGAAAGGAAGAGTCAATCGATGCAGCAAACCTCACTGGTGTCTTATTTTAAGAAATTGCCACGTCCGTCCCCCCCACCCTTCAGAGACCACCGCCCTGATCAGTCAGCAGCCACTAACGTCGAGGCAGGACCCTCCACCAGCAAAAAGATTATGATTCACGGAAGGCTCAGATAATGGTGAGCATTTTTTAGCGCTAAAGTATTTTAAATTAGAGTATGTACATTGTTTTTCAGATATAATGCTCTTGCACACTTATAGTGTAAACATAACTTTTCTATGCACTGGGAAACCAAAAAGTCATGTGACTCGCTTTATTGCGACATTCACTTTATTGTGGTGGTCTGGAAGTGAACTCGCGGTATCTCTGAGGCATTGAGAGATCGTCAGGTAAAATCGCAGCCCTGCTGGGGGGCGGGGGATGGCAGGACCGTGAACATGGCTGAACAGGGACTTCCAGACCCTCACAGCGTTCTCCCTCAGGGTCGACAACATATATACATAGATGCGCTCCGTATACAACACACACCATTTATCGAGCATTTCCTACGCGCCAGGCACTGCACTCCATGATTTTAGGATCACACAGCTCGTAAGTCACCACGCGCAGTTCAGACCCAGGTCTGGTCAGCTGCCAGCACTGCTGCCAAGTGGAACACCTCAGAGTTACTGAACGCTTTCCAAGTTGCTTCAGATACATCATCTCTAATCTTTATAATAACCCAACCTTACAGACAGGGTCTCTGCTTCACAAATGAGAAAACCAAGGCTCTGAAACGTAAAAGTAACTTGCCCAATGACACCCAGCTCTTAAGTAGAAAAGTCAGGATTTACCCTGGGTCTGGCTGTCTCTGAAGCCTGTGTTCTTCTACATTAAATGGTACTGAAAGTGGCCAAGCAGGAGACCTGGCAGTGGCCACAGAAGGGCAATTAGCTGGAGAGTTTGGTTCACTGTGTTAGGAGGAGTTAAGAGCACAGCTCAGCACTGGGTGCAGAGCAGGGGGACTTCTGCGCTTAGGAACAGAGCACTGGGGGAATAAGACCGTGGCTTTACCCAGTTGGAGGGACAGAGAAGGCTAATTCCCCTAACAAAATTCTCATCCACCCAATCAAGCTATCCTAGAGCTCTGAAAGAATACCAAAATAAACACCTACAATACTCTGGCCCTCCTGAGTGAGACTAGGAAGATCCCAGAACATTCCCCCAAAGCCTGTGTTGTCTGATTCCTTCAGTGATGCCTCTGATTGCAGTTCAAGACCTACCTCAAAAAAGCATCAAAGCAAGGAAAAGACAGAAGTAGAGAATGTATGTAATTTTAAATGCCCATGAGAAAGAGAAAGATTTGTGTGCTTTGTTTTAAGGGGAAAAAAAGGTTTTCTACATTTTATTTTCTAAAAATCAGAGGCTGCTCTTAAGCTAGTTTTACACCCTTCTGTAGCACAGCGAGGGCCCCTCTCCTTGTACGGCAAAGCAGCCAGCCCCAGTAATGATTTAGGGGAGATTAACACATATGTCAATGTCTATTTTCTGCTTAATTTAAAAGCAGCGTCTATAAAGATTTTTGACTTCTGAACCCTGCTCTCCTGAAAGAAAGAAGGTAAGAATGAGGAGGGGGATAAAGAGTGATTATCCCATCATTGATCATTTGTCAGGAGCATTTCTTATTCACTGGACTATTGTAAAAAGCTAAGCTCTCGATCAATCCTATAAGCTCCCTGTACAATTAAATATCTTGGAATGGTTTTCTTTCTTTTCTAGCCAGATTGCAGGGCCTCAGGGTTTTTAGGAAAGCAAGCCAGTGTGTGTGCATGTGTGAGTGTGTTTAAGAATATGCTACAGAGAGGAAAGTCATTCTTTCTAGAATCCTACTTTAGGAAAAGGCTGAAATGGGAAAAGGGAAAAGGGAGGTCGGTCACTCTCATGCCTTCCTTCCCAAAATAAACAGTCCCCATGAAATCCTAAAAATCCAGCCTTACAATTAAGAATGTTTAAAGACTTAGACGCAAGAAGAGGTATTACTAGTGATCAAATGAAAACTAACATTATTGAGATGTTACCATACACTCGTACTGCTTAAGTACTTTTCATCTCATTTCATCTTCACGACAACCCTAAAAGATTGCTGTGATCTTATCGTTGGGGAAACTGAGGCACGCAAAAGAAGTGAAGTAACTTGTCCAAGGCCACAAAGCCAGGAAATGATGGAGCTGGGATTTGGGCTTAGGCAGTCTGGCTTCAGAGTCCATGCTTTTTAAATGAAACAAGTTAAACTGACCTGCACGTGTCCACAGGACAGCAGCCTGTCAGGTGTTCCAGGGGCCAGGACATAATGAAAAGCCACATCTCTCCTCCATGGGGTCAAAGCTGAAGAGAAGCTTCTGAGGAGCCCGCTGATTTCTGCGGCAGGAGGTGCTTTGACCCAGCCTTGACCCTGGGGGAGGGCGGGAGGTGGCCAGCCTTACCGTATGGATGAGCAGACCATGGAGTATGATCTGGGGGGAGGGTGAGACCTTCAAAGCTGAGAATAAAAATCAGAGTGGTAGGCTAAAAATTCTCTGCGCAGCCAAAGGCACGAGGTGACCTTGCAGAAATCTCTTTCCTTTTCTGAGCTGTTTCTCATTTATGTAACAACCATCCTAATCTGGCAAACAGGAAAAAGGATGTGATATTAAAGTGTGTGTTCTTTTAATTCTTAACTTTTTTTTTTAGTTCTATCAAGAAGCCTATGTAAATTTAAACCCAATTTTAACTTTCATGTGCCCTTCCTCCTCCTCTGAAGAAGGCAATTTGCTGTGATTGGTTAAATACTTATGATGCTAAAGAAAAGAACTAGATCACCCTCCCCACCAAGCTCCTGAATATCTCAGACATGAGAACACATACCCATTCCTCAACCTTAAGATTGAAAAATCAGCATAAAAAAGACTGGAATCTTATTAAGATTCAGAAGTACAAACATAAGTAGCTGTTTAAAAGATCTATGTAAACACATTTTCTATGTTGAAAGAAATTTCTCTAAAATACAGTAAGATAGGGTGGAAAAAAAAAAAACCTGCAAAACTATTTCCGTATCCATAACAGGCGTGCCTTTCTTTACACAAAAGCATTCTTGAAAAACTGCAGAAATCAGATCCTGTTTTAAATGCCTTAAGGGAGCTATTTAGAAGGAACCCTGCAGTGAATCCTTTGGTAAAGCAAATAATCCTTTTGTAATGGGAATAATTTCTCCCAGTGTATCTAGTTTTTTTTTAAATCCCATTTTCATATATCTGCTTTTCTTCAAGGGGGCCATAACTATCTAAATACAACTGTATATGCATATTGATTTTAACAGCAATCCTCTCAAGGGATGTTTAACCCTGAGGTTCCTTGCGATGGCGTTAGTGTTCTACTGTTCATATTTTGAAAAATCATTATAGTAAAGCCAGAGATTTCCAAATGGGGATTAAAAAAATATATTAAATACATTACTCCCCCTGCAGCCTTGTCCCCTGTGCCCCCATGCAAACACCCCACACAAAAGAGTCAGGAAACAGCACAGAATTCTCTGAATTCTAGTAGCAATTAAGCCTGGCAGTCTGTACTATTTTCTTTCTCTAAGTTGCTCTTCCTCAGTCTGGCAGGCAGGAGGACAAGGATCTGGGTCATCTGGGACCAAGTAGGGAAGAGGGTCCCTCTGACAAGTTCTCATGACAGCCTCAGGCGGGCAGAAGCTTAGGTTTTACAGTCTAACAGAATGCCTGCCAGGTCCCTCCAGCCTGAGGGAATTGTGACTCACTCCTTCCTGGGAAGAGGCAAGCCCAGATGCTTCTATAAATACAATCAGATCACACCAAAAGGACGACCCCCTTCTCCTTCCCAGAAAATGTTGTCACTACTGCACTAAATTGCATCAAGCCAAAGAGCTTCTGAATCGGTGTGACAGGTGGGTTTTAAGCTGCTGCTAACTTAAGGGAGGATCCCATCATCTCTACCTTCATGATAGAAAGTCTTACGTTGTTCCTCAGCAGCCTACCTACTAAGGAGCCCAGTGTTTGGGGACCTCGGTGCCAGGGAGGACACTCTGTGTACAACAGGGGAGAGGGCCAGAGGCCACTCCCCAGGCTGAGTATTAGGACTTCTTTCTTTCCCATGATCAACTTTCCAGGTAAGGACGCTGCTTTGTGCCTCAAATAAGCAACCTGAGCTCTTTTCAGCTTACAGCATCTTGAAGAGGGCACAAGAGATAGAAAAGCACACACAGCGCAGAAACTTCGATCACCTCTGCCAGAAAAGCAGCTTAACCCTTGAGTCCCCTTAACTCAAGGAAGTATCCATTTCCTGTCATCCCACCGGCTAAAGAGAAGGCTTGGGAGTGAGGCATTCCTGAGGATTTTCAGACACATGTATCCTCACTTGCAGCCACAATACTCCATCTACCTACGCCCAGGGTGCCTCAGGCCGGGAGGCGTGTGGGGTGTGGGCGAGGGCCTTACGGCCAAGCAGGGGCCAGCAGTGGTGCTCGCTGCTGCCGGTGTCAGACCGCCACTCCCAGAACGCGCTCCGTCCACGTGGGCACGGCCAGTGCGCTGCATGGCAGGCTGCCCGGCTGTCTGGGAACAGGGCCACGACCAAGACGTGTGTCTGGAGCAGAATAAAGTTCCACCAAGCGGCTCCTTGGCCCAGGTGCTCTTTGTACTGAGGAGAGGGACGGCGGGGAGCTTACAGTGGCTTCACGCTTGGGCCAGAGGGTTCTCTCTCTACCTAAATTGATTTGTCACTTCCCTCGGAACACAAGAGGAGGATGCGGATCCAGAAGAGGATCTCACATCACAGCATCATGAGGCCAGGCTGGGAAGGCTGTCCTGCTCTAAGGCCGCTCTCCCTGTCCTGGAGGTAAAAGGATATCAGAGAGAGACAGGGAAGCCTTGGAGGGCTGCACTCTGTTTCCAAAGAAGGAATTTAATTTCCTTAAGGCAACCAGAATGGTAGGACATTTTCCTCTCTGCACTGACTCTCCCAAGCCCGGGTTCTGAGAACCCAGGGTCAGAACTGGTCCAGCAATGCAAGACTCTGGTATTTGGTCTGATATCACATTCCTTGCTGGGGTAATTCTTCCCTTTACCTTTATGAGGGACCAATCTATGTACTATTTTCATACTCTCTGTTATAATCGCAGAACTGTAAACTAGTAATTCACCACCTCTACCCAAACTAACTATATAAAATGACAAAAGGCCATTTAAAAAAAATAAGAATCCTGAAAGAGATGACGTTAGCTGTTCAGAAGTTAAATATCATTCATTATCCTTAGAGAGTATTTTGAGCACAGTCGATCACCATGCACTGGTTTGTCTAAGTGACCTGATGGCATGCTCCCCCGTGCAGAGGCCCATTTGGGAAGAGACTGGGAACACAGGACAACATCTACTCCTCAGACGTCCTCCTATGTCAGATTCCTCTCCGTGGAGTTGGCTTCAGATCACAAAGGGAAAGCACTCTTGTTTAAAGAACTTGTTTAGTGACTTCCCTGGTGGTGCAGTGGTTCAGAATCTGCCTGCCAATGCAGGGGACACGGGTTCGAGCCCTGGCCCGGGAAGATCCCACAGGCCACGGAGCAACTAAGCCCGTGTGCCACAACTACTGAGCCTGAGTTCTAGAGCCTGCAAGCCACAACTACTGAAGCCCACGCGCCTAGAGCCCGTGCTCCGCAACAAGAGAAGCCACCGCAACGAGAAGCCCACACACCACAAGGAACAGTAGCCCTCACTCACCGCAACTAGAGAAAGCCCGCGCACAGCAACGAAGACCCAACGCAGCCAAAAATAAATAAATAAATTTATAAATAAATAAATTTATAAAAAAAAAGAGCTCCTGTTTACTTTTGATCAGGCTTAGTATTCAGCTGAGGTAAGTATCTGAGGAAATCCTGAGAAAAGTAGCACACAGGGAACCAGGATTCCCTTCTGGGCACTAGCGTACATTTACTTTGTACCTTGGATGACTTATTTAACTCTTCCTTCTGCCTCGATCTCCCAATCTGGAAACTGAGGTCATTTTTACCCACTTTGTGAAAAAGCATTTTGGCAGTCTGCTTCTAGGCACTGAGAAAGGAGCCAAAAGCCAGTGTGAACCCAAAAGGAGCCAGGTTCACAAATGTTTCTTCTGTTACATCCCCACGGATCTCTTCTGTCACGAACACACCTGGACGTCTATGGTCTCCCTGACTGACTGAGAATACCTGAGACAAGACTGCTTCTTCTTCTTAGGATGGAAAGGAAACGATGCCCATCACCATGTTTGAACAATGCTTCGCAGATTCAAAGACAGCGCACATTCATCTGATCCCCACGCTGGCTAGGTGGGAGCATCACCCCCACTCTCTAGATGAAGAAGCTGATGTTTGGAGAAGTTAAACAACCTACCTGCAAGCAACATACCCAAGACCTGTACGTAGTTATTTTTACTCCAGCTCCACTGCTCATGCCCCAAGCTGCCCTGGGCCAGTGCCTGCTTCACATTTAGCCGACTAAGGATTCTTCCTCTAGTGCCATTTTGGTCAAGGTTAAATAAATATGGTTTTCTTCAATGTGGATAGGAAATTGCTAATAAGATGATTTGTAACAAATGATTAAACGGCCATCCCTTGGGAATCTCCTCCTTCTCCCCTTTCCGTGTTTCAAAAGTTAAAAGATGCTGGGTGAATGTGGGAGCGATATCACTTTCCTTCAAGAGAAAGAAGCTTCAGGCCCACACCCCTCACCATCCAGTCATTCTACAAACAGATGTTAGAGAGGATCCCTCTTCCTACCAGCCAGTTACTCTGAAGGGATGGTGACAGCCACTGGGGGGTTAAAAAGAGGCAGTGAACCCCCAGGTAATGAGCAGGAATTCAGCAGGCAGTGTAAGATAAATGGAGCTCTCTCTCTGCTGGAGTCAGCATGAACTGCGGCCCTGCGGCTTGTTTGTGGCAAATGGAGTGCGCGAAATATCAAAGGGCAGTGATCCAGAAGGAGACCGACTTTGACAAATTTTAAATTGGCCAGAAAGAAAATCAGGAAAAAAGAAAAAAAGAAAGAAGAAGAGGAAAAAAAGAAAATTATGCAATTCGCTGTGTTCTGAAATTGTGGCGTTGCTGCCTTCGTGCAGAATTAGTGGTAAAAACGGCGATGGCGGCGATCGCTGGATGCTGGGAGCGATTATGAGGCATCTAAGTGAGATGCTTATCGGTGGCTGAAGCTTTTAGAGCTCTCTCTGTGTACAGTTGTGAGTAACTTGCTCTTGAGCTGCAGTTACTTTAATTAAAGTGTATGGGGTTGGTCAGAAGTAATTATCCTGTTTGGAGAAGAAAGAGGAAGAAAAACCACCTCAACAATTCTGGGTGGCAATAGATTTTAGAAACAACTTTGCCAATTTCTTGTTGTATGTGTGCATTTCCTATAAAAGGATCAGGCTGCGGTGGGTTAGAGTTATTGGCGGTTGTTTCCTAACGGCAAACAATGGGACACAAACAGGGTTTATGGTAACCCGAGTCGCTGTGTATGGCAAGCAACACTGCGCACGGCTCAGGCCTCTGATGCCAGGACGTGCGGTCTCTAGGGTGAGGGCAGGCAAACTCTCAGAAGTTTCTGTGTCTCTGGATGGTGAGGATGTAAAGAGTTCACAAATGGTACTTTATTAATTAACTTACTATTTGGAACATAAATGAGCTAGCATCTCTTTTTTATGTCTTCCATTCACTGAGTTTCACTACCTTTTAAAGACAATCTCCCTGTTGTCTTTAAAAAACAAAAACAAACCAAACCAACGAACAAAAGACCCTTAAGCCATTATCTTTACTAACAGAGCAAAGGGCTCAATGGGAGACCTGGGCAGAAAATCAGTGTTTTAAGAGACTCTGAAACTCATTCAGACTCTGGACTTGACACAGGGCCCCCATGGTTTAGTCCAATGTTCAAATTGCAAGCGCCTTCCAAAAGCTCCAGAAACAAATGAGCGACACAGTAACGGCTGGAAGCATGGAGTGCAAACACTCCCAGGGATTCTGCGGCTCGGCCTCTATTTTAAGTGCACAGTGTACAATTGTTACTTCCATTTCTCCAGCTCAGGATGGCCCCAGGATGCCGCCTGGGTAGGTCTCCGGCTTTTCCATCCTGTGACACTGACTCTTCAGAAACAAGGCAGGCTCGTCCAGAGAGACAAGCAGAAACAGGATACTTAAGCCTAGCATGTTCTCTGCCTGATCAGCCTGCCCCCAACAGCAACTTCCAGCTAATCATTCTTTACAAGGACATCCACAAGCCTAGAAAGATGGATTGTTTGAACTATAAGGAAATATCAGAAGAAAAAAATCGGGTGACTTTTGCTTTTTTAAGGGCCCACTTTCCCTCCTATTACACACCCTATTTCATTCTACCAGGGTTCTTACCATAGAGAGGACAGTAAATAAAGATGATCATGAATTTGATCAAATGCTTCAGTGCCTCCTCCCCTGGCCTGTGAATGCACTCATTACAAATCAGCTGAACGGCTCATTGATTTGCCAGGAGGACAAGCAGACATACCCAATCGCTCAGCCAAGTGGATGTAGACGGGGTCCACCCGACGCATGGTTTTCACCAGATCCTTTCTGCGGAATTTGATTTCTACTGTCCCTTCTGGCTCCAGAACTGATCCCCTGGATCACAGAGAAAGGAAAGGAAACAAAACAAAACAGAAATAGAGGCACTTTAAAGGAAGGAGACAACAGAATGAGGCCAGTTACAATCTGTGGACCAGGAAATAGCTTCATTATGGTTTTACCCACCCACAGTTCACAGAGGGAACCCCAGGGAGAGAAGCAGGCACCAGAGAAGCGTCTAAGTGGGGTATGAGAAAGGCCTGGCGAAAAGCAATTAAAATAATTCTTATTACGACATCGGTCTACTTCCATCTCAAAGGGAGAAGAATACAGATTCCACCACCTACAGCTGATAAGGGTAACAGGAATCATGTTTTTCAGAAAAAAAAAAAAGTTGATGTAGCCGCAGTGGCAGAGGAACAGTCTCCATCACTCAGGCCACGCAATGAGGGAGTGGCGGGGTGCTGACTGGTCCTACACACGGACGGCACCCTGCTGCTATGGAAATGACATAGGTTTCAGGGTCACTTCTAGTGCATACTAATGATGTTCTATTACCAGGAACTTTACCCTACACACCTTTTTTTTTTTTTAAAGACTTTCTACATAAAAAAAGAAAAAATTACAGCTAATGCTTACTCTGTGCATGGCACTGTTCTAAGGTCAATGTAAAAATCTTTATGACAATGCCATGCCCAGTCTATATCCACTATGAAGTAAGGTACTATGATCCCCATTTCACAGAGGAGGAAACTAAGGTACGGGATGTTAGGAGACTTGTCCAAGGCTAACAAGTGACAGAGCTGGATTTAAAACCACACAGTCTTGTTCTAAAGTCTGCAGAGGACTTGTCTCCCATCTGATATCAGATCAGGAGTTAAGTTAGCACTTAAAAGTAAGCCCCTAAGTATAGAACGCTAGCCTAGTGATTTGACAATAAAACCACTGGACTCTCTCAAGCAGTTTTTGAAATAAGAGGCTGAAATTTTGGGGAAAAGAGAGACATAGGTGCTCTAATAAAATGATTGGATGTAGGAACTGGCATGGAAAATGTCAAGGAGATATGATGTGAGATTTACAAAAGGGTTGAAAGCAGATTATGAAAGGAAGCTGGACTTAAGTGTTGCAGGTGCCAATGCCTAACAGAAGCTTGGGATTTTCTCTTGCAGTTCTCTTTGTGCTGCAAACACTGTGTTCTCCAGGCCTCCCCGAATGCCAGAGTGAGGCACTGCGCTGTGTGGGAGAAGCTCTGGTTGGAACCACAGAATGCAGGTGCCGTGGTGCACCTCGATGGCCACCCAGGTCGTTCCACAGACAAGGAGAAGCAACCCAGGGAGAGGGAGGACCGCTCCAAGTTCCTCACTAGTCAGCGGCAGGGCCTGGGGAAGCCCCCAGAACTCCAGACTAACAACTTGGTCCTTCCTCTCCACCTCGCTTTAAGCTCCCTCTGCCACATACCTAAGAAAGAGATGATGAATAGGTATATCTGAACAACATACAGGAGAGGGTCTCTCAGAGTCTGGGGGTGCCTGGATAGAGGACCTCATGGTAAAAGAATCTGGGGTGGGGATCACACCGGGAAAGCCTCACTCCAGCCTGGCTCCCTTCTCATGCTGGCGGATGCTTTCTAGAAAGCCTATTTTTCTGACCTTGGAGCCCTCTGCGGATACACAGATTCAAATAAAGGTCCCTTGGTTATAATGCTCTCCAGGAGGAAACCAACAGCTAGAGGATCCCCCAGAGGCAGTGAGTGGAAACGAGGAAGGAGCACTACCTGCTTTCTCGGTCAGCATACATCTCCATGTGCCGCGGGTTGATGGTGGGGTCAATCACGACCCAGGAGCCACCCCGGAGCTCGGCCTGTGGAGGAATGTAAACCATCACAGGCTGCGAGCACTCCCGTAAGCCATCCACGATGTAAGCGCCAAACTTCAGCACTTGGTCGTACATATCTGTGGAGAATGAGACAAATTAGAAACCATGAAGCAGTGCTTCCGAACATTGCTCACATCGTGACACACAGAGGAATAAAGCTGCTCATGGCCAGAGGTGACAGGTCTGGGGGTGCAGCTGCCCCAGGTCCCGTTTGGCCCCCCTGAAGACTAAAGCAATTGGTGTCTCCATCTGTATTCTATTTAAGACTCCACGGGATCTTCAAAAGTATGACAGAAGTGCACTGCCTTTCACCAGATTCAGGGTGCAGGCCCTATGGACTGCATATCCATTTTACATCTTCCCTGAATTTCTGTACTCAGGTTTCACCACATTAATTCACACTCGCTCTACAAATGTTGAGTATTTTTCATGTCAATATGTGATCTCTCTCACTACATTAAGTTTTCTGAAGGAACTATTCAAGCTCTTTTCAATTCTTCTCATGATACTTAGCATATGATAAGCCCTTAAAAGGCACAGCTAATGGAAATGCATCCTTCAAAAATTTTATCTTCAAAAACTGCATCTTTCATCTTTGCATCCCCAGGGTCCTGTCCAGTGCCTAGAACACAGTTAGTGTTCAGTAAGTGTCTGCTGAATAAATGAGTGAGCACACGCAGGCTTTGGAAAGAACACAGCGAGAAAGAAAAAATTAATTCTTTATCAGTTGCATTTTATCAGGGTACCAATGAGAAGAAAATTTAAGTGCATATGTATTTATTGGAACTATCACACAGCCACATAGAAAGAGGAGCCACCTCTTTCTTCTGATAAAGAGTACGCTTTGTAATCCCCCCAAGGTCAGGTGCAGCCTGAAGAAAAGGGACCCTTGGTGCATAAACAGAGTCAGTCCTTGGAAAGCAGGATCAGTTATTTATTTCCCAATAATTTATGACTTCTTCCCATTTCCTAGCTCACTGAAGTCTAAACACTGCTGAAGTTTTAGGTTTATGATTCCAGATGTTTAATGAGTATTGCAGTGGAACCAGAGTGGATCCTTTTGAAACACCAAATAACAGGTTCAACTGAGTTCAAACTTTCCTAACAAAGAGAGGACCTCAATTTAGAATAAATCAATCTGGAAACCCAAAGCAAAGAGGCATTTTTCTGGAACTTAAGAGCAAACCAAAGAGAAATTGCTTTCACTGTAGTTACTGGCAAATTAAACCTCTACCTTCTCCAAAGTAAAAATGGCTCTCTGTATAGAAACCATGGGTGAGCACAGTTCTCTGCAAGGCCTATGCCTTTCTCCACTGCTCCAACCTGGCTGGCTGGTCTGTGAAGGAATTCCAAAAACTCAGAAGTTGCCCCAGGAAAAACTCCCTACTCTATGTAGAATGTGAATGGTCACACACTCTGTATATATGATCAGAACAAAGACATTTATTCCTTTGGGAGGAAAGCAAAGACCAAAAAAATTTACTGCTAATTACACAACTGCTGTATGAAGAGCAGGGAATAAAGGACGTTAAGCGCTTTACGCTAATTCCGTGGTTATGAAAATAATTGCTCAGTTCAAATTATTTTAACTAAATTAATTCTTTAGTGGATATTTCAACCAGTGCGACATAATAAAATAATTGTGTAATTAGCAGTACATTTTTCAGTGCTGCCAAGAGTACAGTCTCAGAATGAGTAACAGGAAGGAGTGGCTCTCAACGGTATCATGCGCGGAGAAGAAATGGGAGGTGGAGATAAAAGGAGAAAGTGAAACAACAGCAAATGGCACCCAAAAAGTCATCCTATGTGAAAGAAAAGTAAGTTAAGAGGTAAATGACAGCGCTTCCAGCCTCTTCACTCACTTCTGTTTGTTAAAGACATGTCTACATCAAAATCCAGCTCTGTACTATGATGAACGGACTCAGCTCCCAAAAACGGAGAGGACTTTATTAAAAATGTACTTCCATGTAGTTAATTAAAACAAAACAAAACTTAATTTCATAGTATAAGCAAATTGTTTGGGATAAAGTTGAGTATGTGTGCATTTTATTTTTGTGAAATGGACTTTGGTCCCTCTTTTCATCTTCATGGCTAGCTTACTGTATACGAGGGAGCATGATTACATACACACACACACACACACACACACACACGTAAATCATTTAATCATCAGAAAACTCTTCTTTTTCTCATACCCAAGTGACAGGTGAGTAAACTGAGGCTTAAGTGAGTAAGTGGCAGAGTTGAGACTTTGAACCCAGATCTCTTTGTCTCTTAAGTCCACATTCTGCTACTTCATTCTTAACCCATCCCTCTTAAGGCGAGGAAAGCGCAGGAGGCTGAAGTAATCTGCCTTCCAGCATCTGATACAAGGGCTCAGTAAAACAGAAGCCAGAAAAGAGACTTAAATAAATGAGTATTTCTAAATGTTGCCTGGATTTTTGGTATGTTCAGAGATATCAGAACTTATACTAGCAGCTCTGTGAAGGGCATGGATCCGACTGCCAAACAATTATCTTCAGGCCCCAAGACTGTGAGTAGAAAAGGGGCATCAAGCTTCATTGAAGCTGACAAGCTTGGGACTTGAAAAAAAACGCCTCCATCTAACCTGGAACATCAACACCCCACTATCCGAATCATCAAAACACTCCAAAGGCAACAAAGGCTATTAAAATATAAACAAACACAAATTCTACAATCAACATGCTTGTACTGATTCACAGCTGCCCCAGACCACACGTTCCTGAAAGGCAGGTTGAAGCGCTTGGCAACAATCTGACACACATTTGTTTGAAATCCCTTCATATTTAAGAGACAGAGCAAAAGCATAGCCAAGAGCAGCAGGGGAAGGGGGATCCCCAAGGGTTTAGGCTAGACATCATCTAGGGAACTGTAAAGCTATGCATATGCTGACTGTCAATTCTCAGGCCCTGAGAAATGCGATGGGAATGGATAATACTGAAAGGTTCTTCCTCAGAGAGGGGGGAGCCTGCAGCTTTCTAAGCATTCTGAGCAAAGCACATCTGCATGAACGGTGAGCACATAGCCTTTCCAGCCTGTTCTTAGCACCCAGGCGCCAACCCTGCCTGGAGCCTTCATTGTTACACAACAGGGATACACCACAGCAGCCGCACGTACCAAACAAGGGAGCAGGGCGGTAGGGTGTTTCCACAGTGCTCTGCTCTCTCAAAACTGGAACAGATCTTATTGGCTTGAGGCGAGATTATCTGTTAGAAGCTGAAGGTAGACATCAGGCATACACAAGCTGCATACACATAATGTCTCTCATGAGTTCATTATGGCCGGCTGACACTGCATTTCAACATCCAAGTAATCAGAGACTTTATAATAGACTTTCATTCCAGTTAAAGTTTTCAATAAATGTTTTTTATTGTTATTTATAACCTGTCCCGGGAAAAAATAATAAGTATAACATGAAAAGCCAACTGAGAGTGACCCTGTAGCACCAGCAGTGAGGCAGCTTAATATCACTGGGATTTGCATCCTATCAAGCTATTCATGCTGAGGCTGGGACCCTGGTGCTAATTTCTAGTAAATTTCATGCTTGATGTCTCCCTGTTGTGGGTCATTGCCGGTTCATCTAAATAAACTGCTTCCAAATGGCTCTTCCATCTAAATATTCAGCCAGTTTTTATAATTTAATTTTGCATTATGCTGAATAGCCTTCCGGCCAGATAGAGCTCATTGGAAAAAAAAGCACCAATACCATCTTGACGTGCTTTTATTTATTTATTTATATTTTTACTGCTTGAATTAGACCTCCTAGGCCGACTAGTAAAGAGGTTATTTTTCCCCCCTCCACTAATGTCAATTTTCAGCATAGCAAGAGCTGTCTCTAATCTTTTCCTACTCATTACACACAATTTTGGAGTCATTTTACCCACAGTGCAGTCGGCTCCTGGCTGTGTGTTTGTGTGCACTCAGGGATGGCATAATTGTTTATTTTCCCTCCCTGCATAATCCCCAGCCAGTATTGAAACCAAAACTGCAAACATCTCCCCAAGGGATATGGAATGACTCTCAGCTTTGGTCCCTTTACATGAGATAATACATAGAAAACATCCTGGCCTGCATGTAACTATGAAAGGGGGGTGCTCCTCCCCTCCTACTTTCACACTGATCTCCATCTTCCCCAAAGCTTATCTGTCTTAAGTGACGTGTAAACGGATGCAGCAGCAGCACCAAAATTCAGAAGACAGAGCTGGTCCTGCTCCACGTCAGGCCAACAACTCGTTTTTGATTAGGGACGGGGGTGGGGGTGGGGAGTTACTATTTAATGGGTATAGACTTTATGTCGAGGATGATGAAAAAGTTTTGGGTACAGACAGTAGTAATGGTTACACAACATTGTGAATGTATTTAATGCTGATGAACTGTACACTTACAAATGGTTAATAGGATAAATATTATGTATATTTTACAATTAAAAACCCATAACTCATTTCTGAGTTCTTGCAGTTTCCTGTCACAATAACCCCAAAGCAGAGGGGCGGTAGGTGGATAATTACTTTCTCAGGAACCTAGATATTCTATTCTTGGGATATTCTAGTAGATCTGGTTCTGGCCCTAGGCTCTAAATTGTGCTACAGGAAGTAAGACAGGTCTGTGTTCTCATTTTTTAGCTAAATGATCTTGGGAAATTTACTTAACCTAAGTCTCAATTTATGCAAATTGTGGATAATAATATAACTTACCCCTTAGAGGTGCTTGTTGTGATGATTATGTAAGATAATGCATGTAAAATGGTTAGTGCAGTTTCTGGTGAAAAGAGCCCAATGCATCTTAATTGTTGATGCTCTTATGGTTATAGGGCGGGCAGCCAATCTGGGCCTGAGCCAAAATACGCCGCAGAATTAAATCTTCCCCTACAAGTGGCACATCGCAAACTTTTGAGCTCTAAATTCGTTAGGACAAAATAGCCAGGCTGACGTCTCCTAAGTAATGTCAGGATGAGTGAATTCTCAATGGCTCCCCAGAAGAGAGGTAACTAAGGAGTAATAGCATTGCATTCTCTCCCAAGTCAATGTAAATCTCACAGCCAGGGAATCTGGGATCAAGTGAAATCTGATGCTAAATGCATCTCATATACATAAATGAAAGGGATTCCAGCCACCCCCTCCCCTGCCCCCATAGAGTATCATCCTCCTTTGAACACTGTGGTTAGTATTATTTTCTTTTACATCCTTATTGGAGTATAATTGCTTTACAATGGTGTGTTAGTTTCTGTTTTATAACAAAGTGAATCAGTTATACGTATACATATGTTCCCATATCTCTTCCCTCTTGCGTCTCCCTTCCTCCCACCGTCCCTATCCCACCCCTCTAGGTGGTCACAAAGCACCGAGCTGATCTCCCTGTGCCATGCGGCTGCTTCCCACTAGCTATCTATTTTACGTCTGGTAGAAACACTGTGGTATTTTGTTTATACTTTATACATTATGGGTCTAACTTTCTGCACAAGACATTCTTCTTGACTCCTTCAGGCTTCAAGACTCTTTTCTGACTTACTTTTGTTTTCTGTGAAGTAGCTAGCTAGCATAGCTCCTTGCACATAGGAACTCAATAAAAATGTGTAGGATTGACTTATTTAACCTATACTCTCAATATCTCATGGTATTTCCACTGATTTATTATCTTGGTCAAAAAGCAATTCACCTGGAATAGCTTAGGAAAGTATACAAACCCTAATTTGCATGTACAGTCCACGTCTCCCCAAAGAAAGTGCAAAATGTGGTAGCTGTCCAGTAAATATAGACAAAGGGGACCTTTTCAACTAAAACAAAAAAAATCGCCCTACTCATCTACATTTGGGCAGGGAGGCTGGCCATACAGGCAGGGGTTTTCTTAGCCAGGTAAGGGAAAGTTGCTGGCATGAGGCTCTAACCTCTCTCCACGCACAGCTGATAACCTATAAAAGGGTAACTTCCCCAAGCTTTTCCTCCCTCAAAGCTAGAGATGCTCCTGCCCCAAGCTACTTCTGGGTGCCTTACTGAGAGTTCGTTCTTTCACATTTTACATGTCCTACCTCTGATCACTCCTTTCACTCCAGCAGTACCAACTCCTCCCTCCGTCTATTCCCCTAATCCATTCTAGGGTTTTCCCTGAGGAATAAAGTTGACACTTATCAGCATACTCATCCCCTCCCTCCCGGCATGTGGTCTCTGGCCTCCGCCTGGCCACGAATCTCTGGCCATTGGGGAGAAAGCTTCACAACCCTTGAGAGGTAGTGGGTGTTTCCCTGAACCATTCACACGGAGGATTCTCAGTGACTGGCACTGAGCAGAGCCTTTACAATAATGGTCTAATATGCTGGAGCCACAGGCCCAGGGCTGTTGTTGGATAATAATAAAACATATCACGAACTGCCACAAAGGGAAAGCCTCCGGTATAGAATTTGTTCGTTTTCTTCTGGTGACAGCTAATTTCAGTATCTATCTTGGTCATCATAGAGCATTAAAGACAAACACCAACAAAGAGTATGCCCAGAAAAGAGGGACAGAGACTAGGACAGTTGTATTTCCCCAGGACCATCAGAACAGTCCGTCACTAAGCTGTGAAAGCTAAATCAGCAGTCCACCTACGTAACGCCTAGACAGCTCTGAAATTCTGTATGGAACTGTAAAAATCGAATCTTCCCGTTCAAGTTACAACTCAGAAGACATCTGAGGGAGCATAATCGCCCAAAAACCTAGGCTGATGTGCTATCAGGACACTCATATAAACCCAGTATAAACCCTTCCTCCGCCCGCTGCAGTGTTCAAGGGAATCAGTGAGGCCCCTCCAGCCCAGGGCCAGGCCAATTACCTTTCATCCCACCAGAGAAGCCTCTCCAGTTGGCAAAGACCATCAGAGGCAGCCCTTCACGGTTGAAGTCCTTGATAGCCTGATAGGTCTTAAACGCAGAATCCGGGAACCAAACCTGGCCAGCCTGCTGGATTATCTATGAGGAAAAGCCAAAGAAGAAGACACAATTAACAACACAGTTTGAAGGGGAATCTCTCCCGGGAGAATAAAGTTTTACTGTTAAAAACTCAAAATCAAACCAAACCAAAGTTGTTGTTCATCAAGATCATCCTTGAAATAAAAAAGAAGAAAGGATCCTGGCTCTTTGACTTCGTTAAATACTCCTCTTCCTAAGTCTTGATTCCACCACCCACCCCTCCTTAGTCCAAAGGGGGGAACCTCACTGCTTCCAAAGGAAGGATGCAGCCTGAGGCATCCTCCTTCCAGGCTTCCCAGGGCAACTTTAAGTGACTCGACCACACAGCTCCAAGCAAGCCCCCTGGTCAGAGTCTCCACGTGCTCTCACCTCTGTGCCTGGTACAGCTTCCCTGTACTGTGCTTAGTCAGCGGCGCTTGAGGTAGCCCTGCTGCATAAGCTCCTCTCATCTCCCTGACCCTTTGTCAGGCTGTGAAGACTTAATCCACCCTTTTGAAAAGGATGGGACTTCCCTGGTGGCACAGTGGTTAAGAATCCGCCTGCCAGTGCAGGGGACACAGGTTCAAGCCCTGGTCTGGGAGGATCCCACATGCCGCAGAGCAACTAAGCCCGTGCGCCACAACTACTGAGCCTACGCTCTAGAGCCCACGAGCCACAGCTACTGGAGCCAGCATGCCACAACTACTGAAGCCCACGCGCCTAGAGTCCGTGCTCCGCAACAAGAGAAGCCACCGCAAGGAGAAGCCCGCACCCTGCAACTAGAGAAAAGCCCGCGTACAGCAACGAAGACCCAACGCAGCCAAAAAGAAAAAAAGAAAAAGAAAGGATGGGCTGTGGCTTTCACATTTGGTGTCGGGGCAGACTTCCTTATTAATTCCAGTAGGAGCTCTTCCACGAGTGCTTGGACAACCAGGACCAGTGGGCCCTCAGCATCATCTCAGCTGCCTTTCTAGAAGACCACATACCCAACAAAAGACGACTGTTTTCTAGCAACAACAAGACCACTGTAAAGGCCCATTTAATTTTTCAGGCAGAATTTAGCTTGCGGTCCATTTCGAGTCATCTTAAAAGTGAGCTCGTGATGGTCTGAAATCATTAAAGGCTGCTGGCTGCCCTTTCCTCTAAAATTGGTGGTTTGCAATGCTCCCAATATATCCACGGCTCTGCAGAGGCGGAAACACAGCTCCAAGCATGGGCGCTCAGGGTACTTGAGGTGACCTACCTTGGCTTCAGAATCCAGGTTTGCAGGATCAGCTGGGATACTTAGTTCCACGGTTCGGGTTTCCACGGCAACTACTCCCACGGGTATTCCTCCTAGCCTGATAAAAAATGAGCCTCCTAAGAACCCGATGTATGTCTACGTTACAGCTAGTCATTTATTTTCCAATCCTACATCAAAACATTGATGGAGGGGGATGTGGAAACAAATACAGGGTCAGGGGGAAATCTGACTTTTCTGGGGGTAAAACGTTACTCTACAGATTTGGTAAAAATGGTAAATTTGGTAAATATGGAGGGAAACTGCATGTTTACCAAATATGATTGGTAAGTCATAACTGGTAACTGATTCTGCCCTCAGGATCACTCCTATTCTCCACCACAGGATAAATTCAAACCAAGGGTGGTACCAGGGGAGCCTCTGCATTTAGACTCAACAGCCTAGTACGTGTGTGAGATCTTGTACACACACACAAATGAACACACACACACCATCACTGTGGTTGCCAAGTGAAATTTCTCAGTTCACCCTACAGCATGTCTTTGGTGAAGATGAAGGGAAACAGTCTGAAAGGCAGTAGGAACCTGAAACTTCATTGCTGGAACAGACCTGTAGTTTTCTGTGGAGTATTGATAACGTGGTTCCTGGTAAGATCTGAGGGTACAGTAGGTCTTACCATTGGGCGTGTGGATGGGGAGTATGCAGGTGTGTTACGGGGATGATGAAAAACGTGTGCCCAGTGTAGGGAGGTGGTTGAACGAGCCCTTAACTTTCTCTTCCGTTGGAAAAAGAGCAGTGGGTCAGGGTTAACCTTCAGAAGTCATCTTGGTTGAATAGGTGATCTATACTGGAAGGATAAATTTAATCTCCAAGCTCTGTTAATTTAAAAAACTGTTCAGGAGCTCAAAGCCTCTGCATCTGTACTCCATGATACCCTCCCACACTTGGTCCTCATAAAGATTTCCTAGTAAAAATCAGGAGGAGATCGAGAAAGTGAGTGTGAGCGAGCCTGCAAGGTACAGGGTGAGTCCTCACTCTGGAAAATGTGATTCAATCTTTACCTTCTCAGCTGCATTCCTTGGGGTTGGGGCTGGAACGGGTTATAGTCTCTCATTCCCCACAGCATCTCCATAACAAACTTTTCCATGAAGGATGGTCTTTGGTTGTTATATTGGCTACTGGAAATGGATCCTTGTCATCACAAGAGGCCTGACAGGGGCCTGAGTGGGGACCACCCACCCCCTTGTCACTTGCCTGCACTGAATCAGAATCAAAAGCTCTCTAGACAATCAGACAACGAGCAGAAGGTACACAGGAGGGTTTAGAAATATTTCTGTTCACAATGATTAACAATCCAACTGGAAACTTGTAATTGCAAAAGCCACCCTAAATCGGTAACTTATAACTTATATATTAGGGCCCACGTGACCTAATAAAGAACATCTTTATCCGAGTATTACAGTTATTTATTGAACTTGAAAACAGCTCAGAACAACTTCTGTTTTCTATTATACTACATATAAATTTTATCAGGCTAGCACATGAAGATGCTGCATCTTGTTTTATAGTGTGTCCCTGGACAAGGTGCCATGGAATAATAAAAGACAATTTACAGCCAATAGCACACATATTCCAAACATATATACCAAAGATGAGTTTTGGCAGCACTTACAGTAACAATCCCAGAAGAATACATTTATATTTATTTCGCGAAATGCCATTGCTTTTGAAAGAAGCTAGCTCCATTTGTGCTTTATATACTTGTGACCATGTGTATGTGTTTGGAGTAAGAAGCCCAGAACTCATCAGATGGAAAGAAAGAAAGAAGTCAGAGTGAGTGCCGCAATAAACAACGGCAGAGCTAACCAAAGCCAAGCTTGACTGAACTTGCTCACAGAACAGTCCTGTTCTTCCAATCATAAGTGTAAAGCATTATTCTCCTGTTTCCTATGGGAGGATCTTAAAGACCTTAACAAAGGTCTGGCTTTCTCGGTCATGTTTTTTAAGGACGGGAAAACTGAAGCAGAATGGATAAGAGACACAGTCTCAAAAAAGTTGCTTGTAGTGTCCTGTGAAGACTAACAAACCAGTAGGTCCTGAGTGGGGGGGCTCCTCCCCAGTGGGAGTTCTGCCAGGCACAAAGAATAACCCTCACTGGGACTCGGAAGCCTGCGGTGCGGCAGAAGCCTGGGAGGCCGGAGAAGATGGGAGCTGGTCCCTGGGAGTCTCGGTCCGGGCAGACTCCAGGCTGAGTCTTACTCAGAGCCCCAGTGAAAGATCCCGCCTGGTGGGATTTGCCATCTGATGGCTCCTGGTCACTGGCAGCACAAGGCGTGCTGACCTGCTGGACGGAGAGCACCACAAAGCCTAGAATTATTTTCGAGGCTGGAATCTAAATCTCAACCCAGTGTGGCATGTTTGAGAATCTTGGGCAGGTGCCACTTTTCACAAGGATAAGGAAACCTGATTGCCCCTGAGAGGAAGGTGAGCTCCAGACGTGGGTCCCCGGGGCGGCGAGTCTCCGAGGTGCAGAGCCAGATTAAGATCAGCCTCGGCGGTGCTCGTTACGGCGAGCCTGGCAGATTATTTCGAGCAGAGCTCGCTGTTGAGTGAAGCACTTCTTAGAGTGGGTATTAAAATTTAATAGAAACTTCAATTTCCCCCTTGAAAACTAGAGGTATCCCTGCAACCTATTCCAGCTTATTTGACCCACTCCTGTTTCAGGTAAATTTTTTTTCAATTCATATCTGATGATAAGCCAGTACAGTGCATTTGTTACTTGAATAATCTCAATGCCATGAAGGAACTTATTCCGGTTACACAGGTCTTTTGGGTGGGTTACAGAGAGAAGTAGATGAGTCTGATTCACTGGCCATCTACTCCTGAAAGAAAATGGTCTTTGGGGGATAGAGTGGGGGTCACTGGTGAGCTATGGCTCTTGTGGTTGGGCTGTACAGCCCCAGAGAGCTTTTCTTTCGGTATTATGAAAAGGAAGTGTTGCCAAAACCAAACTTCAGATTAAACGCATCATTAGAGTGACACGCTAAATGACCACTGGGAACCAGTGCTCCAGTTATGCTGCCTTGGGCATGACTATAATCCAGTATGCTGAGAAAGTTTAGACAAAGAGAAAAACCTATACAGCCCTTTCTTTTCTTGTTTTTAGTTGGGAGGAAAAAGAGCTTCCAAAACAAAAGAGCTCTTACCTGGCTCTGCCAACTGCCACAGTCTGTGCCCAGGGCTGCATGATCTCCGAGAAAGAGCCATAGTCAAAAAATCCACTCAACCACTGACCTTTCTGGGCTACAGAAGGGAAACAAAGAAAACAGAAAATTAAAACGGTCAATTCATTCAAAATACACTGGAATTGGCAAATTGGAGGTTGGATTTGGGGGGTTATTTGTTTTTAAACGTATTATAATAGATGGAAACATTAGGCCCCTGAATGTTCATCTGCCTTCAGACCTCATCTCCTATTTCATTTGCTAGTCTGAATAAAAAGAATCATTTATCAGCAAAAGCATCATTTATTGTTAAACGATGGGGTTCAGCTAGCAGAGAGAGTTTGCGTCTTTTAAATAAATAACCTGGCTTTTTTCAAAACACCACAAACATTTGTCAAAAGGCAGCCAAGTCATTGAAGATGTTTTCAAGAAGTGTATTTCTATTTTAAAACTTAGCTTACAATTTTGTTTGATTCCAATGATTTTCTTTTAATGGAAAGCTGAAGACAGCCTAATGATCAGATGAGGACCCAAATTTGAGGAAAAGAAAAGGGACTCAGCTTCTCTGCTAGAAAAGCAACAAGATACATCCGCTTTACTTACTGCTCAGAAAGTATAATCTTACTACAAGAAAGGGCCATTCCTGTATACTCTTGATAGGAATCAAAAATATAATGGTTCAGATGAACACACTTTATGTCATTAACCTCCTTTGTGCATAGAATTTCCTTCACTGGCAAGACACATAAACTTTCAACATCTTAGTTTAAGATAACTTCTGTTCCACAGGTATCCGTGTTTGACCAAGGCCCCATAAAAGCTTCTGCAAATAACTGTTTCCCGGCTGCCCTCTCGGCTCATAGTTTCTCAGCAAGTCTTCTAATTTGAACATGGCCCTCCGCCCCCTAAAAACTCAAGCCCAAAACCAATTAAAAGTGGAGATCCGAGCAAGCTAACCTCTGCTGACTTAAACAGGATGGAGAGTGTTTTATCAAGACTCAACTTGTAATTACTGTGTTCTACATTCCTTGCCTCTATGGCCCCAGTGTAAAATGTGATCATCCATTTCAAAATTATCTCTCTATCATGAGCCCAAAGCCGATCGTTTAGATTCTGGTCTCGTGTTGGGCATCAGTTTGAAGAATATCACGGCACTATCTCCTCTAATAAATGACTTTAACTTTTCACCTAGGAGATATCTGCTTTAACTTATCACAGGGAATCATCTGCTTTCTTTAACGCTTCCACTAAATTAAAATCTGAAGTCACTCGATTTGGGAGCGAGTGTTAGCTGCACAAGAGACAGCAGGATGAATTACTAGGGAGTCGATGAAAAAATATTATCCAAAACCCAGAAAACTTAGTTTATCACAAATTCATTTTATTCTGTGGATCTCATTAATAATAGCCAGGATAATGCCCATCTACACACACACACACACACACACACACACACACACACACACACCTGTTCACCCCATGAAAGAGGGCTCAAATTTGGATAAAGGTTCTAAACCAAACTTCTAAGTACATCAGGATATTGAAATTTTAACTTTATATGCTTGGATCATTTGACGGTTCTTACTTCAATAGTAATGATTTGGAACCACAGAATTCATTTCAAAATGGAAATTGTTTTTCTTTCAAACCCCTCCTGTCTTATATGTTGACTGACAGAGGGGAGTCATTGGTGGGCTATGGCCATTGCAGGTGGGCTTTACTGGGCCTCCTCAAAGAAGAGCAGGTCATGCTCAATTCAGATGCAGAACTTAGAAGCCAGCTAACGTGGCATCCCGTAATTCCCAGGAGAACACTCGCTAAGTCTTGTTCTGAATTCTGCCAGAAAAGTCCTGTATTTTAAGGCTGACAGGTATCTTAGGTTCATAGTTCTTATTATAAATCTTGGTATAAAAATGAGAGGTAGGGAAAAAGATTACTATGGTGATTTTTCTGGTGATGTAAGAAAAAGTATTTAGTTTTATTAAGATGAACAAGAAAAGGCATTGAAGACAACAGGTAACATTTTAAATTAAAGTCAGCCCTCCTCTGGTGATTTTTTTTACAGTATCTATAGTTAGGCTTCAGATTAAGCCCAACTCCTACGTATTAGCTGTGAGACCTTGCCCAAATCACTTAACTTCTCTGAGCCTGTAAAACGGTCATCTCTTCTTATCTCTGAGAAGTAGCAAGTCCAAATAAGATAGTGTATATGGAAGTCCTTTACAGGCCCACGTGGCTTAGTGGGTGCCCACAAAGGTGTATTAAGTCTTCCTTATGAAGACTTCTTTCTCTTTCAACAAAATCACAATGACTCTTAAGTTTAAGGAATTATCTTCTGCATTCCATTCTTCTTTTAGATATAGCCTTTTTGGGAGGAAATAGTTGCAACAAACATGGAAAAAAGAGCAAACACTTTCTCAAAAAGCCTAAAAAAAATAGATTCAAAATGTAGCAGGGGGGTTTGGGGCTTCACAAAAGAACTTCCCACTAAATAAGGTTTGTTAAAATCGCCAAATGGACAGACAAACAAGAATGTACATTTGCCTTACGTGGAGTTGCCTCTTTTTTCCCCTCTTTTTGTTTTTTAAGTTTGGTAAAATCAGCCCCAAGACAGAGGGATATATTAGATAAACATGGAGGGAGGGCTTGTTCTTACTCGATACAGTTATCACATTAAAAGTTCTGCACAGTCTCTTCATGAATAAATAATCTTACAAAGCAACCTTACATTAATAACTAAGGCACAGATCAATACTATTACCAAAATCATATGAGAAGAAGGGCGCATGCAGGGTGGGTGCCCAGCAACAGCTTGCTGGGAAGAGTGTAGTCACACTCTATAGTGGAGGGTCTCAAAGACCTTTCCCAGAACTTAGCTGATCAATCTCTGTTTACAGAGACTAGATGGTCAAAGATTCTGGTCCTGTAATTCTATGACTTTATGGCTTATATTTAACTGTTTTAAAGTCTTTGAGCCCATTAAATAATAAGTGCTCTAATAACAGAAAAGAAATGTATTAATGACTCCAGTGCTTATGACTCAATGGCTGATTTCATTCATTTTTCATTTGTTCTTGAAGGATTTTCCACTTTTTTCTTCAGAGAGCTGTTTTTCAGATTTCCCTCATTTCCAGGTACTTCAGTGGCTTTGTTTTCTTTGTCATATACTATTGTGCAGGAATTGGTTAGTGATTGAAAGGAAGACTGGAAGTTTGAGGGCCAGGGTGCCACAGACCCTCAAATGTGTACATACTTGGGTGGGGACGGCCTGCCAGCATCCAGCGAGGATCATATGGAGTCTTTGTGGGAATAAACTCGATGACTCTATCTATAGGATCCTTGGAATTCAGGAGAGGAACTGAACTGTGTACACTCTGAAAGGAGATTGGGGGGGAAGAGCACAGCGGTCAGTGAACAACTCCAACTCAGCAACAATCGTTATGGACAAAGACAGCAGGGACCACATATGGAGTCACACCCGTTAGTCCCAATCATCAGCTAGAAGAACCCTAATCTCGAGCCAAGCCCTGAGGAACATGTACAGCTCTCAAGTCTCATGTAGGAGCCTGGCAGAAAGTAGGGCATTCTGACTCCTGGTTTCAGCGTGCCCAGGCTCTCCGACAAGCTCCCCAGAGGGGTGGATACCGATTACGAAGGGGAAGACCCACAATGAGGAAGAAGCCTTAATAAGCTGGGATCTGAGCCCAGATAGGACACGAAGGCTTCTGTGGCTGGAAATCATCAGAAAGGGGCCTAACCAATGAAATCCAAAGGCATTTTAAAGGTAGGAGGTAAAAGATGGCTTTAAGGAAAAAAAAGAAATCAACGGCTTCCAGAGAACATATCGTAAAAAAATCCCTCTACTATAAAACAGTCGCACACGCAGAGGCAGTGAACTCTGCTGCAAAGGCTGGGTGCTATGGGCTTCCTCGGTGCTGGAAGGAAGGGGGGAGGGCTTACCTTCGGCATGTAGGACAGCCAGTGCAGGACAGTGAACACCCCTTCAAAGTCATCACAGACAGTGCTGTGGGTCACCCCATTGTTATGCATGATCTGGATGCCCCCGAGCTGGTTATTGGAGGTGTATACTTCCCTTCCGAGGACCTAGAGAAATAAACAAGGGAAAAGACATCCGTCCAGACAGAGAGAAAGGCAAAGTCTATTTCGTAATTCCCACGAAAATGGATTCTTTTCTCCACAAGACAGAGTCCAGCCTCCGTGGGTTGTGCTGAGGGACTATCTGGACCTTTGTCCTAAAAAGAAAACTTGGAAAACACAAAAGGCTTTTAAACAATCACATATTCTGTTGCAATTTAAACACCAGCAAGCCTCTCTCTCTCTCTACTAGCTGCCACAGATGTGCATGGCATACTTGACTCTGAGCTGAAATCATGGTGGTAAAGCTTGGACCCTGAGACACAGGCTACGTCATCGCCTGCAGGCCTGGCCGAGCTGCTGCCTGTAGGCACAGTAGAGGGAATGTGCCTGTCTTTTGACAACCTCAAGTGATGAGTCTCAGTTAAATAGAAACACTGTGAGGTTTGGATGCCTCATTTTTTAAGGGTTAATTTTCCCCTTTACATTGGATTTTTAAAGCAAAATCCTGAAGCAACTCATGACACATACATGAATGAACCCTTGAGCCGACAGTCCTCTTTGTGTGCTGGGTGCAGGGTAGTGATTTATACCCAAACCTGCCTCTCCTGCGTCCTTCCCTCCCAAGGTTCCAGGGAATTCAGGGCCTCAATTCCCTGGTGTATCCATCCCTAGAGGAGTTTAACCCTTGTGAGGTTGAAGGGCATCTGCAATTGGAAACCATAAAGTTTCCTTTAAAAAAGAAAAAAAAAGGAAGAAAAAATATTCTTCGACTTGGAAATTGTAGGGTTTCTTTTTCCCTTGAAGATTGGTTAATAATTTCTTTCAGGGAGGGAGGTTTTCTGACCCAGCAGATGGAAGCTGGGCGGCCTGATCACTGACTACTGCAAACTTCTGAGTGTGTAGTAATTGCCAGTCATCTATGGTAGCCCTGGAGAGCTCTTAACGGTTGCAGAGCGCTTACTGTATTTTACCTTTTCTCTTCCCTTTCCTTCTTTAGAAAATAACCATAACACAAAATTTCTTCCTTACTTTTATTCATTTCCAGTCTCTGGGGAGAAGCGAATAAATGAAAGACCAGCAAATTCTACCTGTATATTCCCAGCCTGCCCCTTCCTGTTAGGAGCTGGTTCCTCTGCATGCTGGGTCAGCCCCAACATCAAGACCTGCCAAAGGCTGAGGAAGGTGGTGGCCAAAGCAATGACCTCCATGTGACCCAGCTGGCCTTGGTCCCATTTAACTTCAGCTAGGAAGGATGGAAAACACTCTTCTGAAAGGAATATGGGAAGCAAAATGGCTCTCGGATTACTGCTTTCCTCGCTAAGGAAGCACAGAGAACAAGCCTTTGCAGGCAGCCCTGAGCTGAGTAACACAGCAGCAGCTCCTTTGAAGGAGCCCCCAGATCCAGGGAGGCCGTATCTGACCACTGGGTTCCCATCCGCCTCTCGGTCTGTCTTTCATCTCAGCCCAGGCGCTGTGGCTCTTTTCTCATTCTCCTGCTGTCTCTTTCCATTTGCCCTCTCCCTGACTGATACACTGATCTCTCGGTCACTCAGCTTTCTGCTCCACTGAGTCCATATTACTAATAACACCTCCGCCACGGCCAGTTTACCTCATGAAGGCAGGAGCACATCATTACAAAATAAACTCATAACTTTGACATTCTAGCAAATACTCGCCGTTTGTTATTTTTATGGCTTTAGTCTTTCTAACAGGCAGAGGGCATTACATACCTGTTTCATTTCTATCTTTAAATGTGTGCACAGGCACACTCGCACATGCATCAGGAAACAAAACAGAATGAAAAACCAACCCCGAACAAATGTCCAAAGCAGTCAGATGACGGGGGACCCTGGTGGAGGCAGAAACCCTGTCACTCAGGGAGGCCGCGCTCTGATCTGGCTCCGGTTTTATGGATGTCATAAACCTGATGGCCCACAACTGGTCCTTCTGGGACAGACGGCCTCTCTGCCAGAAGTCATTCAGTGTGATCAGCAGTATTTTTAATTATTAAAATAAAACCGGAAAGGGGGAAACGAAATAAAAAGGAGACACTGTGCTGACCCTGAATATCTGATACCCACAATCTATGACAGGAGCCCAGAACTGCTTACTGCCTAGAAGACAGAGCTGGGGCTATTTTCTGCTCAGAAACGCTATTTTCTTTCCCATGAAACACTGTCTCTAGTACTTGATAATGTCCAACCACTTAGAACCTCACACCTCTCCAAAATCAGCAATGAACCCATCGAGGACCAATTTCAGAAAAAGGGACTGAACCAGACCAAGAGATGCTTAGCTGTTCAAATACACCTTCCTCGGATGTCTTTGCCCCTTCATGTCAAAGAGGAAGAGAGCCTCTAGAACTGGGCTACTCCTGGAGGCCCCCGCATCTCCCCATTCTACCCCATATTCTTACAAACTAATAGGAGACAGACTTGGAAGGAGCAAGAGTTTAATAACTTGGTATGTCTTCCCTTTACAAGTGGAAACTCAGGCTCTGACGTGTTGGCATTGTTCTGAAAAGGCGGCAGTATTTATACATTTCTTCTCCTCTGGGTTCAGAAAGAAAACCAGGGCTTACCACAACGAAGAACATTACCCTGGGCTAAAGAAATGTTTGTCATGTAAGAGGATTCATTTAATTTGGGAATTAAAGACAAAAATTATAGGACAGACTAACAGAGTATCCGAAGAGCTCTCTCTGATCAGCCTTATCACATGAGGTAGGGGGTGAAGAGGGGAAGGACACACAAAAATGAAACCTGCTTCACTAACCACAAACAAATGCCAACAATCATAGCTACTTAACAATCAGCGAAGAGAAAGCAGGCGCCTCCAGTTCATCTTCAATGACCATATGTTTGGAGCATGCACCAGGAGAACGAGGGCACACACAATAGCTCCTGATTTATAGGGGTCATTGCTGACTCAAGTGGTTTTAATGATTTTAGAATACTTCACAACAAAAGCTCCAACTGCAAAAGCAGAATCTGGGCGAGGACAAAATCCATTCTGCCTAACTCTGAAATGATTGCGCTGGAACAGTTACACTAACCCTGATGAGCACTGAGGAAGGCAAAGTAAAGAACCCACTGTTTTATTCTTCCATCTACTGCCCTACCAATCTTCTACAGAAAAACCTGGGATAAACAACCCTCATTTACATAATATTTTCATGAAGTGGGCAAGATTCATTCACCAATTTTTTTCCAACTTGGACATATGCATTCTTGTATAAGTCAAGTTGCTTGCCATGTTCCAGTTCCGAAATTATTCCTCTCACATTTTATACTGCATGATACAAACTTTTAGTTTATCTGCCCAACAAGCATCAATAACCACTTAAACACAGGAACCACTCAAACAGAGGTGACTCTGATGAGGCCCCACTTTGCTGCCCCCAGGTCTAAGTGGAGAGGCAGTGCCATGCGATACTAGGAACAGGCACCATCTCAGGTCCCCCGCTGAAGAGTGCCCACGCCGCAGAGCTGAGCCTGAAAGAGGATCTCCATTCACTCTCCATATAAACTTCAGCCTCATCCAGCACTTACAGCTGGCAGACCTGGGAATTAAGAGCGCTGCATACAGCCAGTGATTAGCAGAACGCAAATGTTAAAGGCTCCACGAAAGATGCTGCATAGCCTTTAGAAATTCTGAGATACACAGGAAGTACAAATGAATGCAGCTATACATACATACATGCAGAGGCCTTAGCCACTGCTGCTGTTGCCCCTTATCTAGAGACACTGCAGACAGCTCAGGTTTACCACAGCTGACAGGCAATGAAAACAGTCTAATAGACCGCCTGCTCTCGCCCTTAAATCCCTTTTTGGAGATCAAGATAAACACGTTCTTCCCTTCCCCAGTGCTCCAGACATTTGACTGAAGTGGCAGAGCACTGTGAGGTTTTGTGCAAATGAAATCACTGTGTAATACTGAATGAATGTAGTATTTACTTGTCAGGATGTTTGTCAGCACACAGGCACTGAGATTTCCAAGTTTCATAGATGTAACTTAGCTCAATTGTTTTTAAAAAATTGCTTTTGTCCTGATATATACATTATGTTGGAGACCTTTCGACTTATAAGCAAATATTTGCAATCATGTGCTGAAGATGTGAAAAATAATGATGCATATCGATGGAATAAAAAATGAATTCTGCTGCTTTCCTCCCTCTATCCAACCTTTCCCCCTTTAAACATTCCTGATGGGTCAGTTAAAGAAGCAGGGAGTACAAAAGTCCTCCTGCATCTAAGAATTAGGCTACACGAGCTGAGTCCTTGCTGCGATACTCCATCTCATTACAATATTTCTATTCTCAAGAGGATGTGAGGAGGGGTTTTGTAAATTTCCTGAGCAACTGTCATCACTGGACTTCATCCATGATTCTAGATATTAAAGTCATTCTGGGGACCTGTCAGGTTATCAATAAAGGTTTGGCTAAGGCAGAAAGAGAGAGATGAGAAAGAATAAGTGGGAACACGGAAGAAGTATTAAAACGGGAACAAAAGAAAGGAGAAAGGATGAGAGAGGAAAAGGGAGGGGGGAGAAAAAAGAGGAAGGGGAAGAAAATATGCAATAGCTCATCTACTCATGCTGCTAACACCCTCCTCCTTGACCTGACAGGACTACATTTTTAAAAGCTGACAAGTAATTCAATCTCCAATTAACAGTTTTAAGTGGTGCAGCACATATTACTGTGTAAATGTTTCTCCAGGAATATATCCAAGGGTGAATGGAACTAAATCTCTAGGGAGACAGGACCAGTGCCTATGAGACCAAGAATACTTGGGGGTTCCAAAACACAGTCTCTGAATACAAAGACTCAGGGTTACAAGTTCCTCTCCCCACTTTGTTGCCACTATTGTCACTGGCAAACCCTCCAGAGCTGGTTGGCAGCTGGAAGGCTAGGGTTGGGGACCGAGAAGGGGCACAGTAACACACTGCTGGCACAGAATGGGAAAGGCTCTGGTGTGAGCCATGGCTGGATTCAACACTGTCCACTGCAAGACCAAAAATCTCTCAATTAGCAGCAAAATTATAAAGTGATCAGGTTTGCTGATGGATAAACTGGAGTAAAGGGACGGAGCTACCAGTGGTAGAAAAGATATTCAGCCAAAAAGAAACTGAGGTGATACAGGCCAGAAATGACACTGGGAAGATCTCTGTTTACTGAGATGTAGGGAGAACAGAGGAATGAGTTAGACGGCAGAAGGATGGTAAGGATTTGAAGACAGACTGGTGAGGAACAGAGACGCATTTTTAATGTAACTGGGGTAGAGAAGAGCCACATGACAGTTTACTTGTTAAATGTATGAGAACAGGCATAGGCTTCTGGAGTCAACAAAACTGATGTCAAACGAAATCACTCATCTCAGGGATCCATCAACTGCTCATTTAGCTACAGACTTGAGCATACTGACAATAAATTACTTCCAAAAATAGAAAAAATTTTAAAGTGTGGTCTATTGAGGTATAATTCACATATAGTAAAATTGTCCATTTTTAGGTGTACATGAAATTTGCCATCACATAGGCATATAACCACCACCACAATCACCCCAAAAGTTTTCATCAGCCCCCAAAGTATTCTCATTCCCTTTGTAATCAACTCCCTTCTCCCACCTCTGACAACCACTGATCCTTGTGTCTCAACAATATTGCCTTTTCTAGAACGTTATGAGTCTAGCTTCTTTCAGTCAGCGTAATGCATCTGAGATTTATTCATGCTGACGCAGGTGGCAGTAGTTCCTTTTTTACTGCACAGTACTATTCCATTTTATGGAAATAACACACCTTGTCCATCTCTTTGCCTGTTAGCAGACATTTGGGTGGTCTCCAGTTTTTGGCAACTATGAATAAAGCTGCTAGAGACATTCACGTACAGGTTTCTGTATGAATAGACATTTTCATTTCTGTTGAGTAAATACCTAGGAGTAGGATTGCTAGGTTATATGGTAAGTGGATAACTGACTCTATTTTTTTAAAAAAGCTCAACTTTTTCAAAGTGGCTGTACCATTTTGCATTCCCACCAATACACATGGGAGTTCTAGTTGTTTTGCATCCTTACCAACACTTAGTACTGTCTGCTTAGAATTCTTTATTTTAGTTTAGTGGTGTCTAATTGTGGTTTTAATTTGCATTTCCCTAATGACTAATGATAAATATCTTTTTGTGTGCTTATTTACCATCCTTATGCCTTTGGTGAAATGTCTGTTCAAATTTTTTACCCATTTAAAAAGTTACTGGGTTGTTTTCCTATTATTGAGTTGTGAGAACTATATATACGTGTGTATGTGTGTGTGTGTGTGTGTGTGTGTGTGTATATACATAAATCCACACACACACATATATATTTTTTTTCCAGTCACCTCCAGTGGTTTTTCTGAATAGGATATTGGATGTGAGGTTGGTGGAAGGCAGATGGCTGTGTGACTGTCTGCCTGTGCCCACCAGTGGCGAGGCACAGAGTTTGGTGCCTGCTGGGATCTGGCTTCTTGGGGAGTAACACTGACCTTTCTTTCATCTTTGCAGCCTTTTTGTTTGTGTTTTCTCATTTACATCTGATGGGAAGCAATTTAATGTTTTCCCCTTAGAACACATGAAAAGCTTGTTATTGTCTTTTAGCCTAAATTTAAGCTCCATGAGAGCAGGAATCATCTTTGTACACCCATAGCATAAGAACAGAGCTTTACACACAACAGGCACACAATAAATGCAGGTGAACTGCCATAATTCTCACTGCTCTATCAAAACTCAGCTCTGGTTTGTATTTTCAGCAAGCTGAACTACTATAAGCAAATGAAGTCTTTCCTATTAGTGTTATAATGTGTAGCAGATTCTTTAAGCAAAATGAGTGATTCAATTTTCCTCTCCTTTTAGTTTTCCCCAGTGTAGACACTGGGTTTTCCTTTCAAAATTCTTTACCTGGGCTAGAATTAAGCTAGTAACTCTATGTACTATAAAGTCATATTATACTAGGGTTGCTCTACTGAACTGCATAAACCTGCTTTAGCTGTTGAGAAGACATTTTATCAGAGGGTTAGATAGAAAATGAAGATACCCAAAACGTGATTATATGTTCCAATGGTCTTGACTTCTCATATTTGCATCTTATGCTGTTGGATAAATTTGGGTGAGGGGCTTCCCTGGTGGCGCAGTGGTTGAGAGTCCACCTGCTGATGCAGGGGACAAGGGTTCGTACCCCGGTCCGGGAGGATCCCACATGCCACGGAGCGGCTGGGCCCGTGAGCCATGGCAGCTGAGCCTGCGCGTCCGGAGCCGGTGCTCTGCGACGGGAGAGGCCACAGCAGTGAGAGGCCCATGTACGACAACAACAACAACAACAACAAAAATTGGGTGAGTTCTTTTCCTTAATAAACACCGATTTCTCAATTTCTCTTATGTGCAAACTATTTTAAAGGGCTTAAATTCCAGACTCTGAGACATTTAAAAAACTAGGAACCAGTGAAGAATCAACCAGAAAAACCTGAAGCCTGGGCATGATAATCTACAGCTCAATCTAAACAGCTCTGAAAGCTTCTCCTTTCATAATTCAACACCCTGACTGTGTACATCAGCTGATTAGACTGTGTGAAGATGGCCACTCTGAATGAGAGGGGACATAGCCAGATTTGGATCCATGCACAGGGGACATTCCCGAGAATGATGAACAGCCAGGAGTCAGGTTTCTAAACAGTCTCGTTTCCTGCGTCTTTATCATATTCACACAGCAGTCTGTGCACAGCCAGGGACCAGGTCTGTCTTCCCCCTGGAAGACTGAAGTCCTTGCATTTCTAATCTACCAACGTGTGCAGTTCTTGCACTTTTAATTTATGAGCGTGTGGGGGGGACCTCTCTGACTTGGAAACATATTGGCTCGGTCTAATGCTTGGAGATTATTAAACTCAGAGCTATGCTCCACTATCAAGTCTACAGATCTTTTATTTAGAAGATATGGTGCTCTAAATGCACAAAGAGCTCCCTGTCACCTTCACATTAAAGCCCCTAGTGCCTGGTAAATGGAATTATATAGCTGTCATCTCCTTTCCCCAAAGTTTTAAGAGTACAATGGGCTCATTTTTTCACACTCCATCCCAGCTTCAGAACTAAGAGACCTACTTTGTATTGATTTAAGGTCTCAGAAATAAATAAACCTGCTTCACCGCTGTGATTCACAACGAATTCATGATACACTATTGCATGATATATTTCAAGCTCTGGCTCTGGCTCTCTTTTTCCTCTGGTGAGTGATGGGGGAGGTGGGAGGTAGTGGGGAGCTGGGAAGCTGACAGCTGGATGGTTATTGGAGATGGCTGCTGACTGCAAATCCAAGAACAGACACTGCTGGAGGAGTATGGGATTTTTTTTAACTGGGGGGCAGAGGTGAAAAGCTAATTTACTTGGGTTTCAGGCTGGGGTTGGGGGAGAAGAAAGGTTAAGGGGAGAGGAGAGGGAAAGATGGAATAGCAAAGCTTCAACTGAACACTAATTTGCAAAGACAGAGCTATGAACATGTGTAGAAAGAAAGGTGAAGAAAATCCAGCATAAGAAGGCGTAACATCTGACTGGAAGATGAAAACGCCAAGCTGCTCTGCTTAGGGCACTGTGCTGGCAGTCCTCAGGGGGCACTTAGCTTGAGTTCAGGGACAAGGTTTTATTAGAGGCAGAACGTGCAGAGACCCTACACGCCACAGAACCTGTGAAGTGGAGGCATCTCTTGATTGCAATACTCGGGAAGCATCCCAGTCTGGGAGGCTGGAATGGACCCTCTAGAGAGAGGGTAGAGATGTTATGGAGGTCCACACGTATGAAGTGAGCCCGAGACTGCTCCCTGAGCTGAGAGGGTAATAAGCTCTAGCATTTTACATTTGGTTTGTGTGCCCATAGAGCTTAAGATTACCTCAGTCTACAGCACTTTTATTGATTCCTGAAATAAGCACCACCAAACCATGAGTTTTAACCACTACCTAAATATGCAGCACTCAGAAAGACCTATCTTTCAATCATGTATTAGGATCCTGACTTTCGATACGGCAGGTGATGGGCAGGTCTAAAATCCTTGCGTGATGCCACGTGGCAGTCTCCTAAGGTTCCATAGAGGTACTACTTCACAGTGGTGAGTTTTAGCTGTTTCTCTAGTAATTACTAAGTATTTCATATTTTCAGCTGGCAAGAATGTTATTTATGAGTCCAATTTCTTTTCTATCTTTGAAGAGCATTTTCATCTTCACTACATTTGTTCTTGAGACAAGACCAGACTCTGAAAGCAAAAATACATGGGAAAGAGTTTGGTTCTGTTAAGTTCTACATAAGCCAGACCATCAAACCGGGAGTTGCTTTGTTAATTTTGAACTACTTTTTAAGAGGTATTAGTTTGTCTTACAGAGAAACAGACTTTAGCCAAATATAAGGAAGAACTTTATACAGATGAAAGGGATTGGCTGAAAAAGTACTGAGCTCCCCTTCAGTTGAGTTTTTCAAGCATAACTGAATGACTATTTCGTAATGGAGTCACAGAGGAAATTCAAACAACAGTTGGGTGGTTGGACTTTTGAGGATCCTTCCACTCCCAACAATTACAATTCTATGGCCCCTTGGTGTCATCATGAATGATATCACCCCTTCCACCCACCATGGGGCATTTATTCTTCCATAATATGGATAAGAAACAAAAAAATTTTGAATTGTTATGCTTTACAACTCCTATTCCTAATCTTGCTAATATGTAATAATTTTACACATCACTGATATGTAATCTCACTAACATAAAATTCTCTCACATGGAATCACTTTTTTGATCCCCCCCAACTCCTTCCCCCTCATCTATCCTAACACGGTTCCCTGGCTACAAATCGAGATACATCTTCATAGCATAACAGAATACTAGAAATTAAAGACAATTTAAGATTAAGAGAACCTCTGGCCTTCACCTTAAGGTGGGAAACGTATTTTACAAAGAGGAAATTGAGCCCCAAAGAGATTGGAGCCCAATGTTGCTTTACCTAGTAAATGGAAAGGAGAGGAATAATCAGAAGTTTTTCATTTGCTTTTTTTTTTAAAAATAATCTAAAGGCTTTGAAACTTCAAAAAGTTTGAGCACATTTACAATAGTTTGTCAAACATGCTAATTCCTGAGTCTCTATTTAATGCCCAGGCAGAGACTCTCAGCTTTGACTTGATGCTTGTGTGGGTCTCCCGTCCTGAGTCTCTAAGCCACCATGCCCACATGGGCTGTCTTAGAGAGTCAGAGGCAATGGAGCTCTGAAGAGCAATTCTAGCAGAGAGCCTAGGATCAGACTTCTGGTATATTACCTTGACTCACTAATGGAGTCCAAGATACCTGGTACAGTTTCCTACCAAACCCAAGGAACGTCAAACGAAAGACAAATAAAACAACCCCCCGGACAGAGTCAGGTGTGCCCAGATTTTGTGTGTGCAGGGGGAAGGGCTTGAAAACTAAGGGGATGTGCCCACTGCAACCCTCTCTGAGAACTCGTTCATAATGCTAACGCGAGGCTTACTCAGGAAGCTCAAATGCCCTCTTTAGAAAGGAGAGCGATCCCATCTGGAGCTTCAGAGCACAGGGCCTGTCTATTGTGAAAATAGGTAGTTAGGGACTTTTAAAAATGCAAATTGCTGGATTGATCCTTAGAGTGATTATGGGCTATTGTATCAACAAGTCCTTGGGGACTCTTGCAGACAGATGAGTGACACATATACTACCCTATCAGGACTGAACATGGGGCCTCTCACATTAATGGCTTTCCAAAGTGTGTGATTGTCTTTAGATAACATCTATAGGGGAAGTCAATACATGAATGTACGCCACAGTGAGGACTGACATCTAACATTTTCTTAAAGGAATTTTTGCCTTCAAAGGGTCAGAAAATAGAGAGAATGTTGTGTTTGTATTTCCCTTCCAGGGCCTGGATAATGAGTTGCAATGAGAAAGACCTCTAACCGCATCACAGGGAAGACCACAACAGTGCCAGCGATTTACCAGTATTAACTCATATAATCCGCACAAGAGCCTGGTAGATAGGTACTATTATGATCCCTGTTTTACAATTAACACAATTGTGACCTGGAAGGGTTAAATGCACTGCCCAAGGTCACACAACTCACAGGTGGCAGAGCCTGTACTCAAACATTGGCCAGTCTTAACTATTCCACCTCTTTCAGTTATGTGACAGTTACAATGCTGCCTCACAAAAGAGCTAACGAACTGCCCCCTTGCTTTCTCGAGCCTCCGGGACTGACTCTCACGTTGAGCGAGTGTCACAGAGTCATGGGTGAGGAGGGAGGATGCATAATGCAGTCCCCTGGTGCTACAAGCTCCTGGGAGGAACTCTGATACTGTACCCAATACAGTCACATTTCACATTGTACAGACACATAAAAATATGTATTTGGAGACTAAGGTCCAGAGAAAGACTGATACCAAGTCTCAAAAGCAAGATTAGCAGAATTAGCCCCCTACAGGCCTAACATATAGCCCTAGCCACACTCATCACATAATTGTTTTTTTCCTGGCAGATTCAGTGGAAATAGGGGCCAGCTCTCGCTAAGGGGAATGAGATTATTGGATTTTTTATTTTTTTTGCCTTAAACCAGAAGCTTTAAAATGCTTATCACAAGAAAATCATATATCACCGCTTGAATGAATCTATAATCTATCTATCAGGCCATGGGCACATGCCTTACCTCCATAGACAGTAACTGTCCAGAGGACAAGTCAAAAACTGCAATTCTGCTTTCTTGGTACACAGAGAGAGCTTTCACCAAGCCTGGGGCAGTGGATTGAGAACTGGCAGGCTCTAGTCTACTTGCCTTATCATGCTAGGTCCTCCCAGCCTACCCACCACCTGATGTTACAGTACACATATTACACAGAAACAGAGAAGGGGAGTGGAGGGGAGAGGAAGTGGGTCCGGAAGTCACTGCAAACGTCCAGTGGCACCTTGACTTAGGAGTTTATGACTCTACGAATTGTCACAGTCCCTCAAGGGACTATCTTTTCAGTTCCCCAAACACACAGATTGCTGCCTTTGCCAGGCCAGCATGACTCACTTTGAGCAGGTAGTCTGTCATGTCCATCAAGTCCGCCCTTACCACTCAGTGAGGCATTCTGAGGGATCTGCCCACCAACAGTCTACAGTTTGTAGAGCTGGGAACCTATGATCCACTACCTGGAGTGACATGAAAGAGCAGGCCCTTAGAAGCTTCTCTTCCTAATGTCATCACTCTCATGATGTTTGGACAAAAAATAAAATGACCGGACTACTTTCTCTTCTCAGGCCTTGTGGACACTAAGCCCAGGGGACTGAGCGCATCTTAAATGAAACTCGGGGATGTGGAAGTTCATGTTCTGCTGCTAGTTCTAGTCTTTGTCAGTGGAACTAGGTTACTTTACCTCTTGCTGTTTTTGTCTTTCCATCTGTAAAATGGCCCTGGTGCCGCCAGCCCACCCAGAAGGTAGCAAGGAACCAGATAGATGTTCTTGATTTTAAGTTTCAAATAAAGTCATGCAGGCTGCCTCTAATCACCATCTCATTACCTTGAGTTCAAATGTCAACTCTGCTTCTGCAACACTTAAGGAAACCTGGATCCTGTATTTCTCCACACCTTTGTAATATTTTGAGTATTTTACAAATAACTGCAGGCAACAGAGAGCAAGACATTCAAGGAAAGAGCATACACAAATAATGAGATCACAAGGACAAGGGATCAAAAGACGCATATGCGGAGCACTTTCTGGTTTTGGAACAAAAGACAGAGTGGCAAAGGATGGGGCCCCGTAAATAAGATGTGTAGGTGAACGGTGAAATCACTGAAAGAGAAAAACAGGAAACCGCCAGGATGGTTATATTTTATATGCAGGTGACCACTGTTGGCTACAAAAAGAAATCCTTTAAAAAGTAAGAGTCTTTGGAAGCAAGAGGTTAGAAGGTCTAAACTAATTAAAACCAGGTCAGCTAACGACAGGCAACATCACGTGAGCACTGAGATGGAGAGTAGCTATAAAAGCTTGATGCGTACATGCAGTGTATTAAGTTGGGAATACGTGTCTCTCCAGCTTCGTATCTATTAAAGGAACAAACAATTTACATGTGGCTGCATTACGGGAGCGTGATATGTGGAGTGACAAACCTTTCTCTTCACATCCAACTATGTTCAGTCAAAGCAGAGATGGGGTGGAGGGGGGTGAGGAGGGGAGGAGAAAAGCAGGGAGAAAGAAAGTTTTAAAAAAATCTCTGCCTCAGCAAAAGTTTTCATTAAAATTTTAGACAAATGATCCCTGTGTCCTTCTCCCTTGCTGCCTGGGGCTCCATGCTATTTCTATGCAAATAACAACCTCGTGGTTTATATCTTATTATTTCCACCAGAGCTGCAGTGAGACATGACCTGAGACGTGTAAGAGGTGGGTGGGGGGCTGGGGGGTGGAGTTAGAGAGGAGAGAGAGTGAGAGAGAGGAAGAGAGAGGAAGAAGGGAGAGACAGAGAGAGAGAGAAAGATGAAGTGGGTGTTCACTCAAGTGTGAACAAATATTGTCAGGAGTGAGCGTCAAGAACAAAAAAGAATTGCAGGGATAACGTGTTTATTTCAGTCCCCCCACCCGCCCTTGCAAACCGGCACCTTTTAAAATTCATTGGGCATCAGGCGATCATGCACAATCCATCTGCTTTCACTTTATCATTTGCATTTCATGCCTCCTGGCTTTTGATGTGCTGATACTTTGATGCAGTCAGGAGACACGCATTATCATTATTTCAATTTTCAAAGGGGTCAACGGGATCGGCACTTGCACACACAGATTTTTTTTCCCCCTACAACCTCTGCACAACCACCTCCCTTCTTATTCTTCACCCTAATGTTTAACGTAAAGGATGAAGACTAAAAAGGTAGGGGTCAAATGTTTACAGTCTAAAAGCTCGCATACACCGCCTACATTCCCGCTTTACACAGGTACACGCGTACGACAAGCTAGATGGTCAGGGCTTGTGGAGTCTCTACAGGGTTTCAGACACACACAAAGACTCTCACACATGGAGACTCAGGGAGGCACACAGACAGAGAAAGAGGGATCTAGACGCAAGATACAGACACAAAGAGAAAGAGACCAGCACTCACACAGGAAGAGGCATGCACTCAAAGTGACCTGGACACACGCCCAGAGGATGCGAGACAGAGATTCCTATAGGAAGAAAAGGCAGATGTGCAAAGAGACACCAGTGCAGACAAAGGCAGGACGTGCACAAGGAGGGAGGCAGAAGAGGCAGTCTGAGCGTGTGGCTCCTTTCTAGTTTCCTTTCTCGTACCTGAGAGGTAAAGGGGCAGACAGGACATTCTTAATCAGTTTGCATGAAATCGGGGGTCTTCCAGCACCACGGCTGCACATAAGAGGCAGTGACATGAAGACAGTGAAGCGGGCAGAGCAGGGTTAAGTAACCCCTATAACTGATCACTCCCTTCAGCTACAAATGATAGCAGCCTTCTGGAAACGAGCATTGTGGGGTAAGTTACAGCTACAGCTTTACTGTCTTTTCCCTACAACTAGACTTCTTTAACAAGGAGCCCTGCAGGCTAGGAGGAAGATGAATATAATGAATTTGATCACAACAATTCAACCCGGTTTTAAGAAAAAAATCCCTAATGCTTTCTGTGTGGCAGGATTGAAATTCAACTAGCAAGTTTTTAGGAAAAACAAACAAACAAATAAAAACCCCAGCAGCAGCGACAACAACACACCACCACCACCTTTGCTTTTCAGAATATTCTTTGGATATCAGGGAGAAAATTAAAAACTCAATGTAACAAGATACTTTTCAGAAATCAGCTCTTTGTTCAGGTACGGGAACATTATGGAAATGCAGGTGTCTTCTTTAAATTCTATCCTCACAGATAATGGTATCTACAATTCTCTTCAGCATTCCTCAATATCTCATCCTAAGAAGGTATCCAAAAGAACAACTTAAAAATAAAGTAAGTTTCTCCCGCAGCAATAACCTCCCTCAGTAGAGGCAGTTCACAATCTTTATTTCCAGGCTACTCTCCAAAAAGAGAGCAGGACATCCAAGTTTGCCTTTGTTAGCACTGCTCTGCCTTTCCTTGGAGAGAAAGGCAAGCCCAGAGAAGGACATGAAGTTCATACGAATGCAGAGAGCAAACTTATCACATCACACCATTCTCATTTCTGACATCCCCAAAAGCTAATTGGACTGATGGCAGTGTCAACTTATTCTAAATGGGAATGATAGGATAGGACACTTAATTCCCATCCTTCCACTTGAAAGCCAAGGCTTCATAAACAGTTTGCGTGAGTCTAGTAAACAACTTAGCATGCATATAGCTCCGCAAGCACAATCACCAAACCGTGTAAGGGAGAGGAAAAGGAAACTGAAACTGTAATGTGAGCCAACACTTCGTGCCAACTACAAGCTGCTTTTACCTATGTTTTCTCATTTGATGTCCACAGCATCATTTAGAGGTGGAAATTATCATCCCCCTTTGACAGATAAAGAAAGCTGAGGAGTTGAGGGGTTATACGAGTTGTACGAGGTCGGTCAGTCAGCCAGCCAGTCAGCCAGCCTCAGACAATTACATATTCCTGGCTCTGGAGAGAAAATAATTTTCCTATGCCTGCAAAGAAGTCAGAACTATACTGTCGGGGACTTCCTAGGCGCAGTGGTTAAGAATCCGCCTGCCAATGCAGGGGACACGGGTTCGAGCCCTGGTCCGGGAAGATCCCACATGCCGTGGGGCAACTAAGCCTGCGTGCCGCAACTACTGAAGTCTGCATGCCTAGAGCCCATGCTCTGCAACGAGAGAAGCCACCGCAATGAGAAGGCTGTGCACCGCAACGAAGAGTAGCCCCTGCCCACTGCAACTAGAGAAAGCCCGCTCGTAGCAACGGAGACCCAATGTAGCCTAAATTAATTAATTAATCAAAAAAAAATAAAAAAGAACGACACTGCCCTTTGTATATTCAGGTATTCTTAGATAGTTTTCACTCTTGCAAGCTGTGACCTCACTATCCATTTTTTTTCCCTCTCTGGAAAAGCCACTATGAGTGTGGATTGAAAAGGCACAAGCAGGGCTTCCCTGGTGGTGCAGTGGTTAAGAATCCACCTGCCAATGTAGGGGACACAGGTTCGAGCCCTGGTCTGGGAAGATCCCACATGCCGCGGAGCAACTAGGCCCGTGAGCCACAACTACTGAGCCTGCGCATCTGGAGCCTGTGCTCCGCAACGGGAGAGGCCCGCGCACCGCGATGAAGAGTGGCTTCCACTCACCGCAACTGGAGAAAGCCCTCGCACAGAAACGAAGACCCAACGCAGCCAAAAAAAAAAAAAAAAAAAAAAGTTGAACCTTCTTTTAAAAAAAAAAGGCACAAGCTTTTCTTTTGAAGGGAAAATAAATCTCCATGTCATACTCTTTCTCAACAATCCATCCATGCATCCATCCACCCATCTTTCCACTCAATAATTACCAAGTACTTCCTTACGTACAAGGGACCATCCTATGTGCTCCTTTTCAGAGGTGCTTTCACAAATTTCTCAAAACATTAAAACTTGATACCCTCAGCATGTTCAGGGGATGTTTCAGAGGTAGCTCCATGTCTGGGAATAGATCTCACATCCCTCGCTCACCAATGAGAAAAAGGGAGGCAGGGCAGAACAGAAGCATTCAATTAATTCTGTCTTTCTAGAAGGACATCAGCATGTAAACTCCTCACAGCAGGAGTTTTATATGGTTTGTTTATTACATAGCAGGGCTTGGAATAGCGCCTGGCACATAGTAGGTACTCAAAACACTCATTTTGTTGAATGAATGAATGAATAGGCAGGGAAGATGGAGGGAGAGGGGAAGAGATAGACTGAGGAAGCCTTCCCCCAATCAGGATCTAGAACTAGGAATTCACAATAATCCTTCAAAAGCTTCACATACTTCTCCCAAACCCTAGAAACTTACTTTGTTGAGGGCCCCAGCTCCTGTCAGAATTAAGTGAGAATTTTCAACCTGGATGGTTCTCTGTCCCAGTCGGACAAGGTAAGCCCCAATCCCAATGGCCCGGCATGTAACCTTAAAAAAGAATAAATTCGACATGTCACATATTTATGTTCCCTCCCTAGCTATAATAACTAAGGCACAGATATGTAAAATCCACATTAACAGGAAAAAAATATTGCTTTTTTAGGAAATCTGTTTGATTAATAACAATACAAAACCACAATTTCCTGGTTAAAGCAGAGAAGGTACAGAATTCATTCAATGATTCAAGTAACAGACAGTTAAAGGATCATACGCCCTTTACTTCTCTTACACTTTTGTTTATTTCACAGATGTTTGGCATCTACACTAGAGGTATGAACAAGGAAAACCGTAAGAGAAGAAATTTCAGCTGTTAATACTCTGGTAGAATATTTAGAGAAATAAGAAGTTAAACTAAAGGCTAACATGAGGTGCTAGGTTTAGCTGGGAAATTCAATTATTTACATTATCCTGCCTTCCTACTTTCGTGCACAATTAAAATCAAATTGTAGATATACAGTTTTTAAGAAATGCTCCCATTTGGGACTAAGTAGTGGGGATGGGAGCAAAAACAAATCCTAGTCAGCTCTTCAAACATCTCATGCTCTGGCAAGATTTACCAGGCTAATGGTGATGATCTCATCATAGGCCAACGAGGATTCTCCAGCAATCATTCCAGAACCTCGAAGGTTCTCTGCTCCAAGTCCCTCTTCCTTCCCAATAATATCGGTTATCTTGTACCTAGTGGATACAGCCATGCCAAATTATACAGGTTAAACACGTTAACAACAATCCATTAAAAGAATAACCACCATTAATAGGCTGCTAAAAGCATACTGAAAGCTTATATTTAATACCAGGTCTGTACTTTTTTTTTATACTCTTCATTCATATATCTTTCCTTCTTAGCCTGGTGCCTATTTTGTCTGGAAGCAATATGGTATAGCAGAAAGAGCAAAATCTGGAACTAAGTAGACAGGTTTAAATCCCTGCTCTGACACATACAGCAGTGTGACTCTAGGGATAATAGTAACTTGTGTAAAATGGGATTTATAGTATTCACTTCTACGGGTTGACATGAAAGTTAAAGCAGCAAGGAGAGGGTTTGACACATAGGTGGCGCTCCGATGTTAGATACCCTCTCTTACTTTCTAGGACAAGTTTCTTAAAAGCAGGGTCAATGTGTATCTCTCTCTAATAAGCAACAGCCTTTAAATCAACAATTTTAGATAAATGTTACATAGGAATAAAAGAAAATCCAGAGGCACAGTGAGAACACTCAGCCCAATTTCTCAAGTCAAAAATCCTCTCTCTTTCCAAGACAAGGATGAAGGGGAAGGTCAACATAGTGCACTCTATTCCTGCTCCTCTGTAAGTATCAAGTGTATACACGAGAGTTCCTGGCATAGTCCTCTGGAGGGGCAGGGGGAATGTGTGTAGAAGTGAAATGCTGGACAAGTTGTACAGAAAGCATCCTGGGGATCCAGAGGGAGCCACCCATCTGTCTTCTCGGCAGGGGATTAGGAGTGATAGCTGATAATGGGAAATGGGAGATGGGGAATGCAACTCATAAAAGAAAGGAAAAATACAAAGTTGGAAGTAGAGATGGACATATATTATTTATTGTTCCATGTGTACCCTTAAGGCTTGGCACTGGGCACAGTTTTAGAAATTGAAATAATAAATAAATATCCCATAGTGGCTCTTAAACTATTTATTGTTTTGCTCCCATATTTCTGTTCCCTACTTCCAGCCTTCCATCAATTCCTTTTCTTTGCCCTTGCTGTTTGTCTGTGGCTTTGCGTTTCTGCTTCCCAGATTCCCAATAATCCCTTCTCACAATAATTCCCCAATTCTTCCTTTTGCTCTGTATCTAGACTCTAGTATAGTTAGGTTACAGGTAAAGCTAATCTCCCTTAAGGGGTTAATGAGCCACATTAATTTGGTGGTGGTGGGGGGGAATGTGTCCTTTTAATAAGGCCCACATGCCATATTGTCACAAATACTCATGGGCCCAGTCAGCCTTCTTTGCAAAGCAGATCTTTTCCCTCCTCAGGAGTGCATACTGCTTCACAGGTGTTTGTGATTTGTTAAGTGGCATCTTCTCCCCTTGTATTATATGAAAAAGATTAAAAATTTCCCATTTTCTGCTCTGTGATCTGAGCCTTCTACCTTTAAGAGTATCATTCCTTAAAGTAGTACCAGGGACTTCCCTGGTGGTCCAGTGGTTAAGACTCCACGTTTCCACTGCAAGGGGCACGGGTTCAATCCCTGTTGGGGGAAATAAGATCCCCTCGTGCCGCATGGCATGGCCAAAAAAAAAAAGTAGTACCAAATTTTAATGTTACTCATAATAAAAATCTTCGTGTAGTGTAATATAATTAACAAAACATGTTCATGTATATCATTTTTGATCGTCACAGCAGTCCAGTGTGATAGGGAATATCATCTCCATCATCATAGATAACGATACTCAGGAGTTTTGATTGCTTACTATGTGCTGAGTTCTGTGCTAAGGGCTTTACGTATATTGGATAACTTGATCTTCATCATACAGATGAGGAAACTAAAGCTCAGAGAAGAAAACTGACTTGCTTTAACAAAAGCAATATACAAAGTCAATAGCTTTCTGAGATACCAGTAATAAAGAGTTGAAAAATATAATGGCGGGGGTGGGGTGGGAATCCCATTCAGAGTAGCAAGAAAAATGCAAAACATATAGGAATATTTAAAAACTGGCAAAATCCCACCATACCTATACTGTAGACCAAGACATCCTGGGATGGATGCCACAGTGAACTGTCAGGTGCACTGAAGGATATTTCAGATTTTTGAGAGAAACACTATGATATGTGATATCTGTTGGATGCCTCGCCAACTACTAGTTTTAAGTAGTTCATGGTTTAACATGAGGTACTGCTACATTCCTTCTGACACTGTCCTATCTTTGCAAAGCTGGGTTTTCAGTTTCTGTGGGGGAAAAAAAAAGTTCTACACAAAAATCAGTGCAGAACAAAACGTGAGGGTGGCTATGTCCAAGCTGATTCCAAGGTTTGCAATGTCGTATGGGTGCAAATATCTCATTAGTAAGTAACTGTAATTATTTAAGAATAGAATAAAATTTTTTCAGTTACGTGTATTATACAGTTGACCCTTGAACAATGCCAGGGTTAGGGGCATCGACCCTCAGCAGTTGAAAATCCGAGTGTAACTTATAGTTGGCCATCATATATATGGTTCCTCCATATCCATGGATGCACATCTGTAGGTTCAACCAACCACAGATGGTACAGTACTGTTGGATTTACTGTTGAAAATGTCCACACAGAAGTGGACCTGCACAGTTCAAACCCACGTTGTTCGTGGCATAAATACTTATGAAGCTGTCTGGGTCAGCTTCCTTAATAATTAGAAATATTAGGCATATCTTTTTGCCTAAAGGTGTTATGAAAAAATTACAGAGACAGTAAAGGTGCTGTGAACCAAGAACGAGTGGGAATTTCTGGCATAATCTATATAAAGAAAACTATAAAACTTTAAAAAATACACTTAAATAACTGGAAAAACATACCATGTTTCTTGTTGGGAAGAGTTAATATTATGAAGCTCTCGGATCTTCCTAAATTGATTTATAAACCTAATGCAATCTGAATCAAAATCATTATGGAAAGTTTTGGGGAATTAAAAAAAAAATGATCCTATCTGTAAAAAGACAAAAATAGCTAATAAAACTTGGGGAACAATTAAGAATGTGAGGAACTCTGGCCCATTAAAGTAGTTAAAATAGTGTGGTGTTAGTCCAAGAATAGAACAAAAAACAGAATATAAAGCCTGGTAATTGAGTTAAGATTATTATAAAAGTGAAGAAAGTATGAATTATTCAATAAATGGTATTGGAGCAACTTATTAACATTCTGGAAAATAGTTGCAGATAGATTATAAAAATGTTCAACTTCACTGGGGATCAAAAATACCAGTTAAAATAACAATTGCTGTTTTTATCATATTTTATTAATTTACAGTAAACAGTGTTGGCAAGGGTGGAGAAAAAATTAAAGAGGGGAAACAAGCACTACCATATACTGCTGGTGGGAGTGTAGCTCTTGGGAGGACAATTTGAAATTATCCAAAAAAAATCTTTAAAAAAATGGACATACTGGGCTTCCCTGGTGGTGCAGTGGTTGGGAGTCCACCTGCCAATGAGGGGGACACGGGTTCGTGCCCCGGTCCGGGGGGATCCCGCATGCCGCGGAGCGGCTGGGCCCGTGGGCCACAGCCGCTGGGCCTGCGTGTCCGGAGCTTGTGCTCCGCAACGGGAGAGGCCGCGGCGGTGAGAGGCCCGCGTACCACAAAACAACAACAACAAAACAAAACAAAACAAAACAAAAATGGACATACTTTTTGACCAGTAATTTCACTTTTAGAGATTAACCCAAAGGGAATAGCCAGAGATATTCTTCAAAGTTTACATACAAGAATGACCAGCCCAGGGATATAGCAGTAAAAACCAGGATAGTCTGTATGTTCAAATATGATATATTCATTATAATGATTTATATGAAGCCATTAAATATCATATTCTCAAATAATACTGTAAGAATATATAAAATTTCTCCCTAAATAATATTTAGTAAAAAGAAATTACAAAAGCCCTTTTCTATTATGATCCCAATTATGTAGGAAAAAAGGTGTGTGTATATATATATATATATATATATATATATATATATATATATGACAGAAAGAATATAATATACATTAATAACTGTGATCTCTTGGTAGGACTGTAGCTGATTTTTACTATTTCTTCATAATTGTTTATATGTTCCAACTTTTCAAAATGAATAATTATTATAAATATAGTTTAAAAACCTTAATCAATAATAAGGTCTTTCAGCTAGTAAGTGGTACAGCTGAGATACAAACCTAAGGCTTCGAGATTACTCAACAAGCAATCTTCACTGCTCTTCAAGGTCATGATCAGCAGGACAGTGAGAAAAAAATGATCATATTCTCCTTTCTTTAATCCACAGCCAAATTATTCTGATACATAATACCTACCTGGATTCTCCTTCATCCTCCACGTGTTCACAATGGACAGAGTTGAGAGCACTGACTCTCTTATAATCTTGAGGGGTCAGATATAAATATTTGTATCCCTGTGGGAAACACAAATAGTTTTCAACTCATTATTTGCCATCACCACAGAAGACCCAGCAAGGCATGCATAATGCAGCTTGTTCCAAAGCTGGCTTTAAATCTCCAAATCGTGTCTCAGAGTTACTGTCTCATAGAATACTACCATAGACAGTTCTTTGAAAGACGGAAGTGCCTATTTCTGCAGTCACTGACTGTGTCCTTGAAACAAGATATCTTGTAGCTACAACTCCAGGTATACTCCACTCATTTCCTTTTCATCAAGGTTAAAGGGTCATTCTCTAATCTTTACTGACACCTCTATTAAAGATATCAACACAAAATTAAAGAATTATATGAATTACTATTCTTCATTTTCTCAAATCCATAGTACCATCAACGTATAGACGGGTCAAGGATAATTGAGAGCATCACAAAACCAGGATATTCAATCTTAAAATCAGAAGTCTATGCAGTGCTAATGATCAGTAATCACTGAGCTCATACCTTTTGCTATTCTAAATAAACAAATTCTAATCCCTATGTACATTAAAAAATTATACTAACACTTCATAACTGACTTATTTTTATACATTCACATACACACTCACATAGAAACTAGTTATTTAATATGTGTGTTCACCTTAAGTGAATCAGTCACTCAGAAAAAAAAAAAGGAAGCAGAGAAAAACTTTTAAAATACTATGAGAAATTATGTCCACCATTTAACTGAATTTGTCCCACAGGGAGCACAACATGCCAGAGACATGAATTTGAATTTGCCACTGATTTTGCCTGACTTATGACGAGAATGCCCCGTAGCACTGAGTGTCAGTAGTATATCTGTCAGCACATATTTACTGAGTGCCTATTATGTGCAAGATACTGTTTAAGACACAGAACAAACAGAAAGGAAGAAAACAGGCAAAAATTCCTGGCCTTGTACAACTCATCTTCTAGTAGGTGAGTCAGAAAATACACAAAATAAATAAGTTAAGCATACAGTGTTAATGGGAATAATGTTTAAGGAAAAAATAAAATAGAGGAAGGAGACAGGAGAGTTGGCAGAGTTGAACTTTTAGAAGAATAGCCGGGGAAGGCTTTAATGAAAATGTCATTTGAGCCAAGACCTGAAGAGCTGAGGAAATGAGACATGAGGATATTTGGGGGAAAAGCATTCAGGCAGAAGGAACCACAAGTGTGAAGCTGCTGAGTGTGTCCAGCAGGCTCAAGAAACAGTGAAAAGGCTGGTAGAGCCACAGTGTGGAATCAGGTGGGAGCAGCAAGAGAACAAGGACGGAGTGGTACTGGAAGGCCAATCTAGGGAGGGCCTTGCAGGTAACTATATGGTTTCTGGCCCTCACTTGAGTGAGCTGGGAAGCCTTTAAAGGGTTTTTTTTTTTTTTTTTTTAAGATATATATATATATATATATATATATATATATATATATATATATATATATATATGTAATGAATTTATTTATTTATTTTTGGCTGTGTTGGGTCTTCGTTTCTGTGCGAGGGCTTTCTCTAGTTGCGGTGAGCAAGGGCTACTCTTCATCGTGGTGCGCGGGCCTCTCACCGTCGCGGCCTTCTCTTGTTGCGGAGCACAGGCTCCAGACGCGCAGGCTCAGTAGCTGTGGTGCACGGGCTTAGTTGCTCCACGGCATGTGGGATTTTCCCAGACCAGGGATCGAACCCGTGTCCCCTGAATTGGCAGGCAGATTCTCAACCACTGCGCCACCAGGGAAGCCCTTTAAAGGGTTTTAATCAGAGGTAAGTTTTGAGTTGTGATCTGATTTACATTTAACTGGATCATTCCATTTTCTGTTGAGAGTAGACTTTGGGTAGGGGTAGGGGCAAGGCCAGAAGCAGGAATGTCAATTAGCAAACAATGCAATAAATGCAGTAAGAGGTGGCAGGGACTTGGACTACTGTGTAGCAGTGGAAGTGCTCAGAGATGGTTGGATTCTGGATATATTTTGAAGGTCAGGATGTACACATGAGTTATTGACAGAGAGGAAGTGGGATATGAGAAAGAGAGGTCAAGGATAACTCCAAGGTCTTTTACTTAAATGAGGAATAGAGGTATCATTTATTGAGACAGAGAATATTGTGGGAAGAACAGATTTAAGGAAAAAGATTAGAAGCTACGTTTAGGCAGATGTGCAGGTAGAGATGTTGAGTCTGGATACATGAATCTGAAGTTCAGGGGCAGGATATAAATTTGGAAGTTTATCAGTTTATAGATGGAATTTAAAGCTTTAAGACTGGATCACCAAGGG